>NC_061511.1:76261151-76327519 GCF_022539505.1 Lolium rigidum | reverse complement strand
AGGCAAAACAATGAAAGAGTATATACAGCAGAGAGGGCAAGGAAAAATAGTACCTTCAAGTTTATTCGCATGATCACGGTACCCGACGAATTGGGTACCGAGGCGAACAAACTCCTTCATCACAGGCTAAAGAAAAAGCAAAAAGAACAAGAAAAGTCAATATAGGAAGGAAAAGTTCGACAGGACTTATGCATGAAACAAAGGGGAGCCGACAAATGCTGAAATGTTTGGAAAAAGAGCAGTGCAAATCTTACATCATCCAATGAAGGAGTCGTGGAACTACCAGCCAGCAGGAGAGGTTCCTTGGATGCTTCTACCCTAGCCCTCTTTGGTGAAGAGGCTCGGGGGCTGGCAATTGGAGTGGGATGCTCTGCATCTCGTTGAGGAGGCGAAGTTTCATCCCCATCAGGATGAGCTTCAGAAACAACTAAAGTACGAGACGTACTCATTCGAGCAGTCGCATCAATAGGTTGAATTTCATCCTCATCATCACTACAAAAAGGCGACAAGACAGTAAACAATATAGTTGAAACAATCAATGGCAAACAACAAACAGCGGCAGGAACTTACGAGCTGACAAGAGCATCGGTGTAAGGGTCGAAAGTTGTCCTTTTTTCAGTAGGAACAACTTCTTCGGCAGGAGGTGTGCCGGTCTTGGAGGGGCCGGAGTCGACAACTTCATCCCTTTTTCTCTTGTTCCTGGGAGAAACAGCTGGGGGAGGAGAGTGTGCCGATCCGGTAGCCTGGGATTCTTCCTTTTCAGAGGATACCGCAGATTTTTGAGAACCCGCGGTTTCACTCTCAGGGCGAGAAGTACCCTGGTTGTCGTCGGTGACAACGGCCGTTCTTCGACCTCTCCACCTTCAGGAAGGGGAGGAAGAGAAACAAGATCTGGATGGTTCTGCAAAAAGAAGAATGTCGACAAAAAGTTATGGAAAGGATGTCAACAAAAATACGTACTCGAGAAAAATAGTCCATGCAAAAATTACCTCAGGGAGCGCGTTGGTGGCGCTATACGGCTTTACGCGACAAGACGAGGGGACAGGATCTTTCTTGTTGAGGGAGGAGATTTTTCGGACAAGTTTTTCCAAATCCTTGACCGGCAAATCCACCGACAAGCGATCCTCATCTTTGTCGCCAGCATACTTCCAGAGGGGATTTTTGCGAGCTTGCAGAGGTTGCACCCTTATCCTAAGGAAGTACGCCGTGATTTGGATACCCGACAGTTCTTGTCCGCGGGTATTTTGGAGTTGGTGGATGCGTGTCATCAAGGCTTCTGTCGCCGCTTTTTCTTCGTCGGTAGCCTCTGCATCCCAGGAACGTCGGCGACAGATTTTCTCGGTACCATCAAAAGGAGGGATGTTGTCTTCAACAGAGCCACGATTCTCCTCATGAATGTACAACCACTTTTTGCGCCACCCTTGTATTGAGTCAGGGAATTTGACGTCGAAATATTCGACGTCAGGGCGGACGCAGATGACAACGCGGCCAATGTTATAGGCGACGCCGTGGGAGCCATTACGGCGACAGAAGAAAATGCGTTTCCATAGAGCCCAGTTAGGCTGGACTCCAAGGAAAGCTTCGCAAAGCGTGATGAAGATTGAGATGTGGAGGATGGAGTTGGGAGTAAGATGGTGCAGTTGCAGTCCGTACATAAAAAGCAACCCCCGTAAGAAATTGTGAATGGTGGCGGAAAGACCACGGATGAGGTGGTCGACGAAACTGACCCGATACTCCATTGGAGGGATTGGATAGCTTTCTTCGCTGGGGAAGCGAAGCGCGCCTTCCTTCTTGCTGATCCCCAGTTTCTTCAGTAGGTTGATGTCTTGAGGGGAGATTTTGGATCTCTCCCACTCCGTATTCCCCAGATCTTCGGTCGCCATCTTACACTCGGGCGTATTGTGCCTGGTGAGTCTGCGCGGAGGCATCAACAATGGCGCCGGAGCAAAGTGCGAAGTGTAGATTGAGCTCAGGAACTGTGGGGCGCAAGGGAGAATCTTGGCAAAGGAGAGCAGGGGAGCGGCGCGAGCGAAAGTGTCCAAGGAGGAAGACGATGACCTTAAATAAGAGGTGCGGTGAATCGATGCGCCGTTGGATGGACAAAATGTGGGATAGATGGTGACACGTAGACAAGGGGTAAAATCGCAAATTCACTGAGAAGGGAACGAACGGGCGCTACAGTGCGTGCGCCAGGAAAAGTGGAGGATGTGTGTCCCCCACTTGCACGACGTGTCAACGTGGTAAAAAATTTGGGCCCACGAGACAGAGGGAGAGAAGTTCTCGCGTTTTCTCGATACAGTGATCATGGCTATCGTCAGCAATGATGTCACCTTGGCAAGAGAAAATCTCGGCTACGAAGGTTCGTAAGAATGGCGACAGCAGAAGATTGTTGATTATTTCGAGAGCCTTTGATCAAATACAACTTTTTTCCCAAATGCTCGGGGGCTACTTTGGAAAAAGGAAAAAATATACTATGACAAAATAGAAATGGCGAGAGCCTATGATCAAATACAAGCATTTGTTCATAGCCTCGGGAGCTACTCCCATCGGGAGCGCTGTTCGCGCACCCGATATATATGAAAATTCGAGAAAGAATGACAATATAGCGACGTGAAGCATTAAAGTGTTGAGCCTACAACCAAGCACTAGTCCTTGGCTGTAGCCTCGGGGGCTACTCCCATCGGGAACGCTGTTCGCGTGCCCGATGAAATTATAAAAAAAAGAGAGAGGGGAAAAAGAAAGAAGGAAGAAGTGAGTATATTTCGAGTTATACAAATAACTCTGCATATACTCCCATCGGGAAGGCAAGATAAGTCGTACGTTGACTCAATAAAATGTGCTATTCCAGCAGCGAAAAAGCACTCGACAATATATTCTCAGAGCGCCAAAGTAGCGAATAATCTCTGAATGCCGCAAAACTTTGCGAAGGTAAGACCCCAGATCCGTTCTGAGCGGCGTGGCGCCGTCTCTGACGTCGATTTGCTACTTTTTTCCGTATCAACAGATACGAAGAAAAATCCTAACGGACGCGTTAGGTACCCGATAAAATATAACTCAGACTCGACAGAATGGTAAGACCTTAAGCGGCACCTGTCGAAGTTTACACCAGTATCCCGAGATCATGTCCAGGGACGTGATCTTGAAGTAGGTTTTTGCGGATTGCCACTAGAGCAGTTAACTAGTACCTGATCCGTCAGATGAACTAGCCCCAACTACCATTATCCCTGTGCAATATATAATTTCATATCCAAAGATATATGATAAAGTTCAGAGCTATTGAACAAATATAAAGTTGGAGATTTTCCCTGACTCTGCGATTCAAGCAAAATCTCGGGGGCTACTGACATAGGCATCCGCAATGGGCCTGCCGAAGATGGTACCCGGGGTTTACTGAAGGCCCACGACCCGAAGGATAAGAAGATTCGGAAGCCCAAGATACTATTAAGGAAAGCTAGAGTTGTAATAGGAATCATTATTTGTAATCTTGCGGGACGGGTTAGAAACCCTCCCAGACTCTGTAAACTTGTGTATCACGAATCCCTCGGCTTCGCCTCCTATATAAGGGGGAGTCGAGGGACAAAAAAGGGATCGAATCATTGTCCGAACCCTAGTTTTTATATCGTCGAGTACTTTTCGGCTGAAACCTTCGAGATCTACTTGCCCTCTACATCCAATGAAACCCTAGTCTACAACTTGTAGGCATTGACAAGTTAATCCCTTGTCAGCGACCCTTGACAATACCTCATCTCGAGCTTCGTCGAGTGCGTCGACATCATCTTCCTGTGCCCTTCTCGAAGTTTCTTCATTGAATTCTGCCACTCTCGGAGAATTGTGTTCTATTTCTATCGGCAGCACTGCCTCAGCTCCATGTACCAGCAAGAACGGAGTTTCTTGTGTCGTTGTATTTGGATTTGTTCGTATACTCCATAGTACGCTAGGCAACTCCTCTAGCCAGGTATGTCGAGCTTTTTCCAATGGTGTTAGCAGGCGCTTCTTGATGCCATTACAGATAATGCCGTTTTTTTCGACCTGACCATTGGTTTGCGGGTGCGCCACCGAGGCGAATTGTAACTTGATGCCTACCTCTGCGCAGTATGCCTTGAACTCTTTAGATGTGAAGTTACTGCCATTGTCTGTGACTATGCTATGAGGAACTCCAAACCGAAAAACAATGCTCTTGATGAACTTGATTGCTGATGCTGCATCTGGTGAGTTTATTGGCTTCGCCTCGATCCACTTTGTGAACTTGTCGACGGCTACGAGCATATACTCGTATCCTCCTGGCCACGCCTTGTGTAGTTTTCCCACCATATCAAGACCCCATTGAGCAAAGGGCCAAGACAATGGTATTGGCATCAATTCTGCTGCCGGAGAATGAGGTTTCACGGCAAACCTTTGACAGGCATCACAGGTACGTACTATAAAATCCTGCTCTGAAAACCTTGGCTGCTATAGCTCGACTACTCGCGTGGTGTACACACACTCCTTCGTGCACATCCTTTAACAGCACTCGACCTTCTTCAGGTGTGACACACCGCTGCAAGACTCCCGATATACTCCGCTTATAAAGCTCCCCCTTAACCACGGTGAAATCCTTCGATCGTCGAATAACTCGCCTTGCTTCTACTGGATCCTCGGGTATTTCTTTCCTTAGGATATATGCAATGTACACCTGCATCCAAGGGACTTGCAATACCATCACTTCGTGCGATTCTTCATCATCTCCTAATGTGCTTGTTTCCAATACTGCCATAGTCCCCGAGTCTTTCTCAACCTTCCCTTTCTTCTTTGCTTGTTTCTTTACCTTAGTCGACCTTTCACTTATCTCTTCCCAAAACACACCAGGTGGTATTGCCAAGCATTGTGATCCGATGTTTGCGAGAAGATCGGCTTCATCGTTGCTAAGTCTACTGATATGATTCACTTTACACCCGTCAAAGAGCTTCTCGAGTTCATTGTACACCTCCTTGTATGCTATCATACTATCATTGACTGCGTCACACTGATTCATCACTTGTTGAGCCACCAGTTGGGAGTCGCCGATTTTTTTTAATCGGGTTGCGCCACAAGCTTTCGCCATCTTCATCCCATGTATCAGTGCTTCGTACTCTGCTTCATTGTTTGATGCATTGGGGAACGTCATCCGCAACACGTACTTCATTTTGTCTCCTTGAGGTGAAACCAGTATCACGCCAGCTCCAGCTCCTTCTAACCTTTTGGACCCGTCGAAATTCATAGTCCAAGTTCTCGATAAATCTGGGGGTCCCGTATTTTGCAGCTCCATCCACTCTGCGACGAAGTCTGGTAAGATCTGCAACTTTATTGCTTTTCTTTTTTCATATGTGATGTCCCGAGGGGAAAGCTCTATTCCCCAAAGGGAGACACGACCCGTAGCTTCAGGGTTATTCAATATATTGGACAAAGGCTCCTCATTGACCACTATGATCGGATGTGCCGAAAAATAGTGACGCAATTTTCTTGCGGTTGTGAATACTCCATATGCTAACTTTTGGTACTGCGAGTACCTTTGTTTTGAAGGCGATAAAACTTCACTGATGAAGTATACCGGTCGCTGAACTCCATGGAGTTTTCCTTCTTCTTCTCGCTCCACCACGAGTACTGTGCTGACCACCTGAGGTGTGGCCGCGATATATAATAGGAGAGGTTCCTTTTCCTTGGGCGCTACCAATACTGGCGGTGTCGAAATTGTGCGTTTGAGATCTTCAAAGGATCTATCTACTTCTTCGTTCCACTCAAACTTTTCTCCCTGTTTGATCAAAGCGTAGAACGGCAACGCCTTTTCTCCCAACCTGGCGACGAATCTGCTCAAAGCTGTGACTCGCCCAGTTAGTTGTTGTATTTCCTTGAGCTTTGTTGGCTTCCTCATTGTCACGATGGCCTGGATTTTCTCCGGGTTGGCCTCGATCCCTCTTGCTGACACCAGAAACCCGAGAAGTTCTCCCGTAGGAACGCCAAAAGAACACTTCGTCGGGTTCAGCTTGAGGCAGAATTTGTCGAGGTTGTCGAAAGTTTCTTTGAGATCGTCAATCAGGGTTGATCCTTTCTTTGTCGTTATCACGACATCAACGATGTATACTTGAACATTTTTGCCAATCTGGGTGGCGAGGCACTTCTGCATCATCCGCTGATATGTTGCTCCCGCGTTTTTCAACCCGAAAGGCATTGTTCTATAGCAGAACACTCCATAGGGTGTTATAAAAGCTGTTTTGACCTCATCTTCTTCTTTTTAGCAGATCTGGTTGTAACTAGAATACGCGTCCAGGAAGGAAAGATGTTCACAACATGCCGTAGAGTCGATAATTTGATCGATCCTTGGGAGGGGAAAGTGATCCTTTGGACAATGTTTATTGAGACACGTGAAATCGACGCACATGCGAAGGACTTCTGTGTTTTTCTTCGGGACCAACACTGGGTTAGCTACCCACGTGGCCTCTGTGTGCAACTCTTTGATGAACCCGGCTTCTCTGAGTCGATTTATTTCCGATAGCATAGCTTTGCGGTTTGGTTCCGAAAAACGCCGCAAAGGTTGTCTGATGGGCCTGGCCAATGGATCCAAGTTTAGCGGGTGCTCGGCAAGTTCCCTGGGTACTCATGGCATGTCTGTTGGACACCATGCAAAGATTTCCCAGCGCTCACGGAGGAACTCGACGAGCGCGCTTTCCTATGCGAGGTCCATGTTTGTTGCGATAGATGTCGTCTTCTTGGGATCCGTCGGGTGAATCTGTACTTCCTTTGAATTTTTGGTTGTATCAAAGGTTGGCTCCCTTAGCGGCCTCCCTCCGTCTGCCAACACATCATAATCAGTTGTGAGCTTTGATGCCATGTATTCTGCCTGCATCCCGAAAGTTTCTGACAATCGATGAAAATCCTTGTCGCATTTATCCGCTAGCGCAAAACTACCCTTCACTGTAATTGGTCCTCTGGGTCTAGGGAGTCTCCATCACAAATATGTGTAATGTGGAACCGCCATAAACTTGGCATACGCGGGTCGTCCCAGTAGAGCATGGTACTGTGATGGGAAATCCACGACTTCGAACTCCAGCCTTTTTATCCTGTAATTTTCTCGGGTTCCAAACTTAACGTCGAGATTGATCTTCCCTAGCGGATAAATTGGCTTTTCTAGTATGATACCATGGAAACGTGTGTCGGTTGGTTTTAAGTTTGCCAAGGATATGTTCATCTTCCTCAATGTATCTGCGTACATGAGGTTTAAACTGCTGCCTCCATCTATGAATACTCGCGAGACGTCGAATCCTGCGATCACCGCTGGTAAAATCAAAGCTGATTTCCCTGGTCGAGGGACTTGCTGCGGGTGGTCCGCAATGGTGAAGCCAATATCCTGTCCCGACCAATTCAGGTACTCGATTGTTGGTGGAGGCATCTTCTCTGCCATAAAGACCTGTCGCGAAATTACTTTTTGAGCTCTGTTGGATGGCCTGGCCTTCTGAATCATCGACACCGCGCCGTTGGTGTCGATATAAGGAGGCGGTTGTGGTGCTGCCGCTATTCATAACTGATGTCGATTTTCGTCCGTGATCGCGGGAGGAGGTGGAAGGTGGATCTCACTCCTTGGCCCCTGAGGGTTTCTGTTTGCTGCCTGTGCGTTGGCATGTCCCGCAAATCTGTTCAGCGCTTGGAAAGTTCGGCAATCCTTCTGCAAATGTCCCGACTGCCTTTTCCCATTATTATCGAGATAGAAGTGCATCTGACATGGTACGTTCATCATATCTTCGGGAGATATGTATGGCCTCTGGAACTTTGGACCATTATTTTGCCTGTTAGGGTGCGGACTATCTCTGTAGTCGCTACGCTGTTCTCCACTTTTTTGATAATCATCCCGATTATTATTTCCGCTATTTCCTCGGAAGCCGGCCTATATTTGGCCGGGAACGTCATAGTCGGAATATTGGCGAGAGAATCGTCGTCTATTTTGAATGTTTCGATTGTTCTCCTCAGGTGACCTATGCCGTTTATTATGAACAACATCTTCTCCATCAGCCCAGCGATTCGCTATTTCCATTAGTGCTGCTATGGTCTTTGGGTTAGTCCTTCCCAAGTCCTCGATGAAATCTTTTCTTCGGATCCCAGCGACAAAAGCATTTATCGCCCTCTCGTCAGATATGTTTTCTGCCGAGTTTTTAATGATGTTCCACCTCTGGATGTACATCCTCATCGACTCATCATACTTCTGTCGACAAGCTCTCAATTGTTCTATTGACGCAGGTTTCTTGCATGTTGACAGGAAATTCTTCACGAACATATCCTCAAAGGTCTCCCAACTGTCGATGGATCCAGGTGGTAGCTTCTTGATCCATGATCGTGCCGCACCACTCAAATACACATGGATGCTCTGCATGGCAGTTGCTTTGGTTCCACCTGTCAACTTCACTGTTTCCAAGTAGTCGACTAGCCAATCCTCCGGATCTTGCAAACCATCGAACTTCTTGTAGTTGTCGAGTAATTTGAAACCAGACGGTACCCGCGTTTTGCGGACTCGTCGAGTAAAACAGGGGAGTCCGCACATCTCCTCCTCGTCAACCTCTGGTGACTGCCGTCGTTCCCTCCTTTCTTGACGCGCCCTCTCGACCCGCGCCTGTGTTGTTGTATCTCTTGCCGATGTTCTCTGGGGATCCTGAACCATCACTGTAGGTCGTGGACTATTTTGTCTTGCGGCACCTTCGGGAGGTGTGCTCGTTCCTGCAAATGTTGTCCCAGTGACTCCGACTCCTGCCATGGCCATGTTATACAATGCCTCTCTTGGATCTCCTGGTGGTGGCCTGTTCGCCAGTATGAAGGCCTGTGTCGCCATATATCCAGCTTCCGGTGTTTTGGGGATAATGTTTCCTCCTGTGTCTATTGACATAAAAGACATGTCGAGGTTTTGGATAAGATTCTCCCTCTCGGCTTCAGGTATGTTCTGCAGCCGTGATCTTCCCCTATTTCGAGCGTCTCTGTGATTATCTCCCAAAGTTCCTGACTGGCGACTCAACTCAGCCCGTCGCCTACTTGACGCGGAAGCGGCGACTTTCCTTCTCTCGAGCTCAATTCTCTGTTTTTCAAGTTCTCGACCAACACGGGCAAGTTTATATTGGTACGCTTGCAGTTCTTCGGCTATTGCAGTCGTGCTCATCGGCTCTGTGCCGTCCATAGCTCTTGCCGCTCTGTCCCAAGCTTCTTGCGGGAGTTGCATCCTTAATCGCGGTGTAGGCCCGACATATTTGGTGCCCAAACCTCGCATGAGATCAGCGGGATCGACGTATGGATTTCCCACATCATCGAAAGCCTCCGACGTTTCCTCCGGGCGACTTGCTTCTCCAACTACATAAACTTGATGATATTTTGAAGCTATATCTTTGCTGGGATTGGTGACACCGTCGTATAGATCGGTGAAGACCTCCCGAACAGAAGTAGATATGTCGATGAAGTTGTAGTTGTCGACGTTGTCTAAGTCGCTGCTTATATTAGAGTCCGCATACGACTCGTAGGACATGCTGCCGAAGATCTTGACGAGTTCTCCTCTTGTTGACGACTTGTCGAAGCGCGGCGACGAGATTTCCTCGGCATCGATCTTGAACGATGACGATGATCCCGAAAAATCGGAATCGGCCGTCGATGATCCCGACGAAACCGGAACCTCGTGACGATGCGACCCTTCTTTTCTGACGCGGAAGTGGAACCTCCCGAACGTAATCTCCATAGGCTCCTCCAGATACACATATGCATCCACACGGGAGGGCGGGTGAGGAACAAAATCGACTAGATCAGTTTTGATCCGTTTACCTCTGTCCATTTCGTTACTTCCCACCGAAGATGTCGACGATGTTGATTGTTCCATCGAGATCAGATCCTTGTCGCCTCTAATTCCCACAGACGGCGCCAATTGACAAGGTATCGACTTGTCAATGCCTACAAGTTGTAGACTAGGGTTTTGTTGGAAGTAGAGGGCAAGTAGATCTCGAGGGTTTCAGCCGGAAAAGTACTCGACTGCTATGAAAACTAGGGTTGTGTTGACAATGATTTGATCCTCTCTTTGTCCCTCGACTCCTCCTTATATAGGAGGCGGAGCCGAGGGTTTTGTATTACACAAGTTTACAAATTCTGGGACACTCTTTGAGTTCAACCCGTAAAGTTACAAATCTCTTTATTCCTAATACAATCCTATCTTTCCTTAATAACTAATTGGGCTTCCGAGCTTCATATTCTTCAACTCGTGGGCTTTCAGTAAACCCCGGGTACCATCTTCGGCAGGCCCATCGGGGATGCCTATGTCACATGGTGATCTCAGTAGATATAATTGGATATATCACTTATCCAGATCCTTCCTGGAGTCTTCTGATGTCTGGCACTGATACTCTCTTTAATTCTATGATTTCTTCCAACACTCTAGGCTTACTGTCTTGCTCTTCAAAGATTCTTGGATTAGGACATCTTCTTATGCTAACTGACTTCACTAATGGTTGTGGTGATAGCTTCCTATCTGGGTACCCAAAACTTGGTTCTACCAGCTACGGTGTAATATGGCACTATGGTGTACCAGCTGTGGTGCCCAAACCTTAATTCTAAAAGATTTATTTAAGTTAGGGTATTGTTTTCCCTTACTACCATAACGAAAGTAATGGTACTTAGTAAGGTATTTACAATAGGCATGGTCCTGGTGGTTTATTCCTACGAATGGATTAGACTCATTTAGTCCATCCAATCATGGCTTCTAGTTTATGCTAGTTATCCTCCTTTTGGTTTCTTTAGGTTCCAAGAAAGGAATCATTCTAATAGACTTATGTTTTGGTATGATCAAACTCCTTCGGTCTTAAGCCTTCTTAAGCTTTGATTGTCCTCCGACATCTTGTTCATCCAACTTCATTATCTTAGACTTACTTGAGCTCTTTTGCTTCTGAGTAATTATCAATTACCCACTCAAATTAGGGTCTAACCCCTTACTTCCTCGAGATATGAACCTCGGCTTCTGGTCTGACAACCTCTATTATATAGATACTTTCCAACAACCTTATGAAAATAGGATCGGACTTCCTCTCAGTTCAGACCTTCTTCTTGGTCCATCATACTCCAAATATTATATCTTAATACTTCTCCTTCAGCCTTCCTCTCCCCCTTGGAGTTTACTAATGGTCTTCAATCTCCTTTTCTTCTGATCATTAAACTCCAAGGTTAGATAGTTGGTCTAAGAGCACCTCCAGTTGCGTCCCCCAAACCGCCCCCCAAAACACGCCGGATTGAGCGTTTGGGGGACATGTTCCGTTCGTGCCGCGTTTGGGGGACGTCGCTCCCCAGTCGCGTCCCCCAAACAAAATTTCGGAAATTTTAAACTTAGCGAGATTCGATTAGATTCGTCCAAACTTACATAGATTCGAACGAAGTTTGACTAAATTTAAACTAAACCTAATCTAGAAGTACTTGCGGCGGCCGGAGGCGTCGTAATACTGCTGGAAGTTGTACATGTCGTCGGTGACGACCTCCTGCTTAACGCGCTCGTCGACGGGCTCGTCGACGGGCTCGTCCTTCACCAAGCCGCTTGGTCCTGCCTCACCGTTGTCGGTGAGGTCCACCAGCGGCTTGCCGGAGTCGCGGATGGACATGGCGATCGCCATGTCGAGGTCGCCCCTCTAGGCGTCCTTGTCGTTCATGGACGCCAAGCACGCCACCCGCAGCCCTGGGCAGTCCTCGGGGTCATCGCTGCTGGCGATGAGCCGCTGCTGCCGCTCGTACTCCTCCAGCAGCGCTACCTGCTGATGGCGTGTAAGACACACGTCCGTTGGAACCCCAAGAGGAAGGTGTGATGCGTACAGCAGCAAGTTTTCCCTCAGTAAGAAACCAAGGTTATCGAACCAGTAGGAGTCAAGGAACACGTGAAGGTTGTTGGTGGCGGAGTGTAGTGCGGCGCAACACCAGGGATTCCGGCGCCAACGTGGAACCTGCACAACACAATCAAAGTACTTTGCCCCAACGTAACAGTGAGGTTGTCAATCTCACCGGCTTGCTGTAAACAAAGGATTAAATGTATAGTGTGGAAGGTGATGTTTGTTTGCGAAGAACAGTAAAGAACAGAGTTTGCAGTAGATTGTATTTCAAATGTAAAGAATGGACTGGGGTCCACAGTTCACTAGTGGTGTCTCTCCGATAAGAAATAGCATGTTGGGTGAACAAATTACAGTTGGGCAATTGACAAATAAAGAAGGCATAACAATGCACATACATATATCATGATGAGTACTATGAGATTTAATCGGGGCATTACGACAAAGTACATAGACCGCTATCCAACATGCATCTATGCCTAAAAAGTCCACCTTCAGGTTATCATCCGAACCCCTTCCAGTATTAAGTTGCAAACAACGGACAATTGCATTAAGTATGGTGCGTAATGTAATCAACACAAATATCCTTGGACAAAGCATTGATGTTTTATCCCTAGTGGCAACAAGCACATCCACAACCTTAGAACTTTCTGTCACTGTCCCAGATTCAATGGAGGCATGAACCCACTATCGAGCATAAATACTCCCTCTTGGAGTTACAAGTATCAACTTGGCCAGAGCCTCTACTAGCAACGGAGAGCATACAAAAACATAAACAACATATATGATAGATTGATAATCAACTTGACATAGTATTCCATATTCATCGGATCCCAACAAACACAACATGTAGCATTACAAATAGACGATCTTGATCATGATAGGCAGCTAACAAGATCTAACATGATAGCACAATGAGGAGAAGACAACCATCTAGCTACTGCTATGGACCCATAGTCCAGGGGTGAGCTACTCACACATCGATCCGGAGGCGATCATGGCGATGAAGAGCCCTCCGGGAGATGATTCCCGTCTCCGGCAGGGTGCCGGAGGCGATCTCCTGAATCCCCCGAGATGGGATTGGCGGCGACGGCGTCTCTGGAAGGTTATCCGTATCGTGGCTCTCGGTACTGGGGTTTTCGCGACAAAGGCTTTAAGTAGGCGGAAGGGCGGAGTCGGAGGGCTGACAGGGGGGCCACACAATAGGGCGGCGCGGGCCCCCCTTGGCCGCGCCGCCTTATGGTGTCGGCGCCCCGTGGCCCCACTTCGTTTCTCCCTCGGTCTTCTGGAAGCTTCGTGGAAAAATAAGACCCTGGGCGTTGATTTCGTCCAATTCCGAAAATATTTCCGTTGTAGGATTTCTGAAACCAAAAACAGCAGAAAACAACAACTGGCTCTTCGGCATCTCGTCAATAGGTTAGTGCCGGAAAATGCATAAATATGACATATAATGTGTATAAAACATGTGAGTATCATCATCAAAGTAGCATGGAACATAAGAAATTATAGATACGTTTGAGACGTATCAAGCATCCCCAAGCTTAGTTCGTACTCGCCCTCGAGTAGGTAAACGATAACAAGGATAATTTCTGAAGTGACATGGTATCATAATCTTGATCAATACTATTGTAAAGCATATGAGATGAATGCAGCGATTCGAAGCAATGGCAGAGATATTAAGTAAACAAATGAATCATATAGCAAAGACTTTTCATGAATAATACTTTCAAGACAAGCATCAATAAGACTTGCATAAGAGTTACTCATAAAGCAATAGATTCTTAGTTGAAAGCTTTGAAACAACACAAAGGAAGATATAAGTTTCAGCGGTTGCTTTCAACTTAAACATATTTATCTCATGGATAATTGTCAACACAAAGTAATATAACAAGTGCAATAGGTAAACATGTAAGAATCAATGCACACAGTTGATACAAGTGTTTGCTTCTGAGATAGAAAGAATAGGTAAACTGAATCAACAATAAAGTAGAAGAATGGCCCTTCGCAGAGGGAAGCATGGATTACTATTTTTGTGCTAGAGCTTTTCATTTTGAAAACATAGAAACAATTTTGTCAACGGTAGTAATAAATCATATGTGTTATGTATAAGATATCCTATAAGTTGCAAGCCTCATGCATAGTATACCAATAGTGCTCGCACCTTGTCCTAATTAGCTTGGATTAACATGGATTATCATTGCATAGCATATGTTTCAACCAAGTGTCACAAAGGGGTACCTCTATGCCGCCCTGTACAAAGGTCTAAGGAGAAAGCTCGCATTGGATTTCTCGCTTTTGATTATTCTCAACTTAGACATCCATACCGGGACAACATAGACAACAGATAATGGACTCCTCTTTAATGCATAAGCATTCAACAACATATAATATTCTCATAAGAGATTGAGGATTAATTGTCCAAACTGAAACTTCCACCATGAATCATGGCTTTAGTTAGCGGCCCAATGTTCTTCTCTAACAATATGCATACTCAAACCATTTGATCATGAAAATCGCCCTTTGTCGAGGGTGCTCCTCGGCAATGCCCTCCGATAGGGGCTTAGGGTTGGTGGAATCCTGCAAGCTGACACGAGACATCGGTTCACAGACAAGCGGGGAGAGCGATTTACCCAGGTTCGGGGCCCTCGATGAGGTAAAACCCTTACGTCCCGCCTGTCTGTTCTTGATTATGATGATAATGGGTTACAATGGGGTGCCGAATAGTTCGGCTGAGATCTCGTCGAGTTTGGCTAAGCGCTAAGGTAACCTAGCTTTAAGCTTCTGCTGGCTAAGATCGCTAAGATTGGTTGAGTCCCTCGACAGCCCCTCTCCTAGCCTTTATATAGGAGGCCAGGTCTCAAGAGGTCCAATCGAGTACGACTAGGTTTACAGTAGATCTATCTCTAAGCTTTCCTTATTTGGCTCCTTCCGTGTCTTGTACTTCAAGGAATCTTTCGTTGCACCGTTCTAGCGGCCCATCTCGCCACCGAGTGCCTTCATGGGCCTCCAACTAGGAAATATAGGGTAGGGCAACATTGGTTACCCGAAGGGTAATGCCCACATCAGTAGCCCCCGAGTGTCTAGCCGAAGGTAGTTCGGGTAGAGACTAAAGCATGCCTCCTCCCAAGGTTCTTCTCCTTGATTGTTCTTGAATCTGCATCATCTTCTTCTGTCGGGTGCGCGTCAGCGCTCCCGATGGGAGTAGCCCCCGAGTCTAGGTACGGATACTTGTAATCCGTGCGTAGACTCAAGTTGAACCACTCGAACATATAACTCTGCCGAAGTTTTTCTGTAAGTCTCCGTATTAATCCGATATATTTTCCACATGCAAGGGATGATAAGTAACGTGCCCAACTTTTGTTGGTTAACTGCCGATGGCAAAACAACGTTACCCTACACAGAATCAAGTCCCCGGGCATGATCCTGGAGTGCAAAAAAGTTCTGTCGGGTGCGCGTCCAGCGCTCCCGATGGGAGTAGCCCCCGAGTCTGGGCACGGGTGCTTGTAACCGGGTACAGACTTGAGTCGAACAATTGGCCCTTCTTTCAAGCCTTTTTTTTTCTTCGAGTCTTCATTTTATCGGGTGCGCGTCAGCGCTCCCGATGGGAGTAGCCCCGAGTCTAAGTGCGGATGCTTCACAGTCTGTGCTTAGACTCAAATCTTTCATCCGATAACTTTTCATTTTTCCTTCGAATGCTTTTAGCTTTTTCCATGACGTCATCGATGACGCTCTACTGATATCTTGATTCTGATTGACAGGACGTAACCTGCTAGGCCTATTCTTTCTTTGTTCGGCCCTTTTCGCACAGTCACCAAGGCGTCTCCTCAATTTCTGCAACCTTCAACAGAATAGATTACTGAATGGACCGGAGGCAACGACACGTGCCCCACTCAGTTCTCAAGTCCCCCTTAAAATCTCCAAAGGGCGAAAAAATCCCTAATCCTCTTTCTTATTTTCCGTAGCATCTCCTCGTTCTTCCTCCCTTCGCTGCCGCTGCGCCGCCACCACTACTTTTCCGATCTTCCCCGGATCTCACAATGGTGAAGAAGAAGGGCGTTACTGCCACCGCCAGTTCTACTAGCGGAGGCGCCACCGCCAAATCTTCCTCGACTCTTCCGAAGGGAAGCGCCCCAAGCGCTCTTCTCCCAACTCCGGTGCCGCCAGCGCCGCCAAGCTCGGTGGCCAAGCCCGGAGATTGGGTAGCGACAACCGTCACCAAGCGTGACGAAAAAAGATCCCGAAGCCTGGGATTAATCTCCTCCGACGAGGGGAATGTGATCTTTCCAGGTGCGATTTCTCGGCCTAATCCCCCTGCTGGCTTTACCGTGATGTTCTTATCTTTCCTATATCGAGGCCTTTCGCTGCCCACTCATGACTTCCTCCTCCATCTCTTGCGAACTTACGAAATCCAATTATGGCAACTCACTCCCAACTCAATCCTCCACGTTGATGTGTTCATCACCCTTTGCGAGGCGTTTCTGGGTATCAAACCTCATTTCGGGCTGTGGAAAAAGATCTTCTATGTGAAGAGATACAGCAGTAGTTATGGATACTTTGTCACCGGAGGAGTGGGGTTTGTAGCCCGTTCGGAGGTCAATTACTTCAATTTCCCAATGAGAGAATCCGTGCAAGGGTGGAGGATGAAATGGTTTTACGTCAAGGACTCCCTGTCACCCGAATCTCAGCTTCCTTTCTTTGCCGATGTCTCCGAAGCCAAGCCCAAGAATTCCTGGAAGAACATTCTCTCACCCGACGAAAGAGTAGCAGCCGAAGAATTATTTGCCAAATTTCTTCGAATCAAAGAGGCCGATGGCCAAACCATGGTCGGCACAGAGGTGGCAGCGGTGTTCTTGAAACGTCGAGTCCAACCAGTCATGGCCAGAGTTCACCCGATGTGGTTGTACTCAGGTCCAAAGGATGAAACCAGGATTAATGCTGCCGAACTGTCAGAAAAAGAGTTGCTTGCCGAAGTCCGTCGCCTTACTTCGTTTAGCCAGGAAGACTCGATCCCGTTAATATCTTCTTACACTCCTCTTGATGCTGATCATCCGCCACCAGAGGTAACCTTCTTTTGACGTCCTTACCATGCTATTTTCACTTAGCTAGTATGATTGCTTTTATTCTTACTTGTTCTTCCTTTCAACAGGCCCCCATAGCCTCTGGAAACTTACACGATTCGCCAAATGATACTTCTGAGGGAAGAGGCTCCTCAGTTCCTGTTGATTTTCCCACCGTCGAACACGCAGGCCCAGAGAGCGAACGTGATGATCCGATAGATTCCGAAACTATTCACACCGATCTTCCTCCTTCAGCCGACGATGCTTACGATACAGAGGGATCAGTGCGCAACGATGAAGCTGATCGTGATGCCTTTGTTAATGCAGCCGTGGAGGCGACCAGGGCTTCGCCCACGAAGAGATCAACCGGCGGCTTTGCCGACGAAAACGATCCCTTCGACATGTAAGCGCTTTCTTCCTTGATGCCATAGCTTGTCCCTTTATTCTTCGCATTCTTTTCGTAACTTCTGTCGACCATTCCCTTTTTACAGTGACGAAGGTTTCGCCGAGCCTCCGCCTAAGAAGGCCAGATCTGATGCTATTCCGCCAGCCGCTGCTGCTTCCGAAGCTTCAGCTCCTAAGGCGGCTCCCACGGCTCAGGCATCGACTGCTTCTTCCCTTTCCAAGGGAAAAGATGCTCCTGCCGCCACCACGACTCCTCCTTCTGTAAGTCCTTTTTAAATACATCGTGGATTTCCTGAAATGTGCCTTTTCTAACGATTCTTTGCAAAACATCCTTTTTCCCTTAAGGATCTCCGAGGTGTTATTTCCTCTTTGGAGGCCTTCGCTTCCCAGTTTACTTCTCTGGAGGCAGACAAGGTTCGACTGCAGAAGGAAATCGAATCCTCTTCCTCGAAGCTGGAAGGCGCAGTCAAGATAGCTGCCAAGGCCCGCCAAGAAATTGATTCCCTGAAGGAGGAACTGGGTAAGCTGAAGGAAAAGCTGAAGGAGGAGGAGGCGTCAAGGTTGGCTGCCGAAGCTCAGGCAGCCGAAAAGAATGAACCCCTTCGCCAATCTTCTTTGGCTCTACTTGGTAAGCTTTTTCATACATCTCTGTTGATTATTATTCTTATGGATTCGTTCCTTTATCAATGATCTTTTCCATTTCACTTTCTTGCAGAGGCCGCCAACATTCCTGCTGCCGTCTTGGACAAAGTTCCAAACAATTCTCCAGCAAATGGTGTGTCGATGGCTCTCGCCTCCCACCAGCTTACGCGGGAGCTTCTTGAAAAAGGAAAAGGTGCCCTGGCGCGGATGCACTTGATGATTTTCCCCAAGATCAAGCAGGACAAAACCCTGGGGCAGCTGATCGATGCCTTCGCGGTTGACACCAAGGAGGTTATCGAGGTATTCAAGCGTACTTCGCGCACCTATGGTGCCCTCCTTGCCTTCCAGCTTATGATGGGTTACGGCTTTAAGGGTGACATCGAAGAAATGACTAAGGAGCTGCCGAAAGAGCAAGACGGGCAGTTTGTTGACTTAAGCACCTTTAAATCGTCCGCCCTTACTTGTGCTCGCCAGCTCCTTGAGCTAGTTTCGTCAAGGAAGTCGTCGGCTGGACCCAGTTTATCGACTCAGACCCAAGCCCCGTGATTTTTGTAACAAACTTATGCTCGAGCTGATGTGAAACATTGTTCTGCTGTAAAACTTATGCTTGTAATAAACTCCGTGCTAGCAATGTTGTTAGCACACCTTTGTTATGATATTTCTACTTGCACTTCTCCCGATGGGAGTTACTTCGGATGCTCGGCTTGACCATATCCGTCATCCTTTTTAACGTTGTTTGCTGCAGGTTTTCCCAGTGCCCTCATTTGTCGAAGACTCTTCGGGTGTTCTTCCTGAGGGTGATCGGATCCAGCGTATGAAGGATCGGATCACTCAGATGGAAAAGGACCTTCGGGTGTTCTTCCTGCAGTACTTATGCTTTAGCTGCTATTATCAATAAGAAGAGCGAGATTGCAGCCGAAGTGGAGCGGTACGCTCTTACTGAGCTACATAAAGCTACCGAGAGTTTGAACTGTAAGCTTCCTGATTCCTTTGCCCTTTTGTCAACAACGCCTTGTCTGATCCTTTATTGATTCCTTTGCCAGTCATAGCTTTGAACCGTGCGGAAGAGAACAAGCGGATTCACGAGCGAGTGCATGCTTTAACCCAGCTATCCTCATCCGAAGAGATTTTCTGGCGGGAACACTCGAAGGCTTCGGCTGTCGCAAAATTTCAGGATCGGGTTCAGCAAGTCCACCATTTCTTCGACAAGTGCTACAAAGATATGAGGGTGGTTTGGAAGACGATGTCCCCTTTAAACGCAGTTCCCCCTACGCTGCTGACTTTGATGTCCGAGTTTGGGAATGCCAAGAAGATTCAAGACTTGGTACGATCTCAGGTTTTCGCAGGGGCCAGGTTGACGCTTGCCCTTGTGCTTGTACGGTACCCCTCGGCGGATCTGCTTGCTATTGCCAACGTTGTTGGTGACTTCGATACTTTGTATCCGAAGGTATTGCTTCCTGCCAATATAATCGTCGACAAGCTTGAAGGGCATTCGAGGGTACCTGAAGAAAGAGAAGCTCCACAAGGGTGATTTCGTGGATTAGGGTTGTTTTTTGTAAATAGGTTAGTTTGACTGCTTTATCCAAGTGTTAGGATTGTTGAGCCAAGAATTTTTACTCGGTAGATACATGTATATGTACTTTTACCGTAGTGGTGCCGTTGGCGATTTTTGAGGGAGCAAATCTTAATTGTCCGCTTAAGAATTTTTCGTATCCGTTGGTCAGCAAACGTTTGAGTGATCAGCTCGTGTTGCAGGTCTTGCTAAACCCGTTGTATGTGCAACTTTTCTTTCAACCGATGTATGTTGCGACAGTCACTCCCGAATCTTTCGGGTGTAGTGGTTCTGCCGATGATCCTGTTGTTCATTGATATTTCCATAAGTAAAATATCGAACGTAGGTTGTGTTTATATGTATTTCCACACTCTTGCTATTTACGGCACTCGTAGAGGCATCTATAGCTGAGGGAAGGATTAACATCCTTGTTTGCTTTGTGTCTTTTAGCACTCGTAGAGGCCCTTTTTTTTTATGAAGCACGTTCTTCTGCCGCGTGCTGGTGATGCGGCTTAGACGTTTTGAAGTACTGCAATGCTCAACAAAGGATCGAAACTTAGGTTCTCATTAATAAGGTAAGCACGGGACTAGAGGGCGAAAAAGGAAGGCCCTGTTTATATAAAGGGAAAACATTAATGCTAATAAATTGCTTAAGCAAGGAAGGGGTTCTTCTCATCTTCTGGCTTTTTCACCACGTTAGTGGTTGCCGCGGTGTTGTTGACTTCACCAGGGGTCTGGGCAATGATTGCCAGTGTCTTGTTGTCTCCTGTGCCTTCTATGCCGTCCGCTGCCGAAGCTTTTGCTGCCGAAGCTTCTGCTGCCGGAGCTTCTGCTGCCGAAGCTTCAGGAGCAAGGTTGGCTGGCTTCTTCTTGGTTTCCCTGACATGTTTTTCCTCCTTGATTTCTCGTATCGACAGCTTGGGAGGAGGGTCGACAATTTCTCGTTGTTGCCCAAACTTTGCAGCACTCCTTTGAAAGTCGCGATCACAATTGTCCGAGCGTGAGAAACTTCCATAGACTATGATGTTCGTCCCGTTGTTCCCAGGCATTTTCAGCTTGAGGTATGCATAGTGCGGCAAAGCCATGAACTTGGCATAAGCTGGTCTCCCGAGTATGGCGTGATACTGTGACTCCCAGTTCACTACCTCAAACTCGATCTTCTCCTTCCTGAAATTGTCGGTTTTGCCAAAGACGACGTTCAGGTAAACTTTGCCAAGAGAGTAGCCCGGTGCAGTTGGGAGAATCCCATGAGGTGTATGTTTCTTCTAGCATCTTCATGGTGATCCCCATACTTTTGATTGTGTCGACGAATATCAGGTTTAATCCGCTTCCACCATCCATGAAAACTTTGCTCATCTTGAATCCCCCGATTTGTGCCTCGACTACTAAGGCAGCGTGTCCCGGTTTTGGTATGGTCATCGGGTGATCTGCTCGAATGAACGTAATGTTCTGAGAGGACCACTCGACATACTCGGGGATGTTTGCCATGATGCTTTCTGCCAGGTTAATCTCTCGGGTGAGCTTTTTCATCTCTCTTCTTGAGACACCTGTCCTATGGATCATGCTCATCTACCCCCGTGGTGGTGGAAACGCCTCGTTGGGTTGATGAGGTTGGGCCTGCTGGACTTGGTGCTGCGGTGGAGGTGGAGGTGGAGGTGGTGGTGGTAGCTGTTGCTGGCCTCCCTGCTGGATGAGTTTATGCATGTCGATGAACTGCCGACAGTCCCTGAGCAGGTGACTCGACTTTGTTTTTCCATCTTTAGAATCGGTATACGAGTGCAGGTAACAGGGAGCGTTGATCTGCTCAGCGTACGGCAGTTCGGGAGCCCTCTGCTGCCGCGGTTTATAATTGCCACGGTTTCCGGAGTTGTTCCGATTACCGTCCTGCCGGTCGTCTCTTCTGTCGTCGCATCGATCATCCTGTCCATCAGAGTACCCTGCGGCTACCAGATTGTTGTCATCATAGTTGTGGTTCTTTCTTCTTTTGTGGCGATCCCTTCGGCCACCTGAGTCGTGCTTCGGTTGGTCATCGTCTTCGTCGTCACTGCGCTGTCGTGGCCTTCGCACGTTGTCCTCGCCATCAGCCCAGCTGTTGGCGATTTCCATTAACTTGGTTATGGTTTTAGGCTTTTTGTGCCCTAGTTCTTCTATGTAACTCTCACGCCGGACGTCGTCGCTGAAAGCGTCAATTGCTCTGTCGACAGACACATCTTCGGCAGCGTTTAGGAGTTTGGTGAATCTCCCGATGTATGAGCGCATCGACTCCTTCTGCTTCTGCTGGCAGTTCCGTAACTCTTCAATCCCGACGGGTCTCTTGTACGTTGCTTGGAAATTGGCAACGAAGGCGTCTACTAGATCGTCCCATGATTTGATGGAACCCTTCGGCAGCCCCCTTAGCCAGGCTCGCGCTGAATCTTTGAGATAGAGTTGTAAGCACTGCATTGCTGCTATTTGGTTCCCTTTATGCAGTATTACAGTCTGCAGGTAGTCGTCTATCCAAGATCTTGGCTCTTGCTGCCCATCGTATTTAGCGGCGTCGGTAGGCGTAGGCTTGAACTTCCTGGGCGGCATTGCCTCGCGGATTCTGTGACTTAAACAGTCGGCTCCCCTGAGCTCGCCGTCGTACTCCTGATCCTCGTCCGAAGAATCGATGTCATTCTCGATCCTAGCGGCGCGTCGTCGCCTTGCTTTGTCGATCCTGTTCTGGGTGATTTCATCCCAAGCGTCTCTCGCACGATACTTTGAGCCACTGCCCTGCAGCGTGGTCTTTTCCTTTTGTGGAACTAGATTATTTCCCAGTATCACGAGACTTTCCAGGGCGCCTTGATGAGCTTGGGCCATGGACCCTTCAGGGCGCTGGTTGATGAGGTATGCAGCAAGGTTGGCAGTTGCTCCTGCAACGGTTTTCGGTCGTGGCATGCCTGCGGTGTCCGTAGTCATAAAGGACTTGGTCAGGTTTGACGTGATTTCTCTGGCATCATCTTCCGAGAGCCTGGACAGCCTCGACCTGTGCTTGCCTGCCCCTTGGGTATTTCGAGAGGCGCTCGCCTGCGAGCCTCTTCGTCGCTCACTGGATCGATCTGCCGCAGATAGACGTCTCTCGAGAGAGGCTTGTTCCTTTGACAGGTGCTCCCGGTTTTTCTCTAGTATAGAGCGATAAGCATTGAGAGTTCCAACCGAGGTTCCTGCGGGGAGCGGTGTGTTGTTGAGTACTGCTGCCCTGGCGGCTGCCCACTCCTCGTCTGCGATGGTGTAGTCGCTGTCGTGGTTGCTAGCGCTGTTTTTGAAGCTCGCCCGCCTACTAGAACGAGGAGTATGGTCTCCATTTCCTCTGTGCCTTGTGTTTCCTGTGTTATTGGCGACACAGACCTGATGGTGCACCGTTCTTCGGGTCGTTCCTTGGACGATGCTATCGATACTGTCCTCTCCTGACGAATACTGGGCATTGCAGATGAACAGGGTGTCGTTCGATCCTAGCCTGTGCTTGGTGTCGCAGTTCAAGCAGTAGTACGAGGTTAACTCCGAAGATGTGGGGTCGTCGGATCCTACCGACATGGAAGACTCGGAACGAGGAGTCGAGGGCGCGGGCGAAATTGTCGAGCCTGTCAGACCGGCCGAAAGGTCGAGTGACGATGATGCGCTTGGACTCGTCGATCTGGAGATAGGCGATTCCAGCAGTCGAAGGATTCCTTCCGCGTTGACGTTGTAGTAGACGCTGCCGAAGGTCATCTCCATGTTTCCTTGTAGATCTGAGAAGTTCGATCGGGAGGAATCGCTGTGCGGGGTGAACTCGTAGGAGCCGAACCGAATCGGGCTTCGCAGGTTCGGCGAAGATGGTGTTGATGAAGTTGCTGGTGAAGTTGCCGGTGAAGTTGCCGGTGTCATGATTGGATCTGCCGATGACCGATCTTGTGCCGACATGTTTCCCACAGACGGCGCCAATTGTCGAGGGTGCTCCTCGGCAATGCCCTCCGATAGGGGCTTAGGGTTGGTGGAATCCTGCAAGCTGACACGAGACATCAGTTCACAGACAAGCGGGAGAGCGATTTACCTAGGTTCGGGGCCCTCGATGAGGTAAAACCCTTACGTCCTGCCTGTCTGTTCTTGATTATGATGATAATGGGTTACAATGGGGTGCCGAATAGTTCGGCTGAGATCTCGTCGAGTTTGGCTAAGCGCTAAGGTAACCTAGCTTTAAGCTTCTGCTGGCTAAGATCGCTAATATTGGTTGTGTCCCTCGACAGCCCCTCTCCTAGCCTTTATATAGGAGGCCAGGTCTCAAGAGGTCCAATCGATTACGACTAGGTTTACAGTAGATCTATCTCTAAGCTCTCCTTTTTCGGCTCCTTCCGTGTCTTGTACTTCAAGGAATCTTTCGTTGCACCGTTCTAGCAGCCCATCTCGCCACCGAGTGCCTTCATGGGCCTCCAACTAGGAAATATAGGGTAGGGCAACATTGGTTACCCGAAGGGTAATGCCCACGTCACCCTTACTTCAGACAAGACGAACATGCATAGCAACTCACATGATATTCAACAAAGGTGTAAAAGTTGATGGCGTCCCCAGAAGCATGGTTACCGCTCAACAAGCAACTTATTAAGAAATAAGACACATAAGTACATATTCTTCACCACAATAGTTTTTAAGGCTATTTTCCCATGAGCTATATATTGCAAAGACAAAGGATAGAATTTTAAAGGTAGCACTCAAGTAATGTACTTTGGAATGGCAGAGAAATACCATGTAGTAGGTAGGTATGGTGGACACAAATGGCATTGTTTTTGGCTCAAGGATTTGGATGCACGAGAAGAATTCCTCTCAATACAAGGCTAGGCTAGCAAGGTTGTTTGAAGCAAACTCAATTATAAAACGGTGCAGCAAAGCTCACATATGAACATATTTTAAGTATTATAAGACTTTACATCGTCTCCTTGTTGTTCAAACACCTTAACCAGAAAATATCTAGACTCTAGAGACCAATCATGCAAACCAAATTTTAACAAGCTTTGTGTAGTTATTCATTAATAGGTGCAAAGTACATGATGCAAGAGCTTAAACATGATCTATTTGAGCACAAAAATTGCCAAGTATCAAATTATTCAAGACATTATACCAATTACCACATGCAGCATTTTCTGTTTCCAACCATATAACAATGAACGAAGCAGTTTCAACCTTCGCCATGAACATTAAGAATAAAGCTAAGAACATATGTGTTCATACCAAACAGCGGAGCGTGTCTCTCTCCCAAACAAGGAATGCTAGGGATCACGCACGTAAATTGGCAGATTTTTCTGAGTTACTTACAGACGGGGCGGCTCAATTTTGTGACAGCAAGAAATCTGTTTATGCGCAGTAATCCAAATCTAGTATTGACTTTACTATCAAAGACTTTACTTGGCACAACAATGCAATAAAATAAAGATAAGGAGAGGTTGCTACAGTAGTGACAACTTCCAAGACTCAAATATAAAACAAAATTGCAGAAGTAAAATAATGGGTTGTCTCCATAAGCGCTTTTCTTTAACGCCTTTCAACTAGGCGCAGAAAGTGTGAATCAAGTATTATGAAGAGACGAAGCATCAACATCATAATTTGTTCTAATAATAGAATCGTAAGGTAACTTCATTCTCTTTCTAGGGAAGTGTTCCATACCTTTCTTAAGAGGAAATTGATATTTAATATTACCTTCCTTCATATCAATGGTAGCACCAACAGTTCGAAGAAAAGGTCTTCCCAATATAATGGGACAAGATGCATTGCATTCAATATCCAAGACAACAAAATCAACGGGGACAAGGTTATTGTTAACCATAATGCGAACATTATTAATCCTCCCCAAAGGTTTCTTTACAGCATTATCAGCAAGATTAACATCCAAATAACAATTTTTCAATGGTGGCAAGTCAAGCATATCATAGATTTTCTTAGGCATAACCGAAATACTTGCACCAAGATCACATAAAGCATTACAATCAAAATCATTGACCCTCATCTTAATGATGGGCTCCCAACCATCTTATAACTTCCTAGGAATAGAAGTTTCATGTTTTAGTTTCTCCTCTCTAGCTTTTATGAGAGCATTTGTAATATGTTTTGTAAAGGCCAAATTTATAGCACTAGCATTGGGACTTTTAGCAAGTTTTTGTAAGAACTTTATAACTTCAGAGATATGACAATCATAAAAATATAAACCATTATGATCTACAGCAATGGAATCATTGTCCCCAATATTTTGAAAAATTTCAGCAGTTTTATCACAAACAGTTTCAGCAGTTTCAGGCAATTTTGTACGCTTTGCACTAGGAGTAGAAACATTGCCAACACCAATTATTTTACCATTGATAGTAGGAGGTTTAGCAACATGTGACGCATCAACATTACTAATGGTGGTAATAGTCCAAACTTTAGCTACATTATTCTCTTTAGCTAGTTTTTTATTTTCTTCTCTTTCCCACCTAGCATGCAATTCAACCATCAATCTAATATTTTCATTAATTCGAACTTGGATGGCGTTTGCTGTAGTAACAATTTTATTATCATTATCCTTATTAGGCATAACTTTCAATTTTAAAAGATCAACATCGGAGGCAAGTCTATCAACCTTAGAAGCAAGAATATCAATTTTATCAAGCTTTTCTTCAACAGATTTGTTAAAAGCAGTTTGTGTACTAATAAATTCTTTAAGCATGGCTTCAAGACCAGGGGGTACATTTGTCAACACCCGGATTTTTAAGTCCAGATGCCTGTTATGCCATACATCGCAATCCCAGGAATATTGTTGTTGCGAGACATAACAGTTGAATATCATAAGTCATCATTCATTACATATCATAGTCGTCCTACAAATAGACCACATGATCCAATATTACAATAATAGTTGAACTACTGTTTCAACACACATCACAAATACATAGCGGAAGCGTAAAGATAAGGGACTCTCTAGTCCACAGGCCAACGCTTGACGTCAGGAGTAGTCCTAGTTGTCGTAGACGTCCTGCTGTCCATCCTCTTCATAGTGCTGTTCCTCTTCATAGTCCGGCCATTCGAATAGCCGGGGACAAAGCCGTGAGTACTTCAAAGTACTCGCAAACTCATACTAATGTAAGCACTATCAACTGTAGTAAGGGGGTGCTAAGCTCTAAGTTTATTTGCATAAAGCCAATTTTAGTTCACAAACATTTAGTAAAAGCCTCTTCATGTGCTAACTAACTCAAATGGGAACATTAGTGTCATTCCCACAACTCAATTATGTTTCAAGTCAAATTCACCATTTCAAGTTCAAAATTACAAGCCACCCTTCACATGTCACATTTTTGAAAATGGTCTGATGACGGAACAAGTATGGCCTTTCCAACCGTCCATAACCGTGGACGCGGCTATTCGAATAGATCTACACTCTGCGAGAGGTCGTACACTTGTGCCACAACATTTGCAATAATCCGTCGGGGTTAATCGGCCCGATTTACCACACTCCGTGTGCGGACTACCAACCATAACCTTTCACTTACATACCCTAGTATAGGCACCTCTCCCCATGAGCTTGGCCTCCCGGTGAAGACAAACGTCGGCCTGGGAACTGCACAGGGCTTGGGCCGGACATTCACCTCAACTCACGTCATGTCTCATCATTGCTTTTGTTGTAGAGGCAGCCTCCAGCATAACCCCGATGACGCTTGTTTAGAGGGAACCCATACTAAGGTACATAAACTTCTAGTTAAGCCCTTACCCATAATCAGGTATTGTGGGGGTACTTGTAAAATTGGAATGGTATCGCATCCGAACCCAACCATTAGTTTTTGTAAAGTTCACCATGTCCTTCACAAGTCATAATCACCTTCAAACTCTTTCAATAGAATGACTCATCATTCCAAGGTTTTCAAAGTCATTTCATTTCACAAGTTCCCATCGAGAGTAGTCACTTTTATTTGATAGCACTAGCAACTAGTCATGAGGGGTGCTAACTAGCTTATAGCTTTCTAGGCTAAGTTTGGTGCTCTTGTTCTACTCTATATCTAGACCAAGTGAATCATGAATCAACAAGTACTCTGATAAAACAAAAGTAAGTAAGGCTGGTAAAGTAAAGCTGGGAAATAGGATCATAAACATAAAGTAAATGGGTAATGCCTTGCTCATGGTGAGCTTTGCATTTTGCAAGAGTATTATCTTGCAACAATAGAACTTGCAATGGTGTTAGCTTGCAAGAGTATAGCTTGCCTTGGTGGTTGAGGTGGTCAAAGTGGTCTTCTTCTCCTTGAAAGTAGACTTCCTCCTCCTCTTGATACTCCTCGGTACTAGCGTCTAAAATACGAAATACGGGGTACAATCACCAAACAATTCATTGGCTGTTCTAAAGATCACATGTATTCACACAAACTATTCTATTCACACAATTAATACAATTTGGTGCATTGGTGGTCTTGCTTGAGGAAAAATAATTTCCTCTTATTTCATATGTACATGATAGTTTCCATATAGTTCTTGAGGCATAATTTCCTCTCATTGAATCTTCTTTAAGATTTAATTTCTCAAACAATTACTCATGAATTCAGGTTGTCCTAAGTCAACCATTCATCATCATCATTTGAGAAAATGATTTAAATGAGGCAGAGATACCTCATACTATTTAACACTTCTACAAATGATTTAAATTCTCCAATTATTTCCTATGAAAGCATTTGACCAAGGGTCCAAACTTCATAGGAAAGTACTTGGGACAAGATTTAAATGAAGTGAAACACCTCATATACTTTACACAAATTAAACTAGCATCACACATTACTATTAAGTGGATAGGTGTGTTGTTTTCTTATTTAAAAATAATTTCCTCTCATACTAACTTAGGTGTTACTTTTAATTACTTAGAGAAATAATTTCTTCTCATTATCTTATTAAGATTTAATTTCTCTTATGAATGAGATATGACCTAGATTGACCAGAGTCAACCTCTTCATACTTATCATCTGAGAATATGATTTAAATGAGGTTCCATACCTCATGCAATTTAATACTAACATGGTAGTAATTTAATGTAACCAAATAACTCAATATGAGATTTTATAGACCATGGTCACTACCTCATGTTGAATTACTTGAGACCCAGATTTAAATGAGAGGAATACCTCTCATATGATTTAACACATAGTTGTAACTAAGTTAACAACTACTATTGAGGTGAGTTAATATCATCAACAATTCATATGAGACATATATGACCAGAGTCTCTACCTCATTTTGAATTGTTCATGACAAGATTTAAATGAGAGAAAAACTCCCAAGTGATTTATTAATAGTTTTGGACAATATCTTTGACTAGAAATAGCCATATAGTTCTTTAATTAAGCTAGGCCATGATCATTCAAAGTAACCATGGCATATTGTTGCAGAAACAATTAGTGTAAGTCAAAAGTGAGCTATGAGAGTTGGAATTACTTAAATAACTATTTTGGTTGATTTTTAATAATTATTTGAAGTGGTAGGAGTCTCTGACTTGTTATTTTTGTCACATTAATTCTACACAAGATTTGGAAGTGGGACCAGTGGGGTTTTGTAGATCTTTTCAGTAGCTTTTCAACCATATAAAGTTTGCTAAATTTGTCCAAGCTAAACAGATTCTATTGAATTTCAAACACAGGGCCAGTATTGAATTTGAATTGAATTAATTAAACCGAATTTGAATTTAACGGGCTGGCGGAAACAGAGTTGGGCCGAATTGAATTAAAACGGCCCACGTCCAGCCCACCACGCGTCCACGCACGCGTGGGCTGTCTGACAGTGGGATCCACCAGTCAGCGAGTCATAACACCCGAAGCGGTACCGTTTGATGGTGGCCGTGCGATTAGATGCGGATCCGACGGTGCAGAAGCGTCGTCTTCGTCGTGGGGGAGATGCTTGCTGGAGCGGCGGAGGTAGGGGGTCGGCGGCCAGGTGGAGCTCCGGCGAGGGGTGGCGACGGTGCAGGAGGAGGTTGTCGTCGACGGCGAGTGCGCTGGTACCGGTGGCGAGGCTGGAGGTGGCCTGGATCGACGCCGGCGAGATGAGGTACTGGCGGGCTCCGGCGGCTAAATTGGGGAGCTCCGGTGATGAATCGAGAAGGGGAAGTGGTCGAGGAGGGTGAGGGAAGAGTGGGGAGGCTGCTGGTGTGCTTGGATGGCTGAGGGGAGCTCGGTATTTATAGAGGGGCGAGTGTGCTGCGAGGCGCGGACGAGGTCAACGGCGAGGTCGTCGTTCCGGGCGACGAAGGAGCGAGGAAGGTGCGCAGGAGGTAGGCGACGTCACGGCGGTCCTTGGGGCCTTAATGGCGCGGTACGCCGAGGCGTACGACGGTCGGGCGAGGGGGGTACGGTCGCGGCCGTGGCGGGCGCGTTCGTCCTCTCCGGCGGCCGTGGTCGCCAAGGCATGACGTCGGCGTGTCCGGCGAGCTCCGCGTGGCGAGGAGGGTACCATGGCGCGCGGGCTTGGTCGGGGTACGGCGGAGTACGGCGAGCGACGCGTGGCCAGTGACGTCCGCGGCGTGTACTGGCGCGACGTCATCGGCATCCTGGGCGATTCTGGGCGCGCGATTTCCGGCGACGGTCGGCGTTGTCCGTGGCAATGGAGATGCTAGGCGTGGCCAGGGAGGTGAGGTGGTGCGTTTGGACATGGTGGCCGTGGCCAGAGAAGAAGAAAGGGAGAGGTGGCTCGACATGGTGTCCATGGCCGGCATGGCCATGTCCATGCCATGCTAGGCTTGCTCTCCTAGGGTTCCTATGTTTCTTTTAGGGAGAGAGGGAACTAGGGAACCAAATGAAGTGATTTGGGGCAGTAGGGTTTGGGTAGATCACTATTTCAATTAGTGTTTGCTTTATTCCATAATTGCTTATTTCAATTTCTTACAATTTTTGATGGAATTCATATGGTTGCAAAAATTGGAAAGGGTGTAATTGGTTGAGTTGTAATTGACCAGAGACAACTATGTGTGGTGGTGGAATTTTAAAAATCAAAGAACTGCAAGATTTGACAAGGTGAGATTGTTGCACATAATAAAAAGTCTCAACTTTGCATGAGCATAATTTGTGATCCAAAATGAATTTGGCATGATGGTCTTTACAAAAGTTGTTCATCTTGATGTACTCTTAGATGACATGCAAAGAATTGAGGAAGTTTAGTTTGAAAATCTTGAGATACAAGGGCTCAAAGTAGTGACCAGATTATAAAAGACAGATTTGACCATTATTGTATGTGAGCCCAATTTGAGTTTGAAATTCATTTGAATTGTGTATTTTTGATTCCAAAAGTTGTGATAAGTGTTTAATAACATTATTCAACTAATGGTGAAGACCAAAAATGGTCTAGGTCAAGATTTAGAAAAATGGCATAAACCATATGTGAGGGTTTTGTGATTTTCTACTTCTTATTCTTTTATTTTCCTTTGCCTCATTTTGACAAGAGTGAGGTGTATTTGGTGTTAGATTAAGTTGGGTAAAAGGTTCACACCATTTTAGGACAATGTGAGTGACTAGGTCAAGTTTTATTATTTTGGCTAATTGCCACATATGCCTCTATGCATAAGATGGATTTTATTTTGATTCCCACTTAAATTGGTTGGTAAGTACCTGGTTGAGTGTGTTGAGGTATTTCCAATCATCTACACAAGGTAAGCAAACCAAGTTTTAGTTTTTACACAAAGTAGCCACGCATATGTCCCTTTTTCTTATTTAAGATCACCTCTTCTTATTTTGGTTTTTCAAAGATTTGTGACAAGAGAGATGAGGTCTAGGGTTTAGTGGGGTTCACAATGGTTCACCACCATTTAGCAAAAATAATAAAGGTAGGGTTCAAGATTTACCTATTAGGGCTATATGTCTATATATGTCTTTTTCTTTATTTTGGTTTCTCCAAAATAGATCCATTTGTATTTGAGAAGATCAAGGTTTAGGGTTTTTCTTATTTGATTTCTTTCTCTTTTATTTTATTGGGTTTGTGATCTTCACTTGATTACTTTAGGGTTTTAGGGTTTATCACATAACCATAACAACACTCATCATGGCAAAACACAAATACTAGGTATGAGCACTATGCATAGCACTCAAAGTAAGAAAAGTTTTTGTTGGTTCTTATTTTTGGAAAAAGGAAATTCATTTTCTCTTTGTTTTGAAATTTGGGGTGTTACAAACCCTTCCCCCTTAAACAAATCTCGTCCCGAGATTTTAAGAAAAGTTTGGTTCCTAAGAGAGATTGGGCGATATGATTTAACAGGAAGACATACTTGGCATGGCCTGAGGTGCTTCTTGGGCTTCAGTGGCAGTCATGTTGTAGTAGCGGCCGTTGTTGTTCTGGTTCTTTCTTGCGGCAAAGCGGCGTTGGTTCTGAGCAGGTGCAACGGTGTTGCCGGCAATCTTGGCGAGCTTCTTGGGGCACTCATTGGAGTAGTGGCCCACAACTCCACATTCATAGCAGTTTACAGTTGACTTGTCTTTCGGGGTGACGGGGATGGCATGGCTTCCAGTCCTCGGGCCAGTGTTGGTGTTGTTGTTGGTCCCATTTTTGCTGTTGGGGTTGTTGTTGTTGTGGTGGCTGTTGTTGTTGTTACCTCCGGGCTTCGGGGGTCCTCCGTTGTTGCTGGTGTAGTTGGGGCGATAACTCTGAGCAGGGGGCTTGTTGTGTCTTGGGGTGAATCCTCCAGAGGAGTTGTTGCGGTACTTCTGGGTATGGTGGGGTCCACTCTGTTCATCATCCTGCGCTTGCGGTTCTCATTGGCCTGATGCAGCTTTCCTTCCATCTGTATGGCTGAGTCCACTAGGGCTTCTAAGTCAGCGAACGGAATGTTCACTAACACAGTTTGCATCTCGTCGTGCAATCCGTTCAGAAATCTCTCCTTCCTTTTCTCTTTGGTGTCGGTCTCATCCGGGGCGTACCTTGACAGAGTAAGAAATCTGTCGCGGTATTCTACCACGGACATCCTGCCTTGCTTGAGTTCGCGGAACTCGTCTCTCATCATCTTGATCAGTCCTTGGGGCACATGGTACTTGCTAAACTTGAGCTTGAAATCCTCCCAAGTCATGAACTGACCTTCGTTCATGGCACGGGTGCTTGTCCACCAAGCGCGGGCTGGTCCGGCAAGATAGTGGGTGGCGAACAGTACTTTCTCGGTGGTTTCAACTTGCGCAACCTCGAGGTTGTTCTCCATTGTCTGGAGCCAGTCATCAGCATCGAGGGGCTCTTCGGTCTTGCTGAAAATAGGTGGGTTGGTGTTTTGAAAGTTCTTCAGTTTTGACCCAGGATGGTCGTGGTTTCCATGGCCATTGTTGTTCTGAGCGAGTTGTTGCAGTGCAGCAATGTTGGCTTGGCGTTCAGCTCTCTCGGCTTCTCGGTCGGCCATCATCATCTCTAGCATTTGCATCATGGCGTCTTGGTTGGCGCTGCGGGTTGGTGGGGCCATCTGAAGATTGAGGTAGACGGTAAGATAAGAGGGAATTTTCTATGGTTTGTTTGAATTAAAGTTTCACAAGTTCAAAACTTGAAAATTGAGTAGTGTTGAGGGGTAAAAACCAACAACACTTTTTCATTCATACCAAACATCACACATTACAAATCGAACACACCGTTGGTTTGAAGAACCATTCATTCGCTCTACGATACAAGGGGATCCTGATACAACTCACACCTACTTAAGTGCTGGGGTGATACTACTTTTCCGGGTGGATTCTTCGTCTTCACGGGTGATGTGCTTGGCGAGAGGCGAGGGCGTTGTCCAAGTCCCTGCGGGTTTTGTACTGCTTGAAGTCCCGAGGTGCTTCAGAGGGGTTCATCTTTGGTTGGGGTGGGGGCATGGTCATCGGTCTTCCCATGGAGTCATGTCTTGGGTAGTAGATGAAACGAGTGTTCTTGATCTTGTCCTCATGTTGTCCACACAGACGGAAAATTGCTTCTTGCATAGCACTGACTAGTCCCTCCTTCCAGGTGTTTCCCGTTACAGAAAACCAGATGGTTTCCCATACCGGGGCTCCAGGCTTTCTTCGTAGATCAGTAGAAACTTCCCACTGAGGTGATTCTCCGGAGGGGTTTTTGAGGGGTATTCCGAAGAATTCGGGATACGGGTGGCCTAGGTATTCCACTAGTTGCTTCAAATCCTTTTCGAACCTTAGGTCGCCTCCGGGACCAAGCTGATAGGACTCCCATTGGTACTCCATCTATGAACAAAGAGGAGGAGTAAATTAGAGAAGTATTCCAGTGTGCAAAATTTTATGTAGGAATGGCAAGGAAAAGTAGGGCATGAATTCCTCCTTTTGAAAAAGATCTCAAGGATAAGAGTGAGAATAAGTTTTTCGCAAATATTCACTTCTTTGGTTTTGAAACTAAGTTTTGCAGACGTCCATTCTAATTAGGGTCTCCTAAGGTCAAACAATGGCTCTGATACCAACTTGTCAACACCCGGATTTTTAAGTCCAGATGCCCGTTATGCCATACATCGCAATCCCGGGAATATTGTTGTTGCGAGACATAACAGGTTGAATATCATAAGTCATCATTCATTACATATCATAGTCGTCCTACAAATAGACCACATGATCCAATATTACAATAATAGTTGAACTACTGTTTCAACACACATCACAAATACATAGCGGAAGCGTAAAGATAAGGGACTCTCTAGTCCACAGGCCAACGCTTGACGTCAGGAGTAGTCCTAGTTGTCGTAGACGTCCTGCTGTCCATCCTCTTCATAGTGCTGTTCCTCTTCATAGTCCGGCCATTCGAATAGCCGGGGACAAAGCCGTGAGTACTTCAAAGTACTCGCAAACTCATACTAATGTAAGCACTATCAACTCGTAGTAAGGGGGTGCTAAGCTCTAAGTTTATTTGCATAAAGCCAATTTTAGTTCACAAACATTTAGTAAAAGCCTCTTCATGTGCTAACTAACTCAAATGGGAACATTAGTGTCATTCCCACAACTCAATTATGTTTCAAGTCAAATTCACCATTTCAAGTTCAAAATTACAAGCCACCCTTCACATGTCACATTTTTGAAAATGGTCTGATGACGGAACAGTATGGCCTTTCCAACCGTCCATAACCGTGGACGCGGCTATTCGAATAGATCTACACTCTGCAGAGGTCGTACACTTGTGCCACAACATTTGCAATAATCCGTCGGGGTTAATCGGCCCTGATTTACCACACTCCGTGTGCGGACTACCAACCATAACCTTTCACTTACATACCCTAGTATAGGCACCTCTCCCCATGAGCTTGGCCTCCCGGTGAAGACAAACTGTCGACTCGGGAACCGCACGAGGCTTGGGCCGGACATTCACCTCAACTCACGTCATGTCTCATCATTGCTTTTGTTGTAGAGGCAGCCTCCAAGCATAACCCCGATGACGCTTGTTTAGAGGGAACCCATACTAAGGTACATAAACTTCTAGTTAAGCCCTTACCCATAATCAGGTATTGTGGGGGTACTTGTAAAATTGGAATGGTATCGCATCCGAACCCAACCATTAGTTTTTGTAAAGTTCACCATGTCCTTCACAAGTCATAATCACCTTCAAACTCTTTCAATAGAATGACTCATCATTCCAAGGTTTTCAAAGTCATTTCATTTCACAAGTTCCCATCGAGAGTAGTCACTTTTATTTGATAGCACTAGCAACTAGTCATGAGGGGTGCTAACTAGCTTATAGCTTTCTAGGCTAAGTTTGGTGCTCTTGTTCTACTCTATATCTAGACCAAGTGAATCATGAATCAACAAGTACTCTGATAAAACAAAAGTAAGTAAGGCTGGTAAAGTAAAACTGGGAAATAGGATCATAAACATAAAGTAAATGGGTAATGCCTTGCTCATGGTGAGCTTTGCATTTTGCAAGAGTATTATCTTGCAACAATAGAACTTGCAATGGTGTTAGCTTGCAAGAGTATAGCTTGCCTTGGTGGTTGAGGTGGTCAAAGTGGTCTTCTTCTCCTTGAAAGTAGACTTCCTCCTCCTCTTGATACTCCTCGGTACTAGCGTCTAAAATACGAAATACGGGGTACAATCACCAAACAATTCATTGGCTGTTCTAAAGATCACATGTATTCACACAAACTATTCTATTCACACAATTAATACAATTTGGTGCATTGGTGGTCTTGCTTGAGGAAAAATAATTTCCTCTTATTTCATATGTACATGATAGTTTCCATATAGTTCTTGAGGCATAATTTCCTCTCATTGAATCTTCTTTAAGATTTAATTTCTCAAACAATTACTCATGAATTCAGGTTGTCCTAAGTCAACCATTCATCATCATCATTTGAGAAAATGATTTAAATGAGGCAGAGATACCTCATACTATTTAACACTTCTACAAATGATTTAAATTCTCCAATTATTTCCTATGAAAGCATTTGACCAAGGGTCCAAACTTCATAGGAAAGTACTTGGGACAAGATTTAAATGAAGTGAAACACCTCATATACTTTACACAAATTAAACTAGCATCACACATTACTATTAAGTGGATAGGTGTGTTGTTTTCTTATTTAAAAATAATTTCCTCTCATACTAACTTAGGTGTTACTTTTAATTACTTAGAGAAATAATTTATTCTCATTATCTTATTAAGATTTAATTTCTCTTATGAATGAGATATGACCTAGATTGACCAGAGTCAACCTCTTCATACTTATCATCTGAGAATATGATTTAAATGAGGTTCCATACCTCATGCAATTTAATACTAACATGGTAGTAATTTAATGTAACCAAATAACTCAATATGAGATTTTATAGACCATGGTCACTACCTCATGTTGAATTACTTGAGACCCAGATTTAAATGAGAGGAATACCTCTCATATGATTTAACACATAGTTGTAACTAATTTAACAACTACTATTGAGGTGAGTTAATATCATCAACAATTCATATGAGACATATATGACCAGAGTCTCTACCTCATTTTGAATTGTTCATGACAAGATTTAAATGAGAGAAAAACTCCCAAGTGATTTATTAATAGTTTTGGACAATATCTTTGACTAGAAATAGCCATATAGTTCTTTAATTAAGCTAGGCCATGATCATTCAAAGTAACCATGGCATATTGTTGCAGAAACAATTAGTGTAAGTCAAAAGTGAGCTATGAGAGTTGGAATTACTTAAATAACTATTTTGGTTGATTTTTAATAATTATTTGAAGTGGTAGGAGTCTCTGACTTGTTATTTTTGTCACATTAATTCTACACAAGATTTGGAAGTGGGACCAGTGGGGTTTTGTAGATCTTTTCAGTAGCTTTTCAACCATATAAAGTTTGCTAAATTTGGCCAAGCTAAACAGATTCTATTGAATTTCAAACACAGGGCCAGTATTGAATTTGAATTGAATTAATTAAACCGAATTTGAATTTAACGGGCTGGCGGAAACAGAGTTGGGCCGAATTGAATTAAAACGGCCCACGTCCAGCCCACCACGCGTCCACGCACGTGTGGGCTGTCTGACAGTGGGATCCACCAGTCAGCGAGTCATAACACCCGAAGCGGTACCGTTTGATGGTGGCCGTGCGATTAGATGCGGATCCGACGGTGCAGAAGCGTCGTCTTCGTCGTGGGGGAGATGCTTGTCGGAGCGGCGGAGGTAGGGGGTCGGCGGCCAGGTGGAGCTCCGGCGAGGGGTGGCGACGGTGCAGGGAGGAGGTTGTCGTCGACGGCGAGTGCGGCCGGTACCGGTGGCGAGGCTGGAGGTGGCCCGGATCGACGCCGGCGAGATGAGGTACTGGCGGGCTCCGGCGGCTAAATTGGGGAGCTCCGGTGATGAATCGAGAAGGGGAAGTGGTCGAGGAGGGTGAGGGAAGAGTGGGGAGGCTGCTGGTGTGCTTGGATGGCTGAGGGGAGCTCGGTATTTATAGAGGGGCGAGTGTGCTGCGAGGCGCGGACGAGGTCAACGGCGAGGTCGTCGTTCCAGGCGACGAAGGAGCGAGGAAGGTGCGCAGGAGGTAGGCGACGTCACGGCGGTCCTTGGGGCCTTAATGGCGCGGTACGCCGAGGCGTACGACGGTCGGGCGAGGGTGGTACTGTCGCGGCCGTGGCGGGCGCGTTCGTCCTCTCCGGCGGCCGTGGTCGCCAAGGCATGACGTCGGCGTGTCCGGCGAGCTCCGCGTGGCGAGGAGGGTACCATGGCGCGCGGGCTTGGTCGGGGTACGGCGGAGTACGGCGAGCGACGCGTGGCCAGTGACGTCCGCGGCGTGTGCCGGCGCGACGTCATCGGCATCCTGGGCGATTCTGGGCGCGCGATTTCCGGCGACTGTCGGCGTTGTCCGTGGCAATGGAGATGCTAGGCGTGGCCAGGGAGGTGAGGTGGTGCGTTTGGACATGGTGGCCGTGGCCAGAGAAGAAGAAAGGGAGAGGTGGCTCGACATGGTGTCCATGGCCGGCATGGCCATGTCCATGCCATGCTAGGCTTGCTCTCCTAGGGTTCCTATGTTTCTTTTAGGGAGAGAGGGAACTAGGGAACCAAATGAAGTGATTTGGGGCAGTAGGGTTTGGGTAGATCACTATTTCAATTAGTGTTTGCTTTATTCCATAATTGCTTATTTCAATTTCTTACAATTTTTGATGGAATTCATATGGTTGCAAAAATTGGAAAGGGTGTAATTGGTTGAGTTGTAATTGACCAGAGACAACTATGTGTGGTGGTGGAATTTTAAAAATCAAAGAACTGCAAGATTTGACAAGGTGAGATTGTTGCACATAATAAAAAGTCTCAACTTTGCATGAGCATAATTTGTGATCCAAAATGAATTTGGCATGATGGTCTTTACAAAAGTTGTTCATCTTGATGTACTCTTAGATGACATGCAAAGAATTGAGGAAGTTTAGTTTGAAAATCTTGAGATACAAGGGCTCAAAGTAGTGACCAGATTATAAAAGACAGATTTGACCATTATTGTATGTGAGCCCAATTTGAGTTTGAAATTCATTTGAATTGTGTATTTTTGATTCCAAAAGTTGTGATAAGTGTTTAATAACATTATTCAACTAATGGTGAAGACCAAAAATGGTCTAGGTCAAGATTTAGAAAAATGGCATAAACCATATGTGAGGGTTTTGTGATTTTCTACTTCTTATTCTTTTATTTTCCTTTGCCTCATTTTGACAAGAGTGAGGTGTATTTGGTGTTAGATTAAGTTGGGTAAAAGGTTCACACCATTTTAGGACAATGTGAGTGACTAGGTCAAGTTTTATTATTTTGGCTAATTGCCACATATGCCTCTATGCATAAGATGGATTTTATTTTGATTCCCACTTAAATTGGTTGGTAAGTACCTGGTTGAGTGTGTTGAGGTATTTCCAATCATCTACACAAGGTAAGCAAACCAAGTTTTAGTTTTTACACAAAGTAGCCACGCATATGTCCCTTTTTCTTATTTAAGATCACCTCTTCTTATTTTGGTTTTTCAAAGATTTGTGACAAGAGAGATGAGGTCTAGGGTTTAGTGGGGTTCACAATGGTTCACCACCATTTAGCAAAAATAATAAAGGTAGGGTTCAAGATTTACCTATTAGGGCTATATGTCTATATATGTCTTTTTCTTTATTTTGGTTTCTCCAAAATAGATCCATTTGTATTTGAGAAGATCAAGGTTTAGGGTTTTTCTTATTTGATTTCTTTCTCTTTTATTTTATTGGGTTTGTGATCTTCACTTGATTACTTTAGGGTTTTAGGGTTTATCACATAACCATAACAACACTCATCATGGCAAAACACAAATACTAGGTATGAGCACTATGCATAGCACTCAAAGTAAGAAAAGTTTTTGTTGGTTCTTATTTTTGGAAAAAGGAAATTCATTTTCTCTTTGTTTTGAAATTTGGGGTGTTACAACATTCCTATTATTGTTGTAAGAATTCCCATAAGAATTACCATAACCATTACCATTAGCAGAAGGATATGGCCTATAGTTGTTACCAGAATTATTCCTATAAGCATTGTTGTTGAAATTATTATTTTTAATGAAATTCACATCAACATGTTCTTCTTGGGCAACCAATGAAGCTAAAGGAACATTATTAGGATCAACATTAGATCTACCATTCACAAGCATAGACATAATAGCATCAATCTTATCACTCAAGGAGGAGGTTTCTTCAATAGAATTTACCTTCTTACCTTGTGGAGCTCTTTCAGTGTGCCATTCAGAGTAATTTATCATCATATTATCAAGAAGCTTTGTTGCCGCCCCCAAAGTAATGGACATAAAGGTACCTCCAGCAGCTGAATCCAATAGGTTCCGCGAAGAAAAATTCAATCCTGCATAAAAGGTTTGGATGATCATCCAAGTAGTCAGTCCATGGGTAGGGCAATTCTTTACCAAAGATTTCATTCTCTCACATGCTTGAGCAACATGTTCATTATCTAATTGCTTAAAATTCATTATCCTACTTCTCAAAGATATAATTTTAGCGGGAGGATAATATCTACCAATAAAAGCATCTTTACATTTAGTCCATGAATCAATACTATTCTTAGGCAAAGATAGCAACAAATCTTTAGCTCTTCCTCTTAAGGAGAAAGGAAACAATTTCAATTTTATAATATCACCATCTACATCCTTATACTTTTGCATTTCACAAAGTTCAACAAAATTATTAAGATGGGCAGCAGCATCATCAGAACTAACACCAGAAAATTGCTCTCTCATAACAAGATTTAGTAAAGCAGGTTTAATTTCAAAAAATTCTGCTGTAGTAGCAGGTGGAGCAATAGGTGTGCATAAGAAATCATTATTATTTGTGCTAGTGAAGTCACACAACTTAGTATTCTCAACAGTACCCATTTTAGCAAGAGTAAATAAAGCAAACTAAATAAAGTAAATGCAAGTAACTAATTTTTTTGTGTTTTCAATATGGAGAACAAGACAGTAAATAAAGTAAAACTAGCAACTAATTTTTTGTATTTTTGATATAGAGAGCAAACAAAGCAGTAAATAAAATAAAGTAAAGCAAGACAAAAACAAAGTAAAGAGATTGGATGTGGGAGACTCCCCTTGCAGCGTGTCTTGATCTCCCCGGCAACGGCGCCAGAAAAAATGCTTGATGGCGTGTAAGACACACGTCCGTTGGGAACCCCAAGAGGAAGGTGTGATGCGTACAACAGCAAGTTTTCCCTCAGTAAGAAACCAAGGTTATCGAACCAGTAGGAGTCAAGGAACACGTGAAGGTTGTTGGTGGCGGAGTGTAGTGCGGCGCAACACCAGGGATTCCGGCGCCAACGTGGAACCCGCACAACACAATCAAAGTACTTTGCCCCAACGTAACGAGTGAGGTTGTCAATCTCACCGGCTTGCTGTAAACAAAGGATTAAATATATAGTGTGGAAGATGATGTTTGTTTGCGAAGAACGAGTAAAGAACGAGTTTGCGGTAGATTGTATTTCAGATGTAAAGAATGGACCGGGGTCCACGAGTTCACTAGTGGTGTCTCTCCGATAAGAAATAGCATGTTGGGTGAACAAATTACGGTTGGGCAATTGACAAATAAAGAAGGCATAACAATGCACATACATATATCATGATGAGTACTATGAGATTTAATCGGGGCATTACGACAAAGTACATAGACCGCTATCCGAGCATGCATCTATGCCTAAAAAGTCCACCTTCGAGGTTATCATCCGAACCCCTTCCGAGTATTAAGTTGCAAACAACGAGACAATTGCATTAAGTATGGTGCGTAATGTAATCAACACAAATATCCTTAGACAAAGCATTGATGTTTTATCCCTAGTGGCAACAAGCACATCCACAATCTTAGAACTTTCCGTCACTCGTCCCGGATTCAATGGAGGCATGAACCCACTATCGAGCATAAATACTCCCTCTTGGAGTTACAAGTATCAACTTGGCCAGAGCCTCTACTAGCAACGGAGAGCATGCAAGAACATAAACAACATATATGATAGATTGATAATCAACTTGACATAGTATTCCATATTCATCGGATCCCAACAAACACAACATGTAGCATTACAAATAGACGATCTTGATCATGATAGGCAGCTCACAAGATCTAACATGATAGCACAATGAGGAGAAGACAACCATCTAGCTACTGCTATGGACCCATAGTCCAGGGGTGAACTACTCACACATCGATCCGGAGGCGACCATGGCGATGAAGAGCCCTCCGGGAGATGATTCCCCTCTCCGGCAGGGTGCCGGAGGCGATCTCCTGAATCCCCCGAGATGGGATTGGCGGCGGCGGCGTCTTTGGAAGGTTTTCCGTATCGTGGCTCTCGGTACTGGGGTTTTCTCGACGAAGGATTTAAGTAGGCGGAAGGGCGGAGTCGGAGGGCTGACAGGGGGGCCACACAATAGGGCGGCGCGGGCCCCCCCTTGGCCGCGCCGCCTTATGGTGTCGGCGCCCCGTGGCCCCACGTCGTTTCTCTCTCGGTCTTCTGGAAGCTTCGTGGAAAAATAAGACCCTGGGCGTTGATTTCGTCCAATTCCAAGAATATTTCCTTTGTAGGATGTCTGAAACCAAAAACAGCAGAAAACGGCAACTGGCTCTTCGGCATCTCGTCAATAGGTTAGTGCCGGAAAATGCATAAATATGACATATAATGTGTATAAAACATGTGAGTATCATCATAAAAGTAGCATGGAACATAAGAAATTATAGATACGTTTGAGACGTATCACCTGCGCCGCTTCCTCTGGCTCCTCCTTCACCTCCGGCTTCGGGATGAGGAGGGTGCTGATGGCGCGTAGTCGACACGTCCGTTGGGAACCCCAAGAGGAAGGTGTGATGCGCACAGCAGTAAGTTTTCCCTCAGTAAGAAACCAAGGTTATCGAACCAGTAGGAGTCAAGGAGCACGTGAAGGTTGTTGGTGGCGGAGTGTAGTGCGGCGCAACACCAGGGATTCCGGCGCCAACGTGGAACCTGCACAACACAATCAAAGTACTTTGCCCCAACGTAACAGTGAGATTGTCAATCTCACCGGCTTGCTGTAAACAAAGGATTAGATGTATAGTGTGGATGATGATGTTTGTTTGTGAAGAACAGTAAAGAACAATTGCAGTAGATTGTATTTCAGATGTAAAGAATTGGACCGGGGTCCACAGTTCACTAGTGGTGTCTCTCCCATAAGATAAATAGCATGTTGGGTGAACAAATTACAGTTGGGCAATTGAAAAATAAAGAAGGCATAACAATGCACATATATATATCATGATGAGTACTATGAGATTTAATCAGGGCATTACGACAAAGTACATAGACCGCTATCCAGCATGCATCTATGCCTAAAAAGTATACCTTCAGGTTATCATCCGAACCCCTTCCAGTATTAAGTTGCAAACAACAGACAATTGCATTAAGTATGGTGCGTAATGTAATCAACACAAATATCCTTAGACAAAGCATTGATGTTTTATCCCTAGTGGCAACAGCACATCCACAACCTTAGAGGTTGCTGTCACTCCCCCAGATTCAATGGAGGCATGAACCCACTATCGAGCATAAATACTCCCTCTTGGAGTCACAAGTATCAACTTGGCCAGAGCCTCTACTAGCAACGTAGAGCATGCAAGAACATAAACAACATATATGATAGATTGATAATCAACTTGACATAGTATTCAATATTCATCGGATCCCAACAAACACAACATGTAGCATTACAAATAGATGATCTTGATCATGATAGGCAGCTCACAAGATCTAACATGATAGCACAATGAGGAGAAGACAACCATCTAGCTACTGCTATGGACCCATAGTCCAGGGGTGGACTACTCACACATCGATCCGGAGGCGATCATGGCGATGAAGAGACCTCCGGGAGATGATACCCCTCTCCGGCAGGGTGCCGGAGGCGATCTCCTGAATCCCCCGAGATGGGATTGGCGGCGGCGGCGTCTTTGTAAGGTTTTCCGTATCGTGGCTCTCGGTACTGGGGGTTTCGCGACGAAGGCTTTAAGTAGGCGGAAGGGTAGGTTTAGGGGCGACACGAGGGACCCACATGCTAGGGCGGCGCGGCCCTGGCCCTGGCCGCGCGGCCATGGCGTGTCGTCGCCTCGTCGCCCCACTTCGTATCTCCCTCGGTCTTCTAGAAGCTTCGTGGAAAAATAAGACCCTGGGCGTTGATTTCGTCCAATTCCGAGAATATTTCCTTACTAGGATTTCTGAAACCAAAAACAGCAGAAAACAGCAACTGGCTCTTCGGCATCTCGTCAATAGGTTAGTGCCGGAAAATGCATAAATATGACATATAATGTGTATAAAACATGTGAGTATCATCATAAAAGTAGCATGGAACATAAGAAATTATAGATACGTTTGAGACGTATCAAGCATCCCCAAGCTTAGTTCCTACTCGCCCTCGAGTAGGTAAACGATAACAAGGATAATTTCTGAAGTGACATGCTATCATAATCTTGATCAATACTATTTTAAAGCATATGAGATGAATGCAGCGATTCGAAGCAATGATGAAGATAATGAGTAAACAAATGAATCATATAGCAAAGACTTTTCATGAATAGTACTTTCAAGACAAGCATCAATAAGACTTGCATAAGAGTTACTCATAAAGCAATAAATTCTTAGTAGAAAGCTTTGAAACAACACAAAGGAAGATATAAGTTTCAGCGGTTGCTTTCAACTTCAACATATATATCTCATGGATAATTGTCAACACAAAGTAATATAACAAGTGCAATAGGTAAACATGTAAGAATCAATGCACACCGTTGATACAAGTGTTTGCTTCTGGGATAGAAAGAATAGGTAAACTGACTCAACAATAAAGTACGTAGAAGATAGGCCCTTCACAGAGGGAAGCATGGATTACTATTTTTGTGCTAGAGCTTTTCATTTTGAAAACAAGAAACAATTTTGTCAACGGTAGTAATAAAGCATATGTGTTATGTATAAGATATCCTATAAGTTGCAAGCCTCATGCATAGTATACCAATAGTGCTCGCACCTTGTCCTAATTAGCTTGGATTAACATGGATTATCATTGCATAGCATATGTTTCAACCAAGTGTCACAAAGGGGTACCTCTATGCCGCTCGTACAAAGGTCTAAGGAGAAAGCTCGCATTGGATTTCTCGCTTTTGATTATTATCAACTTAGACATCCATTCCGGGACAACATAGACAACAGATAATGGACTCCTCTTTAATGCATAAGCATTCAACAACAGTTAATATTCTCATAAGAGATTGAGGATTGATTGTCCAAACTGAAACTTCCACAATGAATCATGGCTTTAGTTAGCGGCCCAATGTTTTTCTCTAACAATATGCATACTCAAACCATTTGATCATGAAAATCGCCCTTACTTCAGACAAGACGAACATGCATAGCAACTCACATGATATTCAACAAAGGTGTAAAAGTTGATGGCGTCCCCAGAAACATGGTTATCGCTCAACAAGCAACTTATTAAGAAATAAGACACATAAGTACATATTCTTCACCACAATAGTTTTTAAGGCTATTTTTCCCATGAGCTATATATTGCAAAGACAAAGAATAGAATTTTAAAGGTAGCACTCAAGTAATGTACTTTGGAATGGCAGAGAAATACCATGTAGTAGGTAGGTATGGTGGACACAAATGGCATGGTTTTTGGCTCAAGGATTTGGATGCACGAGAAGAATTCCTCTCAATACAAGGCTAGGCTAGCAAGGTTATTTGAAGCAAACTCAAGTATAAAAGGTGCAGCAAAGCTCACATATGAACATATTGTAAGTATTACAAGACTTTACATTGTCTCCTTGTTGTTCAAACACATTAACCAGAAAATATCTAGACTCTAGAGAAACCAATCATGCAGACCAAATTTTAACAAGCTCTATGTAGTTCTTCATTAATAGGTACGAAGTACATGATGCAAGAGCTTAAACATGATCTATATGAGCACAACAATTGCCAAGAATCAAGTTATTCAAGACATTATACCAATTACCACATGCAGCATTTTCTGTTTCCAACCATATAACAATGAACGAAGCAGTTTCAACCTTCGCCATGAACATTAAGAATAAAGCGAAGAACACAGGTGTTCATACGAAACAGCGGAGCGTGTCTCTCTCCCAAACAAGGAATGCTAGGATCCGAATTATTCAAACAAAAACAAAAACAAAAACAAACAGACGCTCCAAGTAAAGCACATAAGATGTGACGGAATCAAAATATAGTTTCACTAGAGGTGACCTGATAAGTTGTCGATAAAGAAGGGATGCCTTGGGCATCCCCAAGCTTAGATGCTTGAGTCTTCTTAAAATATGCAGGGATGAACCACGGGGGCATCCCCAAGCTTAGACTTTTCACTCTTCTTGATCATATTGTATCATCCTCCTCTCTTGACCCTTGAAAACTTCCTCCACACCAAACTCAAAACAATCTCATTAGAGGGTTAGTGCATAATTGAAAATTCATATATTCAGAGGTGACATAATCATTCTTAACACTTCTGGACATTGCACAAAGCTACTGAAAGTTAATGGAACAAAGAAATCCATCAAACATAGCAAAACAGGCAATGCGAAATAAAAGGCAGAATCTGTCAAAACAGAACAGTCCGTAAAGACGAATTTTTTTGAGGCACCAGACTTGCTCAGATGAAAATGCCCAAATTTAATGAAAGTTGCGTACATATCTGAGGATCACGCACGTAAATTTTCGGATTTTTCTAAATTTTCTACAGACGGGGCGGCTCAATTTCGTGACAGCAAGAAATCTGTTCCTGCGCAGTAATCCAAATCTAGTATTGACTTTACTATCAAAGACTTTACTTGGCACAACAATGCAATAAAATAAAGATAAGAAGAGGTTGCTACAGTAGTAACAACTTCCAAGACTCAAATATAAAACAAAAGTGCAGAAGTAAAATAATGGGTTGTCTCCCATAAGCGCTTTTCTTTAACGCCTTTCAGCTAGGCGCAGAAAGTGTGAATCAAGTGTTGTCAAGAGACGAAGCATCAACATCAATAGGTATCTTACATGTTCCATCATCCATAGTGGTGCTAAGGGCTTTGTCAATTTTAGGCCTATAATAGTTTTTTGGCTTAGGCACTTTAGAGGCATACATGAATTTTTGCTCCTTACCCACATAAGCTTTCTCCTTAAACTTGAGAGAAGAAAAAGTTGAACCCAAGGTTCCCATAGCTTCTTCAAGTTTACTAATCCTATGGGTTCGATTATCATGAGTAGCACAAGTTTCTAAAACGGCAATTCTCTCATTAATTCCACCTAGAGATTTGTCAAGTTTATCAGTGTTATTAAGTAATATTCCCAATTTAGTCTCAGTACTTGGAAGATCTTTCTCTATGGCTTCCAACTTTTTCATGTCATCTTCAAGAGAGATTTCAATTTTAGCTTCATTAACAGGTGGTATTCCAACTAGGCTCTCAATGATGCAACTAGCTTCTAAAGTAGGAGTGCCTAGGAAATTACCTCCCGCAAGAGTATCAAGAACATACCTATTCCAACTAGAGATACCAACATAAAAGTTCCTGAGTAGTGTAATAGTGGAGTGTTTCTTAATGCACCTATTATGAGCATCGCTAATTCTATACCTAGCATCTTTAAAACTTTCTCCCCCTTGTTGCTTAAACGAACGAACTTCAACTTCAGGATTACTCATTTTTAGCAGTAGTAAATAAAGAAAACTAAATAAAGTAATTGCAAGTAACTAAATTTTTTTGTGTTTTTAATATGGAGAACAAGACAGTAAATAAAGTAAAACTAGCAACTAATTTTTTTGTGTTTTTGATATAAGAGCAAACAAAGCAGTACGTAAAGTAAAGTAAAGCAAGACAAAAACAAAGTAAAGAGATTGGATGTCGGAGACTCCCCTTGCAGCGTGTCTTGATCTCCCCGGCAACGGCGCCAGAAAACAGTATTGATGGCGCGTAGTCGACACGTCCGTTGGGAACCCCAAGAGGAAGGTGTGATGCACACAGCAGTAAGTTTTCCCTCAGTAAGAAACCAAGGTTATCGAACCAGTAGGAGTCAAGGAGCACGTGAAGGTTGTTGGTGGCGGAGTGTAGTGCGGCGCAACAACAGGGATTCCGGCGCCAACGTGGAACCTGCACAACACAATAAAAGTACTTTGCCCCAACGTAATAGTGAGGTTGTCAATCTCACCGGCTTGCTGTAAACAAAGGATTAGATGTATAGTGTGGATGATGATGTTTGTTTGTGAAGAACAGTAAAGAACAATTGCAGTAGATTGTATTTCAGATGTAAAGAATTGGACCGGGGTCCACAGTTCACTAGTGGTGTCTCTCCCATAAGATAAATATCATGTTGGGTGAAAAAATTACAGTTGGGCAATTGACAAATAAAGAAGGAATAACAATGCACATACATATATCATGATGAGTACTATGAGATTTAATGAGGGCATTACGACAAAGTACATAGACCTCTATCCAGCATGCATCTATGCCTAAAAAGTCCACCTTCAGGTTATCATCCGAACCCCTTTCAGTATTAAGTTGCAAACAATAGACAATTGCATTAAGTATGGTGCGTAATGTAATCAACACAAATATCCTTAGACAAAGCATTGCTGTTTTATCCCTAGTGGCAACATCACATCCACAACCTTAGAGGTTGCTGTCACTCCCCCAGATTCAATGGAGGCATGAACCCACTATCGAGCATAACTACTCCCTCTTGGAGTCACAAGTATCAACTTGGCCAGAGCCTCTACTAGCAACGGAGAGCATGCAAGAACATAAACAACATATATGATAGATTGATAATCAACTTGACATAGTATTCAATATTCATAGGATCCCAACAAACACAACATGTAGCATTACAAATAGATGATCTTGATCATGATAGGCAGCTCACAAGATCTAACATGATAGCACAATGAGGAGAAGACAACCATCTAGCTACTGCTATGGACCCATAGTCCAGGGGTGGACTACTCACACATCGATCCGGAGGCGATCATGGCGATGAAGAGACCTCCGAGAGATGATTCCCCTCTCCGGCAAGGTGCCGGAGGCGATCTCCTGAATCCCCTGAGATGGGATTGGCGGCGGCGGTATCTGATACGTCTCCGACGTATCGATAATTTCTTATGTTCCATGCCACATTATTGATGATATCTACATGTTTTATGCACACTTTATGTCATATTCGTGCATTTTCTGGAACTAACCTATTAACAAGATGCCGAAGTGCCAGGTCCTGTTTTCTGCTGTTTTTGGTTTCAGAAATCCTAGTAACGAAATATTCTCGGAATTGGACGAAATCAACGCCCAGGTTCCTATTTTGCCCGAAAGCATCCAGAACACCCGAGAACCGCCAGAGGGGGGGTCACACAGGCCCCAGATGATAGGCCGGCGCGGCCCAGGCCCTGGCCGCGCCGCCCTATGGTGTCGTCGCCCCTTCGACCTTCTGACGCCGCCTCTTCGCCTATATAAAGGTCCCAGACCTAAAACCTCGATACGTAAAAACCACGGTACGAGAAACCTTCCAGAGCCGCCGCCATCGCGAAGCCAAGATCTGGGGGACAGGAGTCTCTGTTCCGGCACGCTGCCGGGACGGGGAGGTGCCCCGGGAAGGCTCCTCCATCGACACCACCGCCATCTCCATCAACGCTGCTGTCTCCCATGAGGAGGGAGTAGTTCTCCATCGAGGCTCGGGGCTGTACCGGTAGCTATGTGGTTAATCTCTCTCCTATGTGCTTCAATACAATAATCTCATGAGCTGCCTTACATGATTGAGATTCATATGATGATGCTTGTAATCTAGATGTCATTATGCTAGTCAAGTGGGTTTTACTTATGTGATCTCCGGAGACTCCTTGTCCCACGTTTGTAAAGGTGACGAGTGTGTGCACCGTGTGGGTCTCTTAGGCTATATTTCACAGAATACTTATTCACCGTTATGAATGGCGTAGTGAAGTGCTTATTTATATCTCTTTATGATTGCAATGTGTTTTGTATCACAATTTATCTATGTGCTACTCTAGTGATGTTATTAAAGTAGTTTTATTCCTCCCGCACGGTGTAATGGTGACGAGTGTGTGCATCCGTGTTAGTACTTGGCGTATGCTATGATCATGATCTCTTGTAGATTATGAAGTTAACTATTGCTATGATGGTATTGATGTGATCTATTCCTCCTACATAGTGTGAAGGTGACAGTGTGCATGCTATGTTAGTACTTGGTTTAGTTTTGTTGATCTGTCATGCACTCTAAGGTTATTTAAATATGAACATTGAATATTGTGGAGCTTGTTAACTCCGGCATTGAGGGTTCGTGTAATCCTACGCAATGGTGTTCATCATCCAACAAGAGAGTGTAGAGTATGCATTTATCTATTCTGTTATGTGATCAAAGTTGAGAGTGTCCACTAGTGAAAGTCTAATCCCTAGGCCTTATTCCTAAATATCGCTATCGCTGCTTGTTTACTTGTTTCTTTGCGTTACTACTGCTGTGTTACTACTCGCTTGTTTACTCGTCCTGGGCAAAGCACTTTTCCGGTGCCGTTGCCACTCGCGCATACTTATTTATACCACCTGTATTTCACTATCTCTTCGCCGAACTAGTGCACCTATTAGGTGTGTTGGGGACACAAGAGACTTCTTGCTTTGTGGTTGCGGGGTTGCATGAGAGGGATATCTTTGACCTCTTCCTCCCGAGTTCGATAAACCTTGGGTGATCCACTTAAGGGAAACTTGCTGCTGTTCTACAAACCTCTGCTCTTGGAGGCCCAACACTGTCTACAAGAATAGAAGCACCCGTAGACATCAAGCTATTTTCTGGCGCCGTTGCCGGGGAGAAAAGGTAAAAGGTACTCACACTCCGGATCTCGGGTACTAAGCTATTTTCGCCGTTGTAAGTACTCGAAGCTATTTCTTTTAGATCCTGCAATTGCATCTTTTTGTTTCTTGTTTACTCTAGTTTGGCATAATGGACGACAATGAGCTTCTTATTCTATTTCCTGATTTAAGACATGGATGGTTTGATGCGAAAATTAAAAAACCTATGGAATCTTATTTGCATGCTGGTAGTAATATTAGTATGAACACTTTGAACACCATTGTTGATAATGATATAGAAAGTTCTAAGCTTGGGGAAGCTGGTTTTCATGATATTTTTAGTCCCCCAAGCATTGAGGAGAAAATTTACTTTGATGATACTTTGCCTCCTATTTATGATGATTATAATGATAGTGGTCTTTTGGTGCCACCTACTATGGAGAGTAAATTTTGTTGTGATTATACTATGCCTCCTACACTTGATGAGAATAATAATGATAGCTACTTTGTTGAATTTGCTCCCACTACAACTAATAAAATTGACTATGCCTATGTGGAGAGTAATTATTTTATGCATGAGACTCATGATAAGAATGCTTTATGTGATAGTTATATTGTTGAGTTTGCTCATGATGCTACTGAAAGTTATTATGAGAGAGGAAAATATGGTTGTAGAAATTTTCATGTTACTAAAATGCCTCTCTATGTGCTGAAATTTTTGAAGCTACACTTGTTTTATCTTCCTATGCTTGTCACTTTGCTCTTCATGAACTTGTTTATTTACAAGATTCCTATGCATAGAAAGCATGTTAGACTTAAATGTGTTTTGAATTTGCCTCTTGATGCTCTCTTTTGCTTCAACTACTATTTCTTGCGAGTGCATCATTAAAACTGCTGAGCCCATCTTAATGGCTATAAAGAAAGAACTTCTTGGGAGATAACCCATGTGTTTATTTTGCTACAGTACCTCTATTTTATATTTGTGTCTTGGAAGTTGTTACTACTGTAGCAACCTCTCCTTATCTTAGTTTTGTGTTTTGTTGTGCCAAGTAAAGTCTTTGATAGTAAAGTTCATACTAGATTTGGATTACTGCGCAGTTTCAGATTTCTTTGCTGTCACGAATTTCGACCTGCCTCCCTGTAGGTAGCTCAGAAAATTAAGCCAATTTACGTGCATGATCCTCAGATATATACGCAACTTTCATTCAATTTGGGCATTTTCATTTGAGCAAGTCTGGTGCCTCAATAAAATCCATCTTTACGGACTGTTCTGTTTTGACAGATTCTGCCTTTTGTTTCGCATTGCCTCTTTTGCTATGGTGGATGAATTTCTTTGTTCCATTAATGTCCAGTAGCTTTATGCAATGTCCAGAAGTGTTAAGAATGATTGTGTCACCTCTGAACATGTTAATTTTTATTGTGCACTAACCCTCTAATGAGTTGTTTCGAATTTGGTGTGGAGGAAGTTTTCAAGGGTCAAGAGAGGAGGATGATATACTATGATCAAGGAGAGTGAAAGCTCTAAGCTTGGGGATGCCCCGGTGGTTCATCCCTGCATATTTCAAGAAGACTCAAGCATCTAAGCTTGGGGATGCCCAAGGCATCCCCTTCTTCATCGACAAATTATCAGGTTTCTTCTCTTGAAACTATATTTTTATTCGGTCACATCTTATGTACTTTGCTTGGAGCATCTGTGTGCTTTTGTTTTTGTTTTGTTTGAATAAAATGGATCCTAGCATTCACTGTATGGGAGAGAGACACGCTCCGCTGTAGCATATGGACAAGTATGTCCTTAGGCTTTACTCATAGTATTCATGGCGAAGTTTCTTCTTCGTTAAATTGTTATATGGTTGGAATTGGAAAATGCTACATGTAGTAATTCTAAAATGTCTTGGATAATTTGATACTTGGCAATTGTTGTTCTCATGTTTAAGCTCTTGCATCATATACTTTGCACCCAATAATGAAGAAACACATAGAGCTTGCTAATTTGGTTTGCATATTTGGTTTCCCTAGAGTCTAGATAATTTCTAGTATTGAGTTTTGAACAACAAGGAAGACGGTGTAGAGTCTTATAATGTTTACAATATGTCTTTTATGTGAGTTTTGCTGCACCGGTTCATCCTTGTGTTTGTTTCAAATAACCTTGCTAGCCTAAACCTTGTATCGAGAGGGAATACTTCTCATGCATCCAAAATTCTTGAGCCAACCACTATGCCATTTGTGTCCACCATACCTACCTACTACATGGTATTTCTCCGCCATTCCAAAGTAAATTGCTTGAGTGCTACCTTTAAAATTCCATCATTCACCTTTGCAATATATAGCTCATGGGACAAATAGCTTAAAAACTATTGTGGTATTGAATATGTACTTATGCACTTTATCTCTTATTAAGTTGCTTGTTGTGCGATAACCATGTTTCGGGGACGCCATCAACTACTCTTTGTTGAATATCATGTGAGTTGCTATGCATGTCCGTCTTGTCCGAAGTAAGAGAGATCTACCACCTTAATGGTTGGAGCATGCATATTGTTAGAGAAGAACATTGGGCCGCTAACTAAAGCCATGAATCATGGTGGAAGTTTCAGTTTTGGACATATATCCTCAATCTCATATGAGAATAATAATTGTTGCCACATGCTTATGCATTTAAAAGGAGTCCATTATCTGTTGTCCATGTTGTCCCGGTATGGATGTCTAAGTTGAGAATAATCAAAAGCGAGAAATCCAAAATGCGAGCTTTCTCCTTAGACCTTTGTACAGGCGGCATGGAGGTACCCCATTGTGACACTTGGTTAAAACATGTGTATTGCGATGATCCGGTAGTCCAAGCTAATTAGGACAAGGAGCGGGCACTATTAGTATACTATGCATGAGGCTTGCAACTTGTAAGATATAATTTTCATAACTCATATGCTTTATTACTACCGTTGACAAAATTGTTTCATGTTTTCAAAATAAAAGCTCTAGCACAAATATAGCAATCGATGCTTTCCTCTTTGAAGGACCATTCTTTTTACTTTTATGTTGAGTCAGTTCACCTATTTCTCTCCACCTCAAGAAGCAAACACTTGTGTGAACGTGCATTGATTCCTACATACTTGCATATTGCACTTGTTATATTGCTTTGCATTGACAAACTATCATTGAGATATACATGTTACAAGTTGAAAGCAACCGCTGAAACTTAATCTTCCATTGTGTTGCTTCAATACCTTTACTATGAATTTATTGCTTTATGAGTTAACTCTTATGCAAGACTTATTGATGCTTGTCTTGAAGTGCTATTCATGAAAAGTCTTTGCTTTATGATTCAGTTGTTTACTCATGTCATTACCATTGTTTTGATCGCTGCATTCATTACATATATTTACAATATGATCAAGTTTATGATGGCATGTCCCTCCAGAAATTATCTTTGTTATCGTTTACCTGCTCGGGACGAGCAGAAACTAAGCTTGGGGATGCTGATACGTCTCCGACGTATCGATAATTTCTTATGTTCCATGCCACATTATTGATGATATCTACATGTTTTATGCACACTTTATGTCATATTCGTGCATTTTCCGGAACTAACCTATTAACAAGATGCCGAAGTGCCAGTTCCTGTTTTCTGCTGTTTTTGGTTTCAGAAATCCTAGTAACGAAATATTCTCGGAATTGGACGAAATCAACGCCCAGGTTCCTATTTTGCCCAGAAGCATCCAGAACACACGAGAACCGCCAAAGGGGGGCCACACAGGCCCTAGATGATAGGCCGGCGCGGCCCAGGCCCTGGCCGCGCCGCCCTATGGTGTCGTCGCCCCTTCGACCTTCTGACGCCGCCTCTTCGCCTATATAAAGGTCCCAGACCTAAAACCTCGATACGGAAAAACCACGGTACGAGAAACCTTCCAGAGCCGCCGCCATCGCGAAGCCAAGATCTGGGGGACAGGAGTCTCTGTTCCGGCACGCTGCCGAGACGGGGAAGTGCCCCCGGAAGGCTTCTCCATCGACACCACCGCCATCTCCATCAACGCTGCTGTCTCCCATGAGGAGGGAGTAGTTCTCCATCGAGGCTCGGGGCTGTACCGGTAGCTATGTGGTTAATCTCTCTCCTATGTGCTTCAATACAATAATCTCATGAGCTGCCTTACATGATTGAGATTCATATGATGATGCTTGTAATCTAGATGTCATTATGCTAGTCAAGTGGGTTTTACTTATGTGATCTCCGGAGACTCCTTGTCCCACGTGTGTAAAGGTGACAATGTGTGCACCGTGTGGGTCTCTTAGGCTATATTTCACGGAATACTTATTCACTGTTATGAATGGCGTAGTGAAGTGCTTATTTATATCTCTTTATGATTGCAATGTGTTTTGTATCACAATTTATCTATGTGCTACTCTAGTGATGTTATTAAAGTAGTTTTATTCCTCCCGCACGGTGTAATGGTGACGAGTGTGTGCATCCGTGTTAGTACTTGGCGTATGCTATGATCATGATCTCTTGTAGATTATGAAGTTAACTATTGCTATGATGGTATTGATGTGATCTATTCCTCCTACATAGTGTGAAGGTGACGAGTGTGCATGCTATGTTAGTACTTGGTTTAGTTGTGTTGATCTGTCATGCACTCTAAGGTTATTTAAATATGAACATTGAATATTGTGGAGCTTGTTAACTCCGGCATTGAGGGTTCGTGTAATCCTACGCAATGGTGTTCATCATCCAACAAGAGAGTGTAGAGTATGCATTTATCTATTCTGTTATGTGATCAAAGTTGAGAGTGCCCACTAGTGAAAGTCTAATCCCTAGGCCTTGTTCCTAAATATCGCTATCGCTGCTTGTTTACTCGTTTTATCGCGTTACTACTGCTCGTGTTACTACTCGCTTGTTTATCGTCCCGGGCAAAGCACTTTTCCGGTGCCGTTGCCACTGCTCATACTTATTTATACCACCTGTATTTCACTATCTCTTCGCCGAACTAGTGCACCTATTAGGTGTGTTGGGGACACAAGAGACTTCTTGCTTTGTGGTTGCAGGGTTGCATGAGAGGGATATCTTTGACCTCTTCCTCCCTGAGTTCGATAAACCTTGGGTGATCCACTTAAGGGAAACTTGCTGCTGTTCTACAAACCTCTGCTCTTGGAGGCCCAACACTGTCTACAAGAATAGAAGCACCCGTAGACATCAGTATCTCTGTAAGGTTTTCCGTATCGTGGCTCTCGGTACTGGGGGTTTCGCGACGAAGGCTTTAAGTAGGCGGAAGGGTAGGTTTAGGGGCGACACGAGGGACCCACACGCTAGGGCGGCGCGGCCCAGGCCCTGGCCGCGCGGCCCTGGCGTGTCGTCGCCTCGTCGCCCCACTTCGTATCTCCCTCTGTCTTCTGGAAGCTTCGTGGAAAAATAAGACCCTGGGCGTTGATTTCGTCCAATTCCGAGAATATTTCCTTACTAGGATTTCTGAAACCAAAAACAGCAGAAAACAGACAATCGGCTCTTCGGCATCTCGTCAATAGGTTAGTGCCGGAAAATGCATAAATATGACATATAATGTGTATAAAACATGTGAGTATCATCATAAAAGTAGCATGGAACATAAGAAATTATAGATACGTTTGAGACGTATCAGGCGCCGCCGCGCCTCTCTTGCTGTCGCCGGCTGCCGCTGCCGCCACGCCTCGTGTTGGCGGGCTTCGCCGGCTCCTCCTTCACCTCGTGTTTGGGGATGCTGTAGGGCGCCGAGCGGTACGACGAGGACGGCATCGATCGCGCCGGTCCTGAGGAAGAAGAGTTCGAGGAGGACGAGTACGTCGTCCTCCTCGGCTGCCATTGCGGTGGTCCTCCTCGAGGAGACGGTGGTGGTGACGATGGCATCTCCAACCTTGGAGCGCCGTTGCGGATGCCGCGGATGACGTTCTCGAGGGTGCGCCCCGGAACGCCCCAGAACAGGGCGCGGCCGTCATTGTTCCAGCTGTTGGGCCCGCCAACGAGCCCGTCGGTGCTGTACATCTCGATGTCGTACTTCGCCTTGAAGTACGTCTTCCACCAGGCGTCATTGTTGTTGGCCGCCCACGTCGGATCCAACCGCTCCTCGGCGGTGAGTTGAGCCCGCCGGGCCTTGATGGCGTCCTTCCATTGCTCCGTTCCCGCCTTCGGCAGCGGCGGGACGCCAATGCCGTTCACGGCCATCTTCCAGCCGCCGCTGCTTGGCAGTCGCATGTCCGGCGGGACTGGATATCGGGCGTGGTACAGCGCCCACGGCCCCGGCACGGTGAGGCTGTCGCGGCCGAAGCCGTTCGCCGCGGCGATCTTGCGGGAGGACGAGCTCGACATTTTTGGAGCGGCGAGGAGAAGATCTGGGAGGGGGGAGGCGACGGCGGCGACGAGAAGGTTCGGGAGCGGTGAGAACTGCAGGGCATCTTAAAACAGCGGCGGCAGCGGGTGGTTGCACGCAATAACGCCAGCGCGGATGGCCACGCGGCCATGCACGACGAGACGCGTCCCTGCGTCGCCTGGGAAAACAGGGACGCCATTAACATCGCTTGACCAAAGGTAGGCGACGGGGTTTTAGCCTTCCGAGCCGCTGACGCAGTGGGCCCGCGTCGCTTCGCCACGCTTTTCGTTGTTTCCGGCGTGCCCGGTGCGTCCCCTGTGGGACGGGGACGGGCTCGGGCCGCCGGACACCGTATCGGGGCGCGCCAGACAAAATTGGGCTTTGGGGGACGCGGCTGGAACCGTTTTTTGGTCCGGCGCGCCCCAAATTGCTTTGGGGGACGCGACTGGAGATGCTCTAAGTCTGGTTTAGGGTTTGTACTTGTCGAAAGTCTCAAGAAGAATTCTTTGCGGTGTATCCACAGAGTTGTGAATATCCGATGTGAATCCTCCGACTAAATGTTTACCAGCTACGAGATACCAGCTACAGAATACCAGCTGTGGAATCCCTCTTTCCTTTAGAGTAAAGGAATGTTCAAGCTGCGGACTATCTGGTACCAGCTGCAGACTAACTAGCACCAGATGTGGCTTATTCGATACCAGTTGTGGACTATTTATGGTTCTAGTCAACATCTACCTACCAGATGCGGATAATTTTCTAGTTTTAGTTAAGATTTATCTCACTTTCAATGCTTCCTCTTCATGTTTATCCTATATTAGCTGCGGTCTTATTATATCAGTTGCGACTTCACTTGTATATTTTCCTTCTTACAAGGTTTGTTTTGTAAGAAAACCACTTAGTGACACTATGAAAATAGTATCTTAAGTGACTTCATTAATATTCCCTTCTAACATAATGAATACGGCTCCACTTCTACTGCTCCATATTCACTATTTTCTCACTTCCATGGTACTTCCATGTTGAAGTACTCCTCAATTGAGGATAAAAGTGAGTTTTGATTAGTCCTTTCTTTGAAGTAGTGTGGTTACTTCCCACAACTGTACTTTCCTTCTTCCAGTGAACTTTCATCTTGTCTTCAAAACCTTCAGAATTCGTCACTTCCTTACACGAATACCTTTACCCTCTAGACCTATAACATCAAGTAAGAGCTTGATATTGCAACATGCATTTGCATATCAAAGTCAAACTCATGTATGGATCTAGTCAAACAATGAAAATTCAATCAAATCCAAGAAGATTCAGCTTTGTACTTATAATACACATCCTTATATGCCTGAATAAAATAGTTGGGTAAGACATCCCTAAACATCAGTCTCAGATGTGTAGCATATAACACCACATAAGATAGGTTTAGGTTGTGATACTTAGCACTTATATATGGATTTGTACTATTATTTGTCTCAATATTTACCTCGATTGCTCACTTGCAACCAATTTCCTTGGGAAGTACTAACTTACCTTCCATTTAATTGAAAACTAACCTACATGATCTCTTGAGACCATAACATGGCTACTCTCAACACCTGATTGTTAAAATCTACCACCAATAACTCCAAGTTTCTCTATAAGTTATGCTCTAATAAAGCCTTCTTCCGACTATCATCTATGGTTCGAGCATACTTGGCACAATTTCCAGGATTTTAAGGCCTAAGCTTTCAAACTATTCCTTAAATCCTACTCCTTATTACACTCTTGTTAACTTAATTATGATGTTCTACTCCATCACATCATGATTCTCAAGTGAATCATATATGATTACCAACTTTACCATGAAAAGTAAATCTGTATAACTCCTATTACTCTTCCTTACCTCCTATGATTGAATCATCATAGGCATATACTACCTTGTATAACTTGTCTCCTTTACTTAATGTCTGTCATTTGGCCTTTTAAATGACTCTTACTTAACCATACTTGTATTGGTATACTTCTTCCAATAGGATATCTTCCTTATGGTTGTATCCTTTCTTTGGACTACCATGTTTTGTATACCAACTGTGGTCTACTACCACCCATTATCTTAAGCTTCAAAGGTGTTCTACTATTTGGAATGAAGCAAGATAACTAATCAACTGAACTTTAAGAAAAATAGATAAGAAAGATTGACTCAAGTGTGTCAGGATTATTCTCAAGTGAATACCCATCTCAAGTCAAAGGAATAATTGGTTTAGCATAGTTGACTTAGCTAAGACTACTTCATATAGACACTACCAAACCTATAGGTCTCCTTTAAAGGGTTTTAATCCTAGGGTCAGAGCATTTGCTCTGATACCAGCTGTGGTGACCCAGCGTACCACTGCATGGTGTAGTACACAAGTCGTTGACATAACACAAGTGAAACACCGTTCCACTCATATTACATCCCTTAGAGTGGTACAACAGAAACATATGCGAGTCCAAGGTATGTCTATAGAAGGATACATGTACTGTTTACAGAAGATCAACACAGCCTCCTACTTTATAGTGAGGTAAAACTTCAAATAAAGCTCCAGAAGAACGACTCGTTATTTAACTTATTGCTAACTCAAACTCAAGAGCTACTTGGCTTGCTATAGAATTCTAGCTACTTAGATGCTAGGATTAGGGAAATGTTCCCTTATATTACTAATCTAAGTTTCCACTCTAGTTGATGTAGCAGTGGACGTCATTGACTTCTTTGCTTGGATTCTTCATCTTGTTGCAGTTGACTCCTTTGTCTTCGAGTTCCACGGTAGTTTATCCTCTGGTGCCTCCATAGCTAAGCAGGGGATTTAAGAGTGGGATGAGTACGAGCGTACTCAACAAGTTCATTAGGAAATAGGTGTATCATGCACTAGCTACAGCCATAGACCAGAAAGTCATAGGCGAATGCAAGTTTTCATAAACATTTCTTCAAAAGGTTTATTTTATTCTGAAAACTATGCCCGTCAGTCTTCACAGGTTGACTAGAACTTCATGGAGTGCCTTTCCTGCCGCGTTTGTAGTTCCCTTCCCGGAACAGGGAGTGACAGTCACAATTCAATACACTCTGCAGAGGTGCGTTACTTTTCCCATAAGAGACCTTATCCTTGTTGCCAACTAGGCGTATACTTTCCCGTCCACACTTCCTTGGTGTGAGGCCAGGTGTAAGATCCAAGCCAAACACCGCCTTCTCCGCAACCCTGCAAACCCACCCTTTTGTCCACCCGTACATCCCCGGTAGACATCTCCCGTCATACGGCTTTACCCCCGATGTACGTCGGACAATCCTTCATAGACGGTAGAGCCTCTCATCCACACGGATGGGGATTTTAAAGGATTTCCCAACCTACTGCAGTGTTATCCCAACACCCAGCCAGGCTCTATCAAGTCCGTTGGCGTGCAGGAGGGAAAAGATACAGCTGGCTTCCCAGCAGCCATTATAGATCTTATGGTTAACGCGATATGTACGGCGCTAGAATCACTGGACGACATTGGTACTTAATCCTAGATGAATAGTACCCTTGCAATGGAACCTCCACCAATCAACAGATACCATGGTTCCATTGCCCACCACATAGTCATATTCATAGTTGTAAAATAATATTTTGCTTTTCAATGCAGGAGTGATAAGTATAGTACTTTGCATATAGTTTGATAAAAATAATCAAATGACATGAGCAAGCGATGAACTTGCCTTTCTTGACTGCAGGATTATGCAGGCAAAAGCTTCGATACGTGAGAACTCCAAATGCCGAAATACCATCATCGTCCGGTAAGGACAATGTTTAAAGAACTGGCAAAGATGCTACAATGCATAGTATGAGATGCAACCGTCCCGAGCGTAACCTAACCTCGATGATTTAGGTTGTATGAGTTGTAAAGATTTCTTTAGGGTTTGTTGCACTTTTAGAATGGTTCTCAAACAAGGTTCTTACTAGGGTTTGATTATATTAGCATCATAACCAAGTGATATAGGACATCATAACAAGAACACACATAAAGGACTTGTAGTTGAACAATATGTAAAGGGCAGTTGTCATTTTAAGTTCTATAGTACATGGTTGATGATTACTTATATTATACTTCAAAAGAATAACTTTTGAAGAACATGTTGATTAAGAAATAATAAGTATTTCAAATAAGAACTATGGGCTTCGATGGTTTGATTGACATTTGTGCATTACTACACAAAATTGGTGTTAGGGTTCATCACTAGGATTCTACTAGGGTTTGATGGTTGATTTCAATGGTACTATTATAGTTAACAAGCTAGGGTTTGCATCTAGTTAGCACTATTGGATCATATAGGTATTACTCAAAGATAGAGATATGAAATGATGATCCCATATAAAGGGATGTTGTTTTATTTTAGTAGATCATGATCATGCATGCATTTGTTTCTACTAGGGTTCTATAGGTATAGGTGAAGCTTATATGATCACATGGACTAAACCCCTAGGGTTTTAGAATTGAAACCATTTATGATGCACACATAAAATAACGGGTTCAAGGTCTTACTCATATTAGAACTAGGGTTTCTAAATTATGGTACAACTCTTAAAGTGATAATTGACAATAGAGATGTGGTCACTAATTACTTTGAAACAAAACTAATAATGATTTTAGCATTTTATTAATTTTCACAAGAATTAATAATTAGGGTAACTCCTATTTAGGTTTAATTAAAATTAGGGTTTAATAATTGTTACTAGGTTTTAAAACACTTAACTTGTTAACTAAAGAGGTTTAAGTAAACAAATTTTGAATTATCAAAATAATATTAGCATTTAGTATTTTCTTGTTTTATTATTAGTTAAATAAAAATAGAAAATAACAATTTGCAAATTAGGGTTTATGAATTACCACTCATATTTAAGTTAATGAAATATGATAAATAAAACTAATCTCAATATTTTATTTATTTACTGAATAACTAATATTTAGTTTTGAACTCATCTAATTTATTGAATTCAAATTGTGTCTTAAATAAATGGAAAGGCTTAATTAGTAAAGTTAAAAATAAGTGGATTTTTATTTTGACACACATTTTTATTTTATATTTTATTTGAATAGAGTTTATTTTTGTGAGCATTTTGATATATTATATATATTTTTTTGAGCTAGAATGAATTTTCTCTATTTTGGCAAAGTTTCAGTATTTTACTGGATTTTGAAATAACTAATAAATATTAAGTGTACCGGTTCATATCTACCCGCAGAGACTGACTGATGGGGCCACTGCCAGGTCAGGCGCCACCTGGACGACGACTAGTCAACGACCGCGCGGGGAACCTACAGGCCACGTCGTCCTTGCCGGCGACTTGACACCGACGGTCAGCGCACGGCGGCGCTGCCGTTTTATGGCCTCCCGGGATGGGCTACTGGGTGTTTCCGAATCCCCTCGATCCACTGAATACGATGGTGTGGTCGCCCTACTCAGAGGATCACCGGAGCAACGCCGGCGAACACATCTGCGGAGGTGCTACTCCAGCGAGACGGCTATCTCGAGCTACAGATGGCGATTGGATGCGATAAGATGCTCACGAGAAGCATAAGCTTACCCTGAGGTGTTCCAGAGACTTGACGAGGACGATTGGCGACGGAGATGGCAATGCGGTTGCGGTTTCCGATGATCACCGTCGAAAGGGAACTCAGCAATTGCATCGATTGGAGATGCCCCGGCATGATTCCTTCTCCTCCGATGATCTGCGAGACCAGGTGCATCTGCAGAGCCACCCCATGGTCACCGGGAGGCTCCCAATCGACGGCTATCCGGAGAACTTCTTCGACAGCACGCCGGGGTGTGGAGAAGATAGGGAGAGATTGAGAGTCTGAGAAAGATTGAGGAAGGGGTCACAAGCTAGCTAGGGTTCTGGCGCGTCTCCTCGTGCTTTTATAGCCCAAGTTGAGCTCGGAAACGACGACGACTCGCCGGAGACGGTACAGATGCGGCGGTGACGGTGTTGAGTGTTGTGGGCACGAATCTCGGCGCCAACGGATAGGACGGACGCGAGGGATATAGGGGAATGTTCTGGAAGCCTCTGCAACATCCGTAGCCATCCCTATCCACAACGAGGAGGTGGCAGGAGCTCGCCGACGTCGTGTCGTCTGCGGAGAAGAAGAAGAAAAGAGCGTCTCGCTTCGCACGAATTTTGACGCAACCGAAACGGTACGGTGGTGATGGGTCGACTTCGTTCACGGGCTGGGCCTCAACCTAGGCTGTTGTGTGGGCTGCTGCGGTCCAGATAAGGCAAGTCCTCTCTCTCTTCTCTTTTCTATTTATTTTCTGTTTTATTTTCTGATTTGAATTTGTTAGTTGAATTCAAATTTGAATTCTGTTTATTTTTGCAGGTTCTTAAGTATGTGAATCTTGATAGAACTTGATAGTGCTGCTTGATGCATATTTGTTCTGTTCAAATGAATATTTAATATTTGATTAAATTGATGCTTTAGTGAAGTATAAATAAAGTAGATATGGGTTTAATGGTTTATCTCAATTCTTTAAATTTAGTAATCAAATATGTTTAAATGATTTAAAATTTAGAACATGTGCTTGGTGAACACATTCTATTTTGCAAGTGCTTATCCATAGTGAATATTCACATATTATTTAATTAGGGCTAGAGTTTCACAAATGGTATAGGATATGAAATAGGTTCATGATTTTATGTGTATTCTTAAGGGTTTAAGAATATGGTTGCATAAACTCTATATTTTCTAATCTTGCTTAGCACTTCTGGCTTGAATCACTTAGAATAATTCCCAAGCCAAACATGGTTAATCCACTTGCTAAGGTGATTCTATTTAATAAAATGCTATTCATTTGGTTCACTTAGGTAAAGTATTTGGATAGCATAGTAGAATAAAATATTGGTTTCATTCTACTCACCCAAATGGCATTAAATCATTAGGTATATAGGGATTGGTTTTATTCTTGTGTTCCATGATACACAATTTAGGACATAATATTTTATGTGGAGTGGAACCTATGTGAAAGGTTTAGGGTCTTAGTGATATGCTTCACTATTTTAAGTCTAAAATAGGCATGGGGCATGGCAGGGTTCTACTTATAATCCAAAGTGATACTTGGGTTGGTATTTGGATGTGGTCTAGGGTTTTAGTAGTGATCACTAAAGTGACACACAACTAGGTTTGAACTATGATCATAAGCTAGGTATGTTTAATTCGCTAGGGTTATTCCTCCTTACTTAGTTAGAATCCTTGTATCAAGACAATGCTAGGTTTGTCTCAAGTGTTTGGATAGACAAGGTTTAAATACAATATCATTACTACTCTATACAAGACATGAGGATTGGTTTGGTTAACTACTAGTGATTTACTTATTATTTCCTGAGAAGGATGAGATCTATTGATCACATATATAGGTTTAACTTATCATCCCAATTTATAAGGTAAGATCATGCATTAGACATGATCAACTAATCCTCACTCATTTCTCTACTCTACTACTTCTCTCATCACCCTCACTTAGATTCTTAGGGTCTATGATCATCACCCAATTTGTAATGATCAAAGTATTGGCCTCATAATAATTCATTAGTGAATCATGGTCTTCTTCTCCAAGATCAAGTATTGGTCCATATACCTGAGTATACACATGTAGCTTAAGCTCTCTGTGATAGGTAGGGTTTCCTCTAGGGTTTATGATCATTACCAAGGTGTAATGATCACAACACTTGCCTCACTTAAATTACTAGAAGAATAGGTTCTCACTTATATCAAAAGTTAGCTAAGTCAATTAGGGTTTAGTACCAAACTTGTATTTATTATAACATTGGTTAGTATCAACGATTACCTCACTTGGATAAGGTTTAAATATTAAGCTAGGTTCTATTCAATGGATAATATAAGCATATGAATGGTGCTCTCCTTTCTTTAAGGTTTAAGGGAACTGAGTTAGAAAACAAGGTTGGAATGATCAAGGTTTAATAAAGAACTAGTAAGAATGTCCTTGACATGAATTCAAGTCTTGTAGTTGAAAAGATATACCATGTGACTCATGGTAGGAATATTTAGTTAGTGAAAAACATGGGAAAGATAAGTATAGAATGGTTTCTTAATTAATTGTGTTTTTAGAATTGTACTTGAATAATTATTCATGTGTTGTTGTAAGGAATGTCATGTTGAGAACCTTTATAAGATCTTGTAGTTGATCCTTACTTAAGGTGGTGTTTGTTGTAAATCTATTTTCATTTGATCTAACCCATAGATCAAATCATCTCTACCCAAAACAAGGTTTTAACAAATATCACAGTAAAGTTTATAGCGCTTGACTTGATGATTTACTTCAATTCCAGCAAGTCAAGTGAAACTTCAGTTACTGTGGTAAGTTTTATTTGAAAGCGCAAAAATTCCCCGGATTTTCTATGCATGAATGCAATGCACACTTTGGTGTTCTCTCATTTTGTAGCCTCTAAACCTGGGATATTACAGGCGGCGAGGAAGTGTCATCGTGGTGAACAGACAGATGCCATAGGACGACTTAAGTTGGGGCCGGATGGACGCTAGAGGATTCGGGGGAGGGTTTGGTTAACAGAGGGATGGATCTCGGATGGATTCCCGGATGCTATCTAGATGAACTTGGCCTTGGTCAGAGGTAGAAGAAGAAGAACACAAGGGCTAACTCACCTCTAGATCTCTCTATTTCACGATCATACAAGGTTACAGGTTTTCTGTTCTCACCTAAGACGTGCCCGCGCTAGGGCGTGCCCCCTCTCCTTATATAGGGGAGAGGGTGGCTTACAGGGGAAGAAACCCTTGGAAACCCTAAGGGCATCTTTGACTAGATAAACTACTTTACAAAGCCTCTTTGGCTACCGGTGACACCGGTATGTCTTTAATCAGGAGTAGTGACATCCTCCGGTACCTTTTACGTCATCATCTGCTTTTGCCTCAGAGCTTCGATTAAAGCTGAAGTGCTTCGCTCATCCTTGTCCTCTAGCTCTTGAGAGAATCTTTGACCAGTCTTGCCGACGTGCTACAGTGCAACTTGTACCGGTAACCCGGTACCTTCTTTGCTCATTCCGGTATGGGAATTCCCCGGATTATGCCTCCAGTTGGCCCTCGATGGCATACCCGGATGGTAGGCCGGCAGATTGATGAAGTCAGCGGCGCCCTTGTTCTTCACGTAAAAGAAGGTCTGTTGCCATGCGCGACAAGAATCCAGACCGGAGAATTTGAAAAAAGGGCTCCCTTGGCTGGCGCTGATAATGCAAGATCCGCATTGGACCGGAGGTTTGGGCTTGGGGATGTTTTTGCCCTGGACCGAGTTGATCCGAAGGCAGAAGAAGCGAGCAAAAGCTTCGAGAGTAGGGAGGAGACCTATGTAGGCCTCCATGAAGGAAACAAAGCAAGAAAGATAAAAAAAAGTGGCGTTGCCAGGATGTGGGATAACGTTGCATAGAAAACAAAAATTTTCCTACCGCGAACACGCAATCCAAGCCAAGATGCAATCTAGAAGACGGTAGCAACGAGGGGGTATCGAGTCTCACCCTTGAAGAGATTCCAAAGCCTACAAGATGAGGCTCTTGTTGCTGCGGTAGACGTTCACTTGCCGCTTGCAAAAGCGCGTAGAAGATCTTGATCACGATCGGTTCCGGCGCCACGAACGGGCAGCACCTCCGTACTCGGTCACACGTTCGGTTGTTGATGAAGACGACGTCCACCTCCCCGTTCCAGCGGGCAGCGGAAGTAGTAGCTCCTCTTGAATCCGACGAGCACGACGGCGTGGTGTCGGTGGCGGTGTAGAAGTCCGGCGGAGCTTCGC
>NC_061511.1:76225104-76261051 GCF_022539505.1 Lolium rigidum | reverse complement strand
TCGCGATGCACCACGTCTCGGGCCACCATACGCGACGTTTTGGCCGCTTTCGTCGAGCTAGGTGGCCTCAAAAACGAGAAAAAAAAAGTTTTGACATGCACCACGGAGGGACCAAAATCGTCGGCCATGGTACACCAGCAACCACGGCGCGACTTCAACTTCGTCGGCCATGGCAACTTTTCTTGTAGTGAGATGCCCTTAGGGTTTCCTAGGGTTTCTTCCCCTGTAAGCCACCCTCTCCCCTATATAAGGAGAGGGGGCACGCCCTAGCGCGGGCATGTCTTAGGTGAGAACAGAAAACCTGTAACCTCGTATGATCGTGAAATAGAGAGATCTAGAGGCGAGTTAGCCCTTGTGTTCTTCTTCTTCTACCTCTGGCCAAGGCCAAGTTCATGTACATAGCATCCGGGAATCCATCCGAGATCCATCCCTCTGTTAACCAAACCCTCCCCCGAATCCTCTAGCGTCCATTCGGCCCCAACTTAAGCCATCCTATGGCATCTGTTTGTTCACCACGACGACAGGGAGAGCTTGGCCCACGTGGCCTGCAGAGTGCGCGGCATGGCGATGGAGAGGGCGCCGGAGAAGGTGGAGGGGCAGAGGACGACGGAGCGGGTGTGATGCGGTCTGCGAGACCGCCGCCGTCTTTTATAGCCGGCGGCCTTGGGCGGGAAACTTGGGCGCGAGCGCGCGCCAATGGCCTTTTCGCGCGCGCGGGAACTTTCCCGCGCGTTCTACCGCCCGCCATTGCTGTCCCATCGAGGCCTGCCATGGCGCCGCGCCGCGTAGGGAAGACGGACCACGTGGCGTCTTTTTGGGTCGCCGCGTTGGGCGCAGCGTGTGACCCAACCGGACACGCGGACGCGGGCCGCTGTCCGGGTGTCCGCTCGGCCACCCAAACGGCCCAAAACGGACGGCCCAGCGCGTCCGTTTGGGTCGCTCCGTTGGAGATGCCCTTAGTACTCCGTATATGAAACGACCGGACTGCATACCGTATTTGGAACGGCCGGACTGCAGGCTATGCCGCGGCATACCCGGCATACCCTGTAGGTCCGCCACTGGGCGGTGGTAATCGAGATCGTTGTAGTCCCAAGATGAAACGCAATCGTTAGAAAAAGGTTGACCTTCGTGAAGGGAAGATAACTCGTTTCGCACGCGAGAAGTGGCGAGCTGTGGTACTAGGAAATCCTGCCCTGCTCGACACTTGTCACAAGGAAAACAAGGTGGGGATGAGGAAGGAGAGAGAAGAGGGGGCTGCATTGTGTCAACTTTTCCCTTTATTTGTAGATTCATTTTTTTCAAAATAAAATATCTTGAGAACCGTAAGCCTAATTTATGATCCGTTTTCACTTTTGAGATCCTCGTGTCGAGATCTTCAAAATTGGATCGCATGTTGATAGGTTTTAAAATACTTTTTTCCATACTTCTAATACTATTATGGTTGTACTCGTATGTTTTAACTGATAAGTACTTCTGTTTTTAGTATATTCGATGCTGTTTTCCCCTTTGCTCATGCAATTGCTCGTGTGCGCTATGTACCAGTACTTACTCGTGTGCGTGACTCTACTTCTATACCAGTATTTGTTCGTGTGCGTGACTGTACTTCTATATTTGCTCGTGTGCGTGACTATACTTCTGTACCTATACTTGATCGTGTGTGCGACTTTATTTCTGTACCAATACTTACTCATGTGCGGATGTTATACGATAGGCGAGTTTGAACCGAGTGAATTTAGCTAGCCTCAAAAGTGAGCCAAATGAAGCTATTCTCACTCAGCCAAGAAACATACGTGCGCGTGACGTGTTGAAACTAGCAAGCCAGGGAAACGAGACTTCCTCGCTAACGGCAAGAGTTGTACTCGCGCACGCTGCATACGGGGATTGTTGTACTCGCGCGTGACTGTCCGCTCGGCTGACACATGTTGATTTATTATGCAATCTGCGGACTGCGGGGCAAAGTTTTCCTTCGCAAAAGTGGGTCTCTAGCAAGGGACAAAAATTTACGGTATGGATAGATGACAATGCAGGCTTGTAGGCTTTTCGTTAAACAGTTGGCCCCGTGATATTCATGCGGTTTAAAATCAATTCCGTTTTTGTGGGCCAAATAACTGAATTGTTCGCGCATATTTTCTGCTCGGTGGATGCTTGTCCAGCCTCCTAGGGCGAATTCTATAGGCCAACCAAGTCGGCACCTACTGCACACATCACTCGCGGTATTGGGCCGCCCGGTTAGGCGATTTTTTCCTACTTATTTTTTTTCTTTTTCTTTTCTGTTTTCCTTTTTTGTTTGTTTTTCTACTTTCTTTTTTTATTTTTCCTGTTTTAAAAAATATTTTCGAAAATGTTTGAATTTAATTATTTTTGAAAACATTAAAATTAGAAAAATGTTCAAATCGAAAATGTTCAAAAATATATTTATATTTGAAAATTGTTCAAATTTGAAAAATATATGAATCTAAAAGTTGTTCAAATATCAACTTGTAAAAATTCAAAAAAAATTACATTAAAAATTTTCACTTCTGAAAAAAATTCAGATTAAAAAAATTCGAAAATCAAAAATGTTTAGATTTGAAAATTGTTCAAATTTTGAAAAAGTTAGATTTCAAAATTTGTTAAGATTCGAAAATTATTCAAAACATTCAGATTCAAAATTTTGTTGAAATTTAAAAATTATGCAGATTTCAAAATTGTTTAACTTTTAAGAAAAGTTCATTCTAAAAGCAAACATAACAGTGTCTACTGGAAGCAGCTCGTCCACGGTCGCTAAATGGGCCAAATCCATTGTGTTGTAGGGTGTGCGGGAGCTGGCTGGTTATAGAATGTTCGGTGTATATCAACGCCCTTTTTCTTTCTAGTTGAACACTATAGTCAATGGCCTATTATTTGGTTTGAAGAAAATTAATACTCCGTATGACTTTGGGATAATTATATTTCTAAGCATTGTTTTACATAGTTTGTTTTGTTTCTATGATAGTAACTATAGAAAAATATTTCCATGGGCTATTTTGTAGGTGATTTAGGCAAATTCTTGGCCCCTGAAAAATACTGTTGTTTAACTAACATCTATTACAAGTTTTAGGGTGATTGGCATTTTAATAACCGTCCATCTGCCCCAATCTAACGGTGGTAATTAGACGGAACCAAAATTGCGAGACCGGAACCAAATTATGTAGGACCGGAACTTTAAATATATTTTGCGAAAACTATAAAAAACAAATGTCCTTTTAAGTGGCCAAATCATCCAATGAGACTACACAAATCTTAAAGCAACGAATAAATAATCATATTTGCACACATCAAGTTGTCCTCCTCACCAAATCTAAGGGTGACTTCTTTTGGGCTTCCCGCACGGCTTCGAGGTTGTGGGCAGCACAAGCCCAAAAGAAGTCTCGGGCTGGTGTGGGCCTTATTTCCACCGTAAAACTCTCATCACGTGTATTTTCAGAAACTGGTATCGACCAGTTTCCAAGAGCTTCCCGAGCTTCTCCTTTAGGAACCGAATCGGTGTCCAGCTTTCCCCCTTTTCTTTCTTCTATTTACAGCATATTGCCACCGCAGGACAACGTTTGGGAATTAGAAGAGAAAAAAAACGGTCTGGAGAACACATCGCACAACCGCAGCCAGATCTCACATCTCGATGCCGCCGTTTTGCTTCGTGAGCTCGTATGATGAGCACCCCCGCGTCTTTGCCTCGTCGTTACCATCGTGCTGGTTGAAGGAATCGACCAGGGACGGCGGAAATCGAGCTCACCGCGCACTTCTTCACCACCTCCGGCCGCCGTGTTCTCCATTCTTGCCGGCGCCGTTGGACCTCCTGCAGCTTCACCGACCCCTTCACGAGCTCCAAGCTGAGATCACGGTTCGAACGGACCCTCCTCCTCTTCGTCTACTGCTCTGTAATGATCCACCGCCATGAGCCACCGAACTCCGCCGTTCCGGTGGTCGCCGGCGCCGATTCCGGTGACCATGTAGCTCCTCACTGCCGCCAATCGATGTTGGACTCCGCCGCGCTTCTGAATCGCGAAATCTCGCACTCCGGCGAGCTTCCGATGGCCGTCCTGGCCTCCAGCCATCGCACGTCCATTCGTGGCAGCCACCAAACTTGTAGAAGCGCAAAAGAAGTCTCCAGGGTAGCTTATGCAATTTCTCTCCACCACGGTTTCTTCAGACTGCAACTCACAAGTCTGCTTCTGCAGAAGAAGGAGCCCAAAAGAAGTCACCCTAAATCAACCTCGCTAATCGCTATCGTCTCTCATCTCCCACAGGGGTCTCAAACTCTCAACCGGCTTGCCCCGCGATGGTGGAGAGTGGAAGGCGACGAAGGGGAGGGCACGGAGGTTCTCTCCCAGCGAACCCCGTGGTGGAGGCAAGTGGAAGGCGATGGAGGATCTCTCTCGGCGATCTCCGGGACGGAGGGCAGGGGCGGCGACGGAGGGAAGCGCAGGGTGGAGGGGGCGGCGGCAACGGAGGGCGCCCAGCAAGGTGAGGATCGGCGGTGTTGTTCGAGGCCAGCGAGGGGAGAAGCGGCGGCTTCCGCGTCGGACATGACCAGCGAGGGGAGGAGCGGTGGCGGCGGTGGGTGGGTTTCGGCCGCCGGAGCTAGGCGAGGAAGGAGTGGGCGTCGGCCGCGGCTGCTCAACTTCACGTCTTCTGTAAGTATGTCCTCTCTAATACCATTCATTAATGTGAATTTGATAGTATCTGAATTTGATTAGAGTCGTAACACATGAACTGTATGTGAGCCTATGGATCCGTTATGCTGTGATGTGCAAAATTCGATGAGATATCTTCCAGCTCCCTTAACCATTTGAGCATCACTGGTTGTTGCTCTGACTGAGCATCGAAGTTTCTCTGTTCTCTGCATTGCCTGAGTATGGAAGTTCAGCTCATAAGGTGCATACCCCAGCTCGGCGTATTTCTAGGCTGTACATTCATGCATCCAAGGTTTGGTCCTCAGGTAAGAGAGCTTCAGTTTTCTGGTCTTGTTTTTGTTGCGAAGTCCTGCAGTAATGATGCTTCAAGGTAAGATATGGATAATGCTATACTGACCATATGAGGTATGGCATAAGAAATATGTTTTTTTCCATTATTAATTTACACTTAATGCAGGTTGACATTCTGCCTGTCCAATACAGTTATCCTCAGAGAGATAATCTCGAGGAAACAAGTACAGTTTTAGCTGCACTAGAGAGGATTGAATCTTGGATATTTTCTCGGATTGTCACGACAGTTTGGTGGCAGGTAATATTTTACTCAGATCATATGATCTTGGTGACTCTTAAGTCTTAACTGTGAGCATCCCTTGCTCCAAACTAGGCTTGCAATTCTATAAGAATTACTCTGCAGTGATTCTCTTAGCCCTACTGATCTCTAAATAATTCTTGTTCCTCCACATTGTGAATTTTCTGAAGAACGTTCTTTTCCAGGCATTAACTCCTCACAAGCAAAAGTGCGATACCTAATGAATTCGGAAGGTAATGGTTGGGAGGTGGACACTGTCAGAGCTTTTTTCCATAATGAGCTGGCTGACGCAATTTTCCAAATCCCTGTCAGTCGACAAGGAGGTGAGGATTTCGTCTCTTGGCCTCAAGATAGGCTCGGCCTTTTTACGGTCAAGTCAGCTTATAACCTCGCACCTGCAGCTAACTTCTTCACTCACCAAGGTAATATTGGGAGAGGGTCGAGTTCAGTCTGTTCAGAGTTGGAGAAGAAAGTTGTTCTCTGGAGATTTGGGTGGCCCGAAATGACTGCAGAAATAATGTTGTGCATCTGCATCCGTCAAGAGTGGCTTCCAAGGTGCTCTCCTATGTTGAGTTTATCTTATCTCACATGCATAAGAGTATTTATGCTGACCCGAAGTTGCAAGCTGATCCAACCTGTCGGTGGTCTTCTCTACCTGTTGGCTAGATATGTGTAAATGTCGATGCAGCTTTATTCCTAGAAGACAGACGTACGGGATGGGGGCAGTGCTTCGAGATCACAATGGAGATTTCATCCTATCTCTCAGTGAAGGTGTGGAGGGCTTCCTTTCCCCGGAGCTAGCTGAAGCCCTTCTGTTCGGCGTGCGTTAACTGTCGCTCGGAGGCATGTCGTCACAAAAGTGGTACTGGTATCAGATTGCCTCTCTCTGATCCAGCGGCCATCTTCACCAGGCCAGGACCGTTCTATCCTTGGTTCGGTGATCGGAGATATCAAAACCATAATGACAGACTTTGAGTCTTGCTTGTTTAATTTCGCTAGTCGCAGACTGAATGTGGTAGCACATAAGTTGGCTCGTTCTGCTGAGCCTATAGTTTGTAATATTTCTGTCGGTGTTACCCCAGAGTTGATCCGGGCAGAACTCTGTAATGATGTCTTTTGATCAATAAAGTACCACATTCTCAAAAAAAAAAAAAAAACCCAAAGGCTAGGAGAGTGTCAGGCCCTTCTTTGGGTGATCAGCAGCAAGGCAACTTTTCTGTTAACTTGTGGAATGCTGCATTTCACGGCGTGTTCAGGAGGATTTGCCCCCTTCGTGCGGGTGGGCATGAGTGACTGTTTGCCAGTATTGGAAAAACTGCTATTCATCCACGCCCTTAGTTTCAAAAGAATAGGCACCTTTCATTATTGCTACTGTAACATGTATTTGACTTGTTCTGCTATCATCAGGTGATGGAGCAATGTGTAGCCCGTTTAGATGTTGCAATGTTTAATGCCGTCCTTCGTGAATCAGCTAGCGAGATGCCAACTGATCCTATAGGATGGTTATGATGGATGGAATGATGATGCCCCTTTTGGTGCCTACCTTGATGTCGCCCAGAGTGGAAAGGACGAAGATAGTTCATCACCATGGACGAATATTATGTGTGTTTTTCTTTTAAATTATAGTGTGCTTGCCATGAACGAACAATGTGAATAAGTGCACTCGTATTCCATATGTAGAACACTTTTAATTAAATATTACTATTGGTACATTGGTACCTAACCATAAAGTTCTGAATCTGTAGCTAGATGATTACATGCCAAGGCTACAAGAATACAAGCAGAGGAAGAGAGTACGCAAGAGAATAATTACTAAGCCAGCACGCACGGGAAGATCGACTAAATGAATGATCAAAATAAACAAACTACCTGACTACAAGGAACGTACATTTCAATCTACTCCTTGTAATTACAAGTTCTATCGATATCAATATTGATGCACAACAGTAGATGCTCAGCTGACCACTCTACAGTTGGTCCTGATGATACTGTTGTTCCTGTGAGCATGAAGTCTGTCAGGAACGTCTCCGGATTCTCTGACCTGCAGTGGACAAGCTCAGTTTTCCTAACTTGACAGATTTCTAGCCATTAACGAAACGGGAAGCCTGGTCGGAGGTGCTTGGGTCAGTGAGCAGCGCCTGGTCGGAGGTTAGCCTCAGCGCCGCCTCCTGCCGCTAGTCCTATCGACGACCGGCGCTAACCACCACATACTGTTCGCCTGCGACGGAGAGGACGGGACCTGACCTCCAGCGATCCCGGCGACATGGGGAGGGGCGGCGGCGGCTGGCGCCTGCGACGGAGAGGACGGGGCCTGACCTCCAGCGATCACCGCGACGTGGGGAGGGGCGGCGGCGGCGGCTGGCGCCTGCAACGGAGCGGACGAGGCCTGACCTCCAACGATCTCGGGGACATGGGGAGGAGCGGCGTCGGGCGCTCGTGTGTGAAGAAGGCCACGAGGAGTCCAGTACAGAGGAGCCAGGCCTGATTGATTTGGTTGATCAATATTTTCTTTATTCTGACTAGGACAGAGCCCGTGCTTCGCTACGGAGCAAATCGCAAGTCTATCCCGACTGGTTTGTATTATCGCTTGTCGCCCATGGCACGAACGTTGTCCTTGTGCTAGCATCCACCACCCATGGGTGAGGTTACCTAGCTGTGTTGTACAATCATACCTGGCGTGGCTCTTTATTTCATCGCTCTCTCGTTGTCCCCATTGCTCCACCCATCGAGAATTTATGATGGACTAAAACACAAAGTTCTTAAAAGAAAAAAATCTTTTTTTTCTACAATATCTCTTCTTTCCTCATTGGCACCTTATTTATTCTTGAGTGTGGCTCAAGGTCCAAAAGAATGACAAACGATATGTAGTCGTTCACCGCCAGCCTTGTTGAAGTAGATGCCCACACGCTCCAGCTGCTTCTATGTGCTGGGGTATTGGTTGGTGGTGATCATATTTTGTATGTTGACATGGAATTTTTTCTACCGGCAATAATACTTGATCTTTCTAGCATATCTGACTGATTTTGTTGGATCCCCTCTCTTCGACTATAAGGAGCACTTGGTACACGAGTAGGTTTTCCCCCCTCATTTTGGAGCTCCCTTTGCCATGTGACCTTCGCATCAATTGGCGTTGGCTAGTTCATCCATATCACAGACGGCATCGTCGCATAGCTACATCATTGACCGCTTCATCTAAGATTTGCCTTCACCGATCGGACAACACCATTTGATCCGAAATGTAACCGAGATTTCCTTATGTGCTACTCTTCTCAAATCTCTTGCTTCAAGAAATTGTTCATGTTCTTGCTGTCTCTCGTCGCCTTGGTAGCGTCATTGTACCCTCAAACAAACTGATAGAAGACTCATTCTATATATTCCCTCCTTTGTGAAAGGGATGTCTCAGCTCACCTAGATACACCCATATGTAAATTAAGTTGAAACATCATTGGCCGGAGGGAGTAAAACAATTATAGGCCCTAGCCTAGGAACACCTAACAGCAACTTCTTACACGTCTAATAATTAGTTTAAACGGGAAACAAAGAACAATAACATGTCATGGTACATGTTGGCAAATATACGGTCAGCTGGTTATTGGATTGAGCTAGTTATTGGATAATCTCAGCAGGTCTGTGTGTGGCTCGCTCGTAGTGGTGAATGCAGATTGCAAAGCGAGTAAAAGCGAAGTAATAACAGTCAGGCAATGCAATATAGTAGTACAGTACAACGCAGGTGGCACCCACGAGAAAGCTACTTCCTTTCTGAAATAATAATAATGCTACTCTTCTGCTCCTCCTCGTTCTGATAGCACCCACGACCACCAGCAGCCGTTCCTCGTCGTGCTAGCACCCACGATCACCAGCAGTTGCTGCGCGCGGAGGCGACCCGTCCCTTGTGGATCTGCACTACCACGGCAGACTCGAGAGCCTCATCCGGAATGCAGCGCTGAGCTGTTAATCCTCTCTAGGCGTTGTACGGTGGCTACGGGGTTATCCGACATAGCCGATTCAACCGGCGGCGTTAGGGGAGTCTGGATTTTTATTAGTCGATTTCATGACGTTAGTGGTGGACACACGGGAGAAACACTCCTCGGGCGAGGTCGGGCGCAGATTTCAGAGGGGTGGCGTGGAGCGGTGCCTTTCCACTTCGAATCAGCCTTCCCAGCCAGCGCGAGGCGGTGCTCCTATCCCGGCTTTTGGCGGAGGTGCTCCAAGGAGATCGTGCTGAGCAGAGATGCGGCGTGCCGGGAGCGGAGCTGCGGCCAGGGCAGATCTAGCGATGAGGATGATCTCGAAAGGGGTAACAGCCACATATCCAGATTTGTTTTTGTTCGTAGGGCTTTGCCCAACCTGTGCGTGCGGTTAGAGGGAGGCAATGGTCGACGAACCGTTATTTTTTTGACTTGGGGGTGGCAGGAGCCGTAATTTCAATGAAAATAAGGGGTAATAAAAGGAGCTATATACACTATAAGTCCCACAACTTGTTCTCAATGTGCAAATTAGTCCCACAACTTGCAAATGTTGAATTCATAGTACCACAACTTGTACTGAGGGAGCAAACAGGTCCCAAATCAATAGGAAGCTGACACGTGTCATTGTAACTTTTGCAAAATGACCCCTGCTCATTTTTCTGTGACACAGTTGACCTTGGCGTGGCCTCACAATGCAAGGTCCCACCTATCAGTTAAAATAAGTAACAATCTAAAATAACATGGGCATGGCGGGATTCGAACCCCCGATCCCACGACCATTTGTTAACAAAACGTGATAGGTTGGTAGCCATTACAACCAGCAATGCCTACAAGTCAACAAGCTTTAAATTCGGATTTTAGTTAGTTCTGAACTTTCTTTTGCCAGCTTTCTTCACGCTGATGTGTGCATGAAGCCGTAGCACGTAAGTACAGGAAAGTAGAACCCTGGCAGGTGCCATGCGACACCTGTTTGTGTGTGTACGCGCCTCAGCACCCGCAGCTTGTCATCGAGCTGCTTTGAATGTCGTGGTATGCGGCAACAGATAACATTTTCCCTAGCAATGGCTCGCCGTCGAGGCAATCACTTAGATTGCTTGTGCTCTAAAAAGATAGGCCATCATATTATTACCAGATGAAAAAATTCAAGAGATACGTGTCACATAGTAATTGAATAGTTGGATGAGAAATTGGTGCATCTACAGTTACTAAATTGCTAAGAGGTGTGGTAAATTGTTTGTCTTTTATATAAGGTATAATGCGTCGATCCCATCTTCGTCATCGATTCCTATACCTGACACAGCTGGCGTCTAACTAAGGACGATCCGAAAAGGCAGGCGGGCTTCCTCGGCGATATGGACTTCCTGTTTGATCCGAAAAGGCAGGCGGACGGCCGGAAGTTCAACTTCCCGGCGACGATGACCGATGACGAGATCGAGAGGCTCGCACCTCGTCTCGGAGGTGGACCGACCGGTGCAGCCGCCGCTGCCGCGGTACGCCACCGGCATCATGCTGCGTACAATTCGTGGGCGGCTCCACCTCCACTACCGGCGTGGGCTCCTCCACTTCCACCTCCACCACCGGCGTGGGCTGCTCCACCTCCACCTACACCACCAGTGTGGGCTGCTCCACCTCCAACGTCGGCGACACCAGCGTATGTTCCGTCGGTTGGCAACTGGCCGTGGCCTGTACCGGATTTCGTTGTGCTCGACGACAACGACGAGTAGGCCCAGGCGTTAGTTTTTATAGTATTTTTTATTTTCTTTTTTTACATTTTGGACGTACGACACGTTGGAGAAACCCTGAGCAAAACACCATGCTGCTCTTGAGACAAGCAATCTGAGTGATTGCCTACAGCGAAACCACTGCTAGGAGATATATTATCTGTGCCGACATACCACAACATGCAAAAGAGATCGGAGAGAAGATGCACGAGATGCCCTTAACTCATCGTACATAAACGACAGAGTGCCGCACCCTAATGTCCTGGACGTCCTGATACTTCATCCACGCATGCATTGGCGTGAAAAAAGCCCGGCCAATTGAGTTCAGAGTTAGTATCTAAAAGCAGTAATGTTTAATAAAGAGATAGCCAGGAACATATATACAACAGAGCTTGGTGGGTTTGTACTGGTAAAGGGCCTCTAGCAACAGCGATTAGTCGTGGGTTCAAATCCCATGCCATCATAATTACGATTTTTCTTCCTCCAACTGACAGGTTGGACCCACTTAACCAGGAATCGCCAAGGTCATCTGAGCCAGGTAAAAATGAGCAGGGTCTTTTCTGCTAAAGTTACAATGCCATGTGTCATCTTCTGATTGATTTGGGACCTGTTTGCTCCCTCAATACAAGTTGTGGTACTATGGATTCACATTTTGCAAGTTGTGGGACTAGTTTGCACATTGAGAACAAGTTGTGGGACTTCTGGTGTATATAGCTCTAATAAAAGACGGACGAACAAGAATCCTTATTTTCTTTATTATTAGGTATAGACTAGGAAAATTGCCCGTGCGTTGCAACGGGTTCTATGCTAAAAAGTTGTTAGACGAGCACGAACTCAACCACACTCTCACATTTTCTAGGTTTCTTTTTTTATCTCTCAAACTAAAAAGTATAAAATCTTCAGATGATCAGTATTACAGGTTGTGGATTTGGAGAAAAATAAAGTTGCCTTATTTGAGAGAAACATCAAATGGAAGTTGATACAGATTAATTTTCTTTATTTTTACCTCATTACCATGTCTGCATCGCATACACAACAATGTGAACAAAGCATACATACGCCATTGCCTCTTACTAAAAACAGCCTAAGGTCCATCGTGAAGCCCACGCCCCAGCCATGCGCTATCACTGTGATTGCCCCTGCAGTACGAGGCTAGCATTTCCCTGCGCCGTCAACAATCAGCGCACCGCAGTCTCAAATTGGCCGGTGGATGTGCAGCCCTCTCTGTCGCGCCTCTAGCGCCGTCAATCTCCACACGCGGCCAGCGAGTCCTGGCTCGTCGACCAGGCCAAAGGCCGCCGTCGATTCGATGCTAGGCGCTAAGCCTTCGTTTCCCGCGCCCGCCATGCTCTCGACGTCACCGACAAAGCTTCCGTGGACACGTACGCCCGGGTCACAAGGCTCATCTTCCGTGTGGGACCCCAGAAGAGCGACACGATCAATGACTTCCTGCATGGCCGCGTGAGAGGGCAAAAAAAGCACCACGACCACCTGGCAGTGCGCCGCGTCGAGGAAGAGGTCTGCTCGTATCAGCTACGGATGTACGAGCTTGACCTCGGGTATCTGCCATCCGAGACCCTCCATGTCCTGGAGCAACTGCCGTCGGCCACAAGGCCCACAACCCTGAACCGTCGCGTCCCCCTACCGGCGTCGCTACGACATCTTTCCCGTAGACCGATTGAGCTGTTCAGTAAATCATCGACGCCGCGCCGGCGCTCGTCGCAGTGCACCTTGGCTCTATTCTCATGTCGTCGCTAGACCAGACGTCGACGAGATACGGCGTGTGATCCGTTGTCCGGCTGCCACCGACCGGCCGCGCGATACTTCCCACGTACGTGCACCAACTCAATCCAGCGTTTTGTGTTGAGGAAACGCTGGGACTGCTGGCCTTTTAACACGGGATTACTTTCTCTTGCCGGAATTCTAGCTTGGAACGGATCGGCTGATTCCTTTTCTCACCGTGGCGGAGGGAAGGAGATGTCGGTTGCTAACTGGGCCAGGGGCCAGGCCCAGGTAGAGCGACGAACGATTTTAGGAACTAAAGGTAACGAATCGGTATCCACTTAGCGGTGGCAACAGCCGTAATTATTAGAGAAAAGTAGGGGTCATAAAAAACGGACCAACAAGAAACCTTATTTTCTTTATTATTAGGTATAGATATAGATTTGATGAGTTGACAAATAAAATATCCGTTTATAATTGTTATTGTATTATAGAAGTTACACAAAATTTATCACCGATTTAATCAACGGTCACGGAGATTTTGATTAGACAGAATCCAAATTTGATTAGACGGAGCCTAGGTTCCATGCCAATCACCCTAAAAGAGCTCAACATCTATACGATGCATCTATTACTTCTAATAAATTACCACCCTTTTTCATGTTAAGTAACCGATGAACTTCTGTTACACAATGTGTTTGTAATCCATGTTGGAATCAATAAGAGAAATGTCACTCAATCTTACGCTTTTAGTATTCCAGCGTTTTCAAAATCCTATGAATCAGATAGGCCTTGAAAAAAAGGGTACTTGTTCAATTCACTTGTTGTGATTGAAAATTTCTTCCCACAGATGCTAAGGTGATACAAACAACCCCCATAAGTACGGGAAGAGTTGTCGACCAATGGGTGTTGTATTTTCATCGCTCGATGACTTGTCTGTTCCGTTGCCACATATTGGTTTTAAAGAAGAACTTCTGAGAGGACAAACTCAAGGGTCAACCATCAGGATCAAAAGCCAAAGAAGATTCTATCAGCAACCACACGTGGCCAATTCAGGTGTCGTCCAAGATGAAATATCTTTGTGTGGAGACTATCGCATCAATTATTGCCTAACATGAACCATATGCACCGCAACATGGAAGCAGCACACATGAGCACTTCGTGGAACCAAGGAATACTTGTGTTAGTCACTTCTCAACTTGTTCATGTGCCATTTCGTGTGGGCACTAGTCATCGAGTAAATCACCGAGCATATGTGTATGTGTTCCACTTCGAAATCATTGGGGAAGCACTAGGTTTTATCGATAATGGGGTTGATTGATCTCAAGACGATTTCATGCAACTCTTTGTGTCGACATGTACCATCTATATAGAAGACTTCTCAAAGAAAAGTCATCTGGCCATGACGGGAAATCGAAGAGCCATCTCACTACTTATGGTTTTATCCAAAGCTTCATATCTGATTTGCGGTCGGTGAAGAAACTTGCTAAAACCACAGGAATGATGTGGGTGGCGCTGGCACCGGACCTCATGAAGTTGAATGTAGATGGTGTGTTGCCGAAATCAGCAGTATGTGGAACCGTATCTGTATTCTTCTGTGACAATGCAAGGGTGTACAAAGATGTGTGAACACCATGTTCTAGGGTTTGGTGGATTCCAACATTTTGGGGATCTTGCCATTCCGTGAGGCACTGGGTGACGAACAAATGATGTCTAGCTATGATGCATCGGATGAACTCCGAAATGCATGGACATTGTCAATCCCATACATAATGGCTGTTTGGGTGCTTGTAGTGTCATAGTCAAGGAGATTCAAATTTACAGACAACAATTCTCTCCAACTGCTTTTGTCCATGAGAGCTGAAATCTAGACACAAAATCACATATGCTAGCCCGTTGTTCGTTGTCTTTAGGTTCAGCATGCCTTGTTTGGCTTCTTGAGCCTCTCAATGCTGTTCGTATCCCTGTGAACATTCGATCAGAATAGAGCAAGCATGTGTGTCTACAAAAAAAAAAACCACTGCTGAGAGGTTACCGCTTGTGACCTCTCTATGAGGAAGTGTTTTTTCTATTCTGATATTTCTTAATATGTAGTTCACTCATGTAATCTCGCCGATATTTTTCCATTATGTTGTAAAGTATCATCAATTACAAAATAGAAACAAGAGCAGGATTAAAAATCAACGAAATGGTCAAAATTGGGTGGGGTTGGGAGTATATTTTCCTCGAATTGGTTGGACTAGATTCAGACCAAATTGAAATGAATCCAAATTTAGTTGAACTTGTTTAGACTTCATGAAATTTTGGCAAAACAATTCAGAAATAATTTGCGACTATTCGGATATTTTTGTTAGATCAAACGCCAAATGCCCAATGTTAAATTAATAACGCCCTCAACGGCGACAAGATACAAGGAGCTGAACCCAGTTTACAACACACACCCACACACGCACACGAGTTGCCAAAAGACTACAACCGGAACCTCGAACGACGATCACGACCCTTACGAAGCCTACGAAGACTCGGAGAAGACACCGGACAACAACAATGTCAGGCCGGAGCTCACCCAAGAGAGAGCCATCGAACACGCACGCCATCAACAGAACTCCCCGCCGCGGGCAGCGCCACCAGTGACCGACCACCACTGTGCATCGACCACCGACGTTCGAACCCCAACAAGCAGCACCCGGGAAACTCGACGAAGAAGCAGGGCACGGCGCAAGCCTTGCCGATGGTCGCCAAGCAAAGAGCCAACATCATCCGCAGAAACACAGAAAGCTCCAAGACGGCGTCTTCAAGAAGAACACGACACGAGAGCGCCGTCACCGCCCGATCCGCAGATCTTAGGTTTTCACCCGAAGCACAATGCTCGTCGAATACCGAGCCTCTGCCACACCACCAACGGAGAGCCGCGTACTGTGAGCTCCAAGGCAGTGTCTTCAAGAAGATCACGACACAAGAGCGTTGCCACCACCCGATCCTCGGATCTTAGGTTTTCACCCGAAGCACGAGGAGGGTCTAGATTACCGCGACGGCGCCTTCAAGGAGGACACGACGTCGGCAGACGCCGACACCGCGGCCCAAGGGAGGGCGAGGGTGACCCCTCGGTAAACCTCAACACCTCCTGCATAGGGAACGGGCCGCCGCCCAGACGGCACCCGCGCCACTGCCACAGCACACTACTTGCCGAGTACCACGCCGCCCTCACGACCGTGGCACCGACCAGCACCTGAGCTCCTGGCTCGCCCGCCAACCAGAGAAGCTCCCACCTTTCCAGGGCCGCCGCCCCGGCGTCCAAACTCTTCATGCTGTGAGACCGAAGAAGACAAGCACCACCTCACGAGGAACAGGAGCTGCAAACCGATAGCCCCCATGGCTGCCGGGCACGCCATATCTGGAGATGGATTGGGCCAAAGTCCGGGGCCCCTGCCCTGGCCCGCAAGCGCGGCGGCCAGAGAGCCCATCCAAACCAGAGCCGGAACGCCGCCGCACCGCCGCCACACCGGGAGAGCACCACCAGCCAGATCGGCAACCAGCAGCCCCCAAGCTTGCGGGTGCCTGTAGATCTGGGGCAGAGGTGGATGGGCTCGAATGGGGCGCGGGCCCCTGCCTCGGCTCGACTCGAGGCGGCTAGATCGAAATCTGGGTCGCACTACCCAGCACCTCGCCGGGAACCTCCGTGACGGGGCGGACGAACGCTGCCGCCGGCCGCGCCATGCTGCAGCTGGCCTCTTCCGCGGTGCCCACGACCTCCACAGGCCCGCCACACAACCGAGCTCGTGCCGCCCGCTGCAGGCCGCTCCGGTGAACCGTCTCCGCCGCGGTCTCGCTGGGACCGCGTATTCGCCACGCTGTTGCAGAGCAACCTCGCCGCCGCGCCCTACTGAATGGATCGTAGCGAACAAGAGGGGGGGGGGGTGAATGGCGATACGGCAAGTTTTAGTCTTTTTCAATTTTTAGTGCAACGGAAGGTAAAGGTGATAACTTTAGCAATAGTGGTGATCCTACAATGATCCTAGGACAAGTGCAACAAGCAAAGGAATCAACAAGATAGTAAGAGTAAGGAGCGGGACAACCGGGGGCGCGGAGACGAGGCGAGGTTTGTTTCCCGCAGTTCCTTCCACAATAGGAAGTACGTCTGCGTTGAGGAGTTGCTAGTCTCACACAAGAGACTAGATGGCCACACCACGAAGGAAGGCCTCACCTTCTTCCTCGAGAGAGCTCCACGAAGGTGCTCCCCCTTCTCCACTAAGGCACCGGTCGAGGCGGTGATTCCTTCACAAGGTTGGGGCGAGCTCCACACCACAAGGAGGCTCCCAACAACCCATGGGGCTAGTACAACACCAAGCTAGCCTCCATGGATGCACTTTCTCCAATGTCCCACAATAGGAACCCTACCACCAAGCTCCACTAAGGAATATCAAGGATTGGTGAAATCTCTCTTGGTAGAACTATAGATCGGGGTCTCCTCCACCACTCCTCAAAATTTGGGCAAGATTCGTTGGATGGTTGGGGAGATCCTCAAGGATTAAGCTCAGCAACAATGGAGGAGAGAGAGAGAGGGAAGAGATAAAATCGTGTTGGGGAAGAAGGAGCCCTTAAATAGGCTCCTCCAAATCCAACCGTTATGTTCAGTTTTTGCCTAAGCGGTACTACCGCTTCTAGGAAGCGGTACTACCGCTCTGAGTTTGAATTCCCTCAAATCTGGTCAATGGACGCAGAGCGGTACTACCGCTCGAGGTACCGCTCGAGGTACCGCAACAGGGTCCAAACCTTACTGGACTCGAAGCGATACCGAAGCGGTACCAGGGCGGTACAGCCGTAACTCGTTTACGGTACCTGGGCGGTACTACGGCTCGTGCGGTACTACCGCTCCAGGTACCGTAAAGGTACCGTAACCAGTACTGTGGGACGAATTCAGCGCAGAACTCAGAGCGGTACCGTGAGGCGGTACCTATAGGGGTAGCGGTACTACCGCTACAGGTACCGGTAGTACCGGCCTGGCTAAAACTGGTTTTCTTCCCTTTTTCTCTCCAACCATGTCACCTTGCTAAACACACACAAAACCAGAAAACCTATCAACTACGCTTCAGTCTTCCGATCTTGACTTGTCCGGCGAGGTCACCGTGCTCTTGCAAATCTAACAATGATACTCAAGACACACGGTGAGATTACTCAAGTGTTGTCATCAAACACACAAAACTTGGGGTTTAAAGTTTGCTCTTTCAATCTCCCCTTTTTGGTGTTTGATGACAACACAAGAGTTGACAATAACATATGATATTATGATGAGATACTTAGATTTGCAAAAACTCGACGGAGCTCCCCCTACACATGTGCATATCATGAATATGTATTTGAATACAAACACACATGTTCTAGAGACATCACTCCCCCTAGTTTTTACAAACCAAGCACATATGCAACATAGATAAATGACATGTTCAAGTAGCATATGCACACTATGGAGGCAACATAAGATCATGCACGGAGATTTGGGTGAAGTTATCATACCATAGCCTTGAGAATACCCAAACTCACCATAAGATGCCTCCATAGGGTTGTTGATGTAACCATAAGAAAAGATAAGCAACTAGAACCAAACGGCTACAAACAACAAAAGGTCCCCATCCACCTAGGAACTTCTCCCCCTTTGGCATCGGAACACCAAAAAGGAGGGTAAAGAAACTAGAAGGATGGAGAAAAAAAAAGAACATACAACCAAGCTTGCAAAAATCACGAGAAAACAAGCTTGAAGGAGGTTCTCCAAAAACAAGAAAAAGAAAGCAAAGAAGAAAGACAAAAGAAGGTCACAACGAAACACAAAGAACCGAAAAACCCCTCAAAGAGGGGGTGTTGGTGGCCGAAGCCACCGTGTAAGAGTAGTAGTGTGAGGTCACGTAGATGTATCTAGGACTCACGGACTACAACTCAACATGAAGCTCATAAGTCACTCAACTGACAAATAGCAAATGTTTTGGATTTCTTTATGCATTATGGGGGGAGGGATAGCTCAATGGATTTAAACCGCACTCCCCTATGTTCATGCGTGCCTTTCAACTAGATATAAAGGTTAGGAGTGGTATGTGTGCACGACGGTCAAGCAAAGTTTGATGGATCAATGACATTTAGCTCATGCCTCAACTCAATGAAATGCTTCTCATCCAAGGGCTTTGTGAAGATGTCCGCCAATTGCTCTTTGGTGCCAATGTAGGATAGTACAATATCTCCGCGAGCAATGTGATCCCGGATGAAGTGGTTCCGTATCTCAATGTGCTTCGTCTTGCCATGAAGAACCGGATTGTAGGCGATCTTGATTGCGCTCTCATTGTCACACAAAAGAGGCACCTTGCTATACTCGAGTCCATAATCCCGCAAGGTTTGCCTCATCCACAAGATTTGAGCACAACTACTCGCCGCGGCAATATACTCGGCTTCCGCGGTGGAGACGGAGACACAATTTTGCTTCTTCGAGGACCAACACACCAAGGATCTTCCAAGAAAGTGACAAGCTCCGGATGTAGACTTCCTATCAACCTTGTCGCCTGCCCAATCGGAGTCGGTGAAGCCAACCAAGGCAAAGTCCGTGTCCCTTGGGTACCATAGTCCGAAATGTGGGGTATCAACTAAATATCGAAAGATCCTTTTGACCGCCACAACGTGGCTTTCCTTCGGGCTTGCTTGAAACCGTGCACACATACCAACGCTTAACATTATATCCAGGCGAGAGGCACAAAGGTAAAGAAGCGAACCTATCATCGAACGGTAGAGCTTGGGATCCACCGCCTTGCCGGTCTCGTCAAGAGAAAGTTGACACTTGAGATGCATTGGAGTTCCAATTCCCTTGGCGTCCGTCATGTCGAAGCGCTTGAGCATGTCTTGGAGATACTTTGCTTGATTGATGAAGGTGCCTTTTTCCATTTGCTTGATCTCAAACCCGAGGAAGTACTTGAGTTCACCCATCATTGACATCTCAAACCTATTTGTCATCAACATAGCAAACTCATCATTGAATTTTGTGTTAGTCGAGTCAAATATGATGTCATCTACATAGAGTTGGCATACGAAAAGCTCCCCACTGACTTTCTTAGTAAAAAGAGTGGGATCGATTTTCCCCACTTCGAAACCACGGTCTTCAAGCAACTCCTTTAGATGCTCATACCAAGCTCTAGGAGCTTGTTTGAGTCCATATAGGGCCTTTTTGAGCTTGAAGACATGGTCCGGCAAATGGGGATCCTCAAATCCCGGGGGTTGCTTCACATACACCTCCTCATGTAGAGGACCATTAAGAAAAGCACTTTTAACATCCATTTGTTGCAACTTGAAGCCATGGTGAGAGGCAAAGGCCAAAAGGATACGGATGGACTCAAGCCTTGCAACGGGTGCAAAGGTTTCACCAAAGTCCACGCCTTCAACTTGAGAATAGACTTGTGCCACCAATCTTGCTTTGTTGCGGACGACCATGCCATGTTCATCTTGCTTGTTCTTGAAGACCCATTTGGTACCGATAACATTGCGGCAATGATCGGGTCGCTTCATAAGAGTGCACACATCATTCCTCTTGAAGTTATTGAGTTCCTCTTGCATTGCATTCAACCAATCGGGATCTTTGAGAGCTTTATTAACTTTGAGTGGTTCCACCATAGAGACAAAGGCGTGGTGCTCACAAAAGTTTGCTAGTTGCCTCCGGGTGGTTACTTTGCTCTTTAGATCACCAATGACATTACTCAACGAATGGGACTTGAGGCGCAAGTGTCTTGCTATAGGATCTTCACGGCGAGTGACGGTTAAGGGAGAAGATTCTTGTGGGTCCTCTTGGCTTTCATCACGGTTTAGGTCCTCGCCTTGACCTTCATTGTTGTTGAAGAGGGCATCATCATCATCATGAGATCCGGATGACTCGGGGAAATTGGTGTTGTCCATGAAGATCATCCCGGAGTCACTCGGAGAAGAACTTGAAGCTTGGCCTTGGTCACTTGATGTTGGTTGTTGTTTAGGTGGGCTTGCATTTGTAAGATCAATGGAAGAAGCTTGGCCTTGTGGTGTAGATGGCTCCACTTGGGTGGAACTTGGTCCTTCCCCGGCACTCATAGAAGGTAGCTCTTGAGGTCGGCGAATGCCAACACCCATCCTTCCTATGGTCTCCGGGGAATTGCATCTCCTTTCTCACAAGAAGCACTTCGCTCCTCCAAAGATCTATCATCTTCATCGAAAGTCACGTCACAAGATTCTACAACCCGCCCATTTGACTAGTTGAAGACTCTATAGGCGTGAGAATCCGTAGCATAGCCAACGAAAATTCCTTCTTGAGCTCTTGAATCAAACTTGGATAGACGTGTGTCCTTGACAAGCACATAGCATTTGCATCCGAAGACCTTGAAGTATGACACATTGGGCTTGTTGCCGGTGAGAATCTCATATGGTGTCTTCTCTAGACCTTTGCGAAAGTAGAGACGATTAGTAGCATGGCATGCGGTAGAGATAGCTTCCGCCCAAAAGTTGTAGTTAGACTTGTACTCCATCTGTAGGGATTCGTTGCATAGAAAACAAAATTTTTCCTACCGCGAACACGCAATCCAAGCCAAGATGCAATCTAGAAGACGGTAGCAACGAGGGGATGATCGAGACTCACCCTTGAAGATTTCCAAAGCCTACAAGATGAGGCTCTTGTTGCTGCGGTAGACGTTCACTTGCCGCTTGCAAAAGCGCGTAGAAGATCTTGATCACGGCGCCACGAACGGGCAGCACCTCCGTACTCGGTCACACGTTCGGTGTTGATGAAGTCGACGTCAACCTCCCCGTTCCAGCGGGCAGCGGAAGTAGTAGCTCCTCTTGAATCCGGCAGCACGACGGCGTGGTGGCGGTGGTGGTGGAGAACTCCGGCGGAGCTTCGCTAAGCGTGCGGGAGAGAAGGAGGAGTGGGGCGGCTAGGGTTTGGGGAGAGGGGGGCGCCGGCCACTTAAGGGGTGCGGCCACCTTGTGGTGTTGGGGTGGCCGGCCCCCTCCCCTTGGCCCTCATTATATAGATGGAACACCCAAGAGTTGGTCTACAAGTCTTCGAATAAGACCCCAAACCAAAACCTTCCATATGACATGAAACCTACCCAAGCTAGGACTCCCACTAGAGGTGGGATTCCCACCTTCCCTTGGGAGGGGTGGCCGGCCACCTTAGGTGGAGTCCACCCGGGACTCCACCCCTTAGGGTTGGCCGGCCATGGTGGTGGAGTCCCTTCGGGACTCCGCCTTCCAAAGTGACTTTCTTCCGGAATATTCTAGAACCTTCTAGAACCTTCCATAAATGCACCGGATCATTTTCAAACTTATAAAATGACTTCCTATATATGAATCTTATTCTCCGGACCATTCCGGAACTCCTCGTGATGTCCGGGATCTCATCCGGGACTTCGAACAAATCTTCGAACTCCATTCCATATTCAAGTTCTACCATTTCAACATCAAACCTTAAGTGTGTCACCCTACGGTTCGTGAACTATGCGGACATGGTTGAGTACTCTCTCCGACCAATAACCAATAGCGGGATCCGGAGATCCATAATGGCTCCCACATATTCAACGATGACTTAGTGATCGAATGAACCATTCACATACGATACCAATTCCCTTTGTCACGCGATATTTTACTTGTCCGAGGTTTGATCATCGGTATCACTCTATACCTTGTTCAACCTCGTCTCTCGACAAGTACTCTTTACTCGTACGGTGGTATGTGGTCTCTTATGAACTTATTCATATGCTTGCAAGACATTAGACGACATTCCACCGAGAGGGCCCGGAGTATATCTATCCGTCATCGGGATGGACAAATCCCACTGTTGATCCATATGCCTCAACTCATACTTTCCGGATACTTAATCCCACCTTTATAACCACCCATTTACGCAGTGGCGTTTGATGTAATCAAAGTACCTTTCCGGTATAAGTGATTTACATGATCTCATGGTCATAAGGACTAGGTAACTATGTATCGAAAGCTTATAGCAAATAACTTAATGACGTGATCTTATGCTATGCTTAAATGGGTGTGTCCATTACATCATTCATATAATGATATAACCTTGTTATTCACTACAAGAAAAGTTGCCATGGCCGACGAAGTTGAAGTCGCGCCGTGGTTGCTGGTGTACCATGGCCGACGATTTTTGGTCCCTCCGTGGTGCATGTCAAAACTTTTTTTTCTCGTTTTTGAGGCCACCTAGCCCGACGAAAGCGGCCAAAACGTCGCGTATGGTGGCCCGGGACGTGGTGCATCTCGAAATCTCGGGTTCGCCGGCCGAGTCAACGCAAATCCGCACCGCCGAGGGATGTAGGGCCCAGATGGCAGCCTCTCTGGCATTGTTTTTTTTCTCGATCACGCCATCTCGTTCAACGTTCTCCGATCGAGCCGTTTACGATGCAGGATCATGGGTCCCGCATGTCATCCTCTATGAACCAAAATTCTTTCTATTCTTGGATTTTTTTGACCCCCTGATTTCTGGCTACTTCCTTTTTCTTTTGATCCCTTACCGCCTTGGAAACGTTGAGACCGCTGCTGCTAAATGGGACCCGCATGTCATCCTCTATGTGCAATCAACTTTCTTTTCTTGGAGTTTTTTTGGCACCTCAAATTTGGTCACTTGCCTTTTTCTTTCGATCCCCTGCCGCCTCTCAAACGGTGATACCGCTGCTGCTAACTGGGACCCGCATGTCATCCTCTATGTGCAATCAACTTTCTTTTCTTGGAGTTTTTTTTGGCACCTCATATTTGGTCACTTGCCTTTTTCTTTCGATCCCCTGCCGCCTCTCAAACGGCGATACCGCTGCTGCTAAATGGGACCCACATGTCATCCTCTATGTACTATAAAACTTTCTTTTCTTGGATTATTTTTGGCTCATGATATTTGGTCACTTGCGTTTTTTTCTTTCGATCTCATGCCACGTTTGAAACGTTGAGGAACCTGCTGGCTCATGGGACCTGCATGTCATCCTCTATGTGCTATAAAAGTTTATTTTCTAGGGATTTTTTTCACTCTCCGATTTTTGTCTATTTCCTTTTTCTTTTGATGCCCTGCCTCCTTGGAAACGTTGAGTAAGCTGCTTACTCATGGGACCCGCATGTCATCCTCTATGTACTATAAAACTTTCTTTTCTTGGATTTTTTTGGCACCTCATATTTGGTCACTTTCCTTTTTCTTTCAATCCCCTGCCGCCTCTCAAACGGTGATACCGCTGATGCTAAATGGGAACCGCATGTCATCCTCTATGTACTATAAAATTTCTTTTCTTGGATTTTTTTGGCACCTCATATTTGGTCACTTGCCTTTTTTCTTTCGATCCCCTGCCGCCTCTCAAACGGTGATAACGCTGCTGCTAAATGGGACCCGCATGTCATCCTCTATGTACTATAAAACTTTCTTTTCTTGGATTTTTTTGACACCTCATATTTGGTCACTTGCCTTTTTCTTTCGATCCCCTGCTGCCTCTCAAACGGTGATACCGCTGCTGCTAAATGGGACCCGCATGTCATCCTCTATGTAAATCATGTTTCTTTTCTTGAATTATTTTTGGCTCCGATATTTGGTCACTTGCCTTTTTCTTTCGATCTCATGCCACGTTTGAAACGTTGAGGAACCTGCTGGCTCATGGGACCCGCATGTCATCCTCTATGTGCTATAAAAGTTTCCTTTGTTGGATTTTTTTTCACCCGCTGATTTTTGGCTTGCCTTTTTCTTTTGATCCCCTGCCCCTTTGAAACGTCGAGTAAGCTGCTGGCTCAAGGGACCCGCATGTCATCCTCTATGTCCATCAACTTTCTTTTCTTGGATTTTTTGACCCCCTAATTACTAGCTACTTTCTTTTTCTTTTGATCTCAAGCCGCATTTCAAACATTGAGACCGCTCGCTGCAAAATGGGACCCACATGTCATCCTCTATGTACAATAAATCTTGGATTATTTTTGGCTCCTGATATTTGGTCACTTGCCTTTTTCTTTCGATCTCATGCCGCCTTTGAAACGTTGAGTAAGCTGCTGGCTCATGGGTCCCGCATGTCATCCTCTACGAACAATGAAAGTTTCCTTTCTTGGAGTTATTTTTGACCCCTAATTTCTGGCTATTTGCCTTTTTATTTCGATCCCTGCCCCCTTTGAAACGATGAGGACGTCTGTTGGCAGGTCGGTCCCACATGTCATCCTCTATGAACAATAAAAGTTTCCTTTGGTGGATTTATTTTTACCCCTAATTAATTTACGGCTATTTCCTTTTTTTTCTTTTGATCCCCTGCCGCCTTGGAAACGTTGAGGATGCTTGCTGCCTCATCGGTCCCGCATGTCATCCTCTCGTAACGATAAATGTTTTCTTTTCTTGGATTTTTTTACCAACTGATTTTTTGTTTTTCTTATTTTCGACCCCCTGCCTTTGAAACGTTGACGACGCCTGTCGGCTCATGGGTCCCCGATGTCGGCCTCCCCGTACAAGAAACATGTGATATCTTGATTATTTTGCAGACAATAAACGGTGTATTTCGCTCTGAGCTATTGCAAACGGATAAATTAAATCTTTATTTTTACAACTTATATCTTGAATCTCCTTGTTTTTTGTTTTGGCGAAGCATAGGACTTTCCTGTTTTTTTTTTGAGAAAAATCCGAACTTTCATGTTCTGGAGTGGGCTGAAATTGTACGAGTCAAAAGGCCCAGAAGGATAGTTCGAAGGCCCAGATGTCCAGATCCAGCCCAATTGAAATCTTTCTTTTCTTGGATTTTTTTCACCCCCTGATTTCTGGCTACATCATTTTTCTTTTGGTCCTGTGCCGCCTTGGAAACGTTGAGACCGCTGCTGCAAAATGGGACCCGCATGTCATCCTCTATGTACAATAAAGTTTCTTTTCTTGGATTATTTTTGGCTCCTGATATTTGGTCACTTGCCTTTTTCTTTCGATCTCATGCCACGTTTGAAACGTTGAGGAATCTGCTGGCTCATGGGACCCGCATGTCATCCTCTATGTACAATAAAAGTTTGATTTCTTGGATTTTTGGCTATTTCCTTTTTCTTTTGATCCCCTGCCGCCTTTGAAACGTTTAGTAAGCTGCCGGCTCATAGGTCCCACATGTCAGCCTGTATGAACGATAAAGCTTTCCTTTCTTGGAGTTTTTTTGACCCCCTAATTTCTGGCTACTTTCATTTTCTATTGATCTCAAGCCGCATTTGAAACGTTGGGACCACTGCCGCACAATGGGACCCGCATGTCATCCTGTATGTACAATCAAGTTTCTTTTCTTGGATTATTTTTGGCTCCTGATATTTGGTCACTTGCCTTTTTCTTTCGATCTCATGCCACGTTTGAAACGTTGAGGAACCTGCTGGCTCATGGGACCCGCATGTCATCCTCTATGTGCTATAAAACTTTCCTTTGTTGGATTTTTTTTACCCTCTGATTTTTGGCTTGCCTTTTTCTTTTGATCCCCTCTGCCCCCTTTGAAACGTTGAGTAAGCTCGCTGGCTCAAGGGACCCGCATGTCATCCTCTATGTCCATCAACTTTCTTTTCTTGGATTTTTTTGACCCCCTAATTACTAGCTACTTTCTTTTTCTTTTGATCTCAAGCCGCATTTCAAACATTGAGACCTCTGCTGCAAAATTGGACCCACATGTCATCCTCTATGTACAATAAATCTTGGATTATTTTTGGCTCCTGATATTGGGTCACTTGCCTTTTCTTTCGATCTCATGCCGCCTTTGAAACGTTGAGTAAGCTGCTGGCTCATGGGTCCCGCATGTCATCCTCTACGAACAATAAAAGTTTCCTTTCTTGGAGTTATTTTTGACCCCTAATTTCGGCTATTTGCCTTTTTCTTTTCATCCCCTGCCCCCTTTGAAACGATGAGGACGCTGTTGGCAGGTCGGTCCCACATGTCATCCTCTATGAACAATAAAAGTTTCCTTTGGTGGATTTATTTTTGACCCCTAATTAATTTCTGGATATTTCCTTTTATTCTTTTGAACCCCTGGCGCCTTGGAATCGTTAAGGATGCTGCTGCCTCATGGGTCCCGCATGTCATCCTCTCAGAAAGGTTAATGTTTCTTTTCTTGGATTTTGTTTACCAACTGATTTTTGGCTTTTTTTTCTTCTTTCGATCTCCTGCCGCCTTTAAAACGTTGACGACGCTGCTGGCTCACGGGTCCCACATGTCAGCCTCTATAAACAATAAACGTTGAGGATGCTGCTGCCTCATGGGTCCCGCAGGTCATCCTCTCAGAATGATAAATGTTTTCTTTTCTTGGATTTTTTTACCAACTTATTTTTGGTTTTTTTTATTTTCGATCCCCTGCCGCCTTTGAAACGTTGACGACGCTGCTGGCTCATGGGTCCCCGATGTCAGCCTCCCCGTACAAGAAACATGTGATATCTTATTTTGCAGACAATAAACATTGTATTTCGCTCTGAGCTATTGCAAACTGATAAATTAAATCTTTATATTTACATAAACAAACTTATATGTTGAATCTCCTTGTTTTTTGTTTTTGCGAAGCATAGGACTTTCCTGTTTTTTTTTTGAAAAATCCGAACTTTCCTGTTTTGGAGTGGGCTGAAATTGTACGAGTCAAAAGGCCCAGCAAGATAGTTCGAAGGCCCAGATGTCCAGATGCAGCCCAATTGAAATCTTTCTTTTCTTGGATTTTTTTCAACCCCTGATTTATGGCTACTTCATTTTTCTTTTGGTCCTGTGCCGCCTTGGAAGCGTTGAGACCGCTGCTACAAAATGGGACCCGCATGTCATACTCTATGTACTATAAAACTTTCTTTTCTTGGATTTTTTTGGCACCTCATATTTGGTCACTTGCCTTTTTCTTTCGATCGCCTGCCGCCTCTCAAACGTTGATACAGCTGCTGCTAAATGGGACCCGCATGTCATCCTCTATGTACATTCAAGTTTCTTTTCTTGGATTATTTTTGGCTCTTGATATTTGGTCACTTGCCTTTTTCTTTCGATCTCATGCCACGTTTGAAACGTTGAGGAACCTGCTGCTATATGGGACCCGCATGTCATCCTCTATGTGTTATAAAAGTTTATTTTCTTGGATTTTTTTTCACCCTCTGATTTTTGGCTATTTCCTTTTTCTTTTCATCCCCTGCCGCCTTGGAAACGTTGAGTAAGCTGCTGGCTCATGGGACCCGCATGTCATCCTCTATGTCCATCAACTTTCTTTTCTTGGATTTTTTGAGCCCCTAATTTCTAGCTACTTTCTTTTTCTTTTGATCTCAAGACGCATTTGAAACATTGAGACCGTTGCTGCAAAATGGGACCCGCATGTCATCCTCTATGTACAATAAATCTTGGATTATTTTTGGCTCCTGATATTTGGTCACTTGCCTTTTTCTTTTGATCACCTGCCGCCTTTGAAACGTTGAGGAATCTGCTGGCTCATGGGTCCCACATGTCGGCCTCTATGAACAATAAAGTTTCTTTTCTTGGATTATCTTTGGCTCCTGATATTTTGTCACTTGCCTTTTTCTTTCGATCTCATGCCGCCTGCGAAACGTGGAGTAACCTGCTGGCTCATGGGTCCCGCATGTCATCCTCTACGAACAATAAAAGTTTCCTTTCTTGGAGTTATTTTTGACCCCTAATTTCTGGCTATTTGCCTTTTTCTTTTGATCCCCTGCCCCCTTTGAAACGATGAGGACGCTGTTGGCAGGTCGGTCCCACATGTCATCCTCTATGAACAATAAAAGTTTCCTTTGGTGGATTTATTTTTGACCCCTAATTAATTTCTGGCTATTTCCTTTTTTTCTTTTGATCCCCTGCCGCTTCTCAAACGGTGATACCGCTGATGCTAAATGGGACCCGCATGTCATCCTCTATGTACGATAAAACTTTCTTTTCTTGGATTTTTTTGGCACCTCATATTTGGTCACTTGCCTTTTTCTTTCGATCGCCTGCCGCCTCTCAAACGTTGATACAACTGCTGCTAAATGGGACCCGCATGTCATCCTCTATGTACAATAAAGTTTCTTTTCTTGGATTATCTTTGGCTCATGATATTTGGTCACTTGCCTTTTTCTTTCGATCTCATGCCGACTTTAAAATGTTGACGACGCTGCTGGCTCATGGGTCCCTGATGTCAGCCTCCCCGTACAAGAAACATGTGATATCTTGATTATTTTGCAGACAATAAACAGTGTATTTCGCTCTGAGCTATTGCAAAGGGATAAATTAAATCTTTGTTTTTACATAAACAAACTTATATGTTGAATCTCCTTGTTTTTTGTTTTTGCCAAGCATTGGACTTTCCTGTTTTGGAGTGGGCTTAAATTGTACGAGTCAAAAGGCTTCCAGCACGATAGTTCGAAGGCCCAGATGTCCAGATGCAGCCCAATTGAAATCTTTCTTTTCATGGATTTTTTGACACCACGATTTATGGCTACTTCCTTTTTCTTTTGATCCTGTGCCGCCTGGAAACTATGAGACCGCTATTGCAAAATGGGACCCACATGTCATCCTCTATGTACAATAAAAGTTTCTTTTCGTGGATTATTTTTGACTCCTGATATTTGGTCACTTGCCTTTTTTCTTTCGATCCCGTGCAAAATGGGACCCGCATGTCGTCCTCTATTTACAAAAAAGTTTCCTTTCTTGGAGTTATTTTTTACCCTAATTTGTGGCTACTTCCTTTTTTTATCCCCTGCCGCCTTTGAAACGTTGAGGACTCTGCTGGCTCATGGGCCCCACATGTCAGCCTCTGTGAACAATAAACCTTTCCTCTGTGAACACTAGCATTGACGAACTGAATGTGAACAAGGCTTTTTTTAGTAAATTTTGTCAACCAATTGCTAGCTTCTGTATATATCACTAGTAGTACATACATCGCGAAAGCATTAGAATATTAGACCATGTTCACAAGAATAACATCAAGTCCGAACTACATTAACGAGTGATAAAATATATTGTTCGGACCGAGTACAAAATATAGGGAGTTAAACTAACACTATGCAGAAATTGGCCCATCTCTTGCATATATCCCTCTAGCAAAGGGATCAGCCACTGACAAGTCATGTACCAACCAGCTAAGAACACCGTCCGAGCTGAACTTATCTAAGGATGGTAAATATCCAAACCGAAAATCAACATCTCTATAAGCGGTGTTCTTCAGGTCTAGCTGCTTGAACTCGGGTATCCCACCAGATCTTCTTGTGATGATATCTTACACCAAAATTCATTACTTTGAGCATTCTAGTGTTCTGTATAAAGAACACTGGAGACAATAACATCATTTCTCCTTCCTCGGTAGTCAGAAATCGAAATTTCTTTGAGGTGGAGATCAAGGCATTCAATGGGACAGGCTGGCTCATTATGCAGCACATGAACCTTATTGCCGGTTCTATAAAACTGCAAAGAAGTCAAATTAAGTAGTCGGTACAATAACAAAGTACTTCATAGCTATCAACTAATGAATATCTCAGGTGAGTTGAATCATGTGTTAATTGAGGACCGTGGAACAACATAATCCCCTGACACGTTCCAATTTGATAGATGCACTTTTTTACATCTGTTATTGTCATTGTAAAGTTGGGGAAAGGTTACCAACATGGGAAACTCCAATCCGCAACTAGTTGCGGGTGCACCCCATTTTTCTTTTGACACTTCCAAGTTTCCAAAAAAAATGTAAACTAAAAGTCTGGACATACATTGTGTTCTATCATGTGCTTCTGTGAAGTTTCATCCAAAAATATGATAATATGTGATCTACACAAAAAAAGAACAAATGATGTGTAAATAGTAAGTCACACTATTTACATATGTCTTCTCTTTTTTACACGGATCACATATTATCATGTGTTTATATGAAACTTCACAGATGCACAAGATACAACACATTGTATGACAAGAAGTTTAGTTTTGAACCAACATAATATAACTCCATTGTGGATGTTCTTCTAGTACAATTGTTCAACTGATCTAGGCTAATAACAGGTTAACTCCATGTAACTCTACAGTTTTTGCTCATAGTGGTAAACAGTTAACAACAACGAATTTACCTGGATATATAGCTTCTCCGTGCAGGGAAAGCATCTAAGAAATGCAAGTAGTTGATCCAGACGAGGGCCGTCAGATTTTAGAACCAAGTTCTTCACTGTGCACAGAGAATTTTCCAAGCTTATGGGCATCATCCTCTACAGGACAATGGTACATTGATACGTCTCCGACGTATCGATAATTTCTTATGTTCTATGCCATATTATTGATGATACCTACATGTTTTATGCACACTTTATGTCATATTCGTGCATTTTCTGGAACTAACCTATTAACAAGATGCCGAAGTGCCGGTTCCTGTTTTCTGCTGTTTTTGGTTTCGAAATCCTAGTAACGAAATAATCTCGGAATTGGACGAAACGAAGACCCAGGTTCCTATTTTCACCGGAAGCATCCAGAACACCCGGGAAGGACCAGAGGGGGGCACTGGGCCCCCAGACCATAGGCCGGCGCGGCCCAGGCCCTGGCTGCGCCGCCATATGGTGTGGCCACCCCTTCGACCTTCCTGCGCCGCCTCTTCGCCTATATAAAGCCTCCGTCGCGAAACCCCTGATGCGAAAAACCACGATACGGAAAACCTTCCAGAGCCGCCGCCATCGCGAAGCCAAGATCTGGGGGATAGGAGTCTCTGTTCCGGCACCCTGCCGGAGCGGGGAAGTGCCCCCGGAAGGCTTCTCCATCGACACCGCTGCCATCTCCACCGCCATCTTCATCACCGCTGCTGCTCCCATGAGGAGGGAGTAGTTCTCCATCGAGGCTCGGGGCTGTACCGGTAGCTATGTGGTTCATCTCTCTCCTATGTACTTCAATACAATAATCTCATGAGCTGCCTTACATGATTGAGATTCATATGATGATGCTTGTAATCTAGATGTCATTATGCTAGTCAAGTGAGTTTTACTTATGTGATCTCCGGAGACTCCTTGTCCCACGTGTGTAAAGGTGACAGTGTGTGCACCGTGTGGGTCTCTTAGGCTATATTTCATAGAATACTTATTCACTGTTGAATGGCATAATGAGGTGCTTATTTATATCTCTTTATGATTGCAATGTGTTTGTATCACAATTTATCTATGTGCTACTCTAGCAATGTTATTAAAGTAGTTTTATTCCTCCTCGCACGTGTGCAAAGGTGACGAGTGTGTGCACCGTGTTAGTACTTGGTTTATGCTATGATCATGATCTCTTGTAGATTGCGAAGTTAACTATTGCTATGATAATATTGATGTGATCTATTCCTCCTACATATGCATGAAGGTGACAAGTGTGCATGCTATGCTAGTACTTGGTTTAGTCTTTTGATCTATCTTACACTAAAGGTTACTAAAATATGAGCATTATTGTGGAGCTTGTTAACTCCGGCATTGAGGGTTCGTGTAATCCTACGCAATGTGTTCATCATCCAACAAGAGTGTAGAGTATGCATTTATCTATTCTGTTATGTGATCAATGTTGAGAGTGTCCACTAGTGAAAGTCTATTCCCTAGGCCTTGTTCCTAAATATCGCTATCGCTGCTTGTTTCATCGTTTTACTGCGTTACTACTGCTTGTTTCATCGTCCCGGGCAAAGCACTTTTCCGGTGCCGTTGCCACTCGCTCATACTTATTTATACCACCTGTATTTCACTATCTCTTCGCCGAACTAGTGCACCTATTAGGTGTGTTGGGGACACAAGAGACTTCTTGCTTTGTGGTTGCGGGGTTGCATGAGAGGGATATCTTTGACCTCTTCCTCCCTGAGATCGATAAACCTTGGGTGATCCACTTAAGGGAAACTTACTGCTGTTCTACAAACCTCTGCTCTTGGAGGCCCAACACTGTCTACAAGAATAGAAGCTCCCGTAGACATCAAGCTATTTTCTGGCGCCGTTGCCGGGGAGGAAAGTTAAAAAGGCACTCATACACCGGTCCCAGGTAAAGTATTTTTCTGGCGCCGTTGTGTGTGTGCTCGAAGCTATTTCCTTTAGATCCTGCAATTGCATCTTTTTGTTTCTTGTTTACACTAGTTGGGCATAATGGACAACAATGAGCTTCTTCTATATCCTGATTTAAAACATGGATTGTTTGATGCGAAAATTAAAAAACCTATGGAATCTTATTTGCATGCTGGTAGTAATATTACTATGAACGCTTTGAACACCATTGTTGATAATAATATAGAAAGTTCTAAGCTTGGGGAAGCTGGTTTTCATGATCTTTTTAGTCCCCCAAGCATTGAGGAGAAAATTTTCTTTGATGATACTTTGCCTCCCATATATGATGATTATAATGATAGTGGTCTTTTGGTACCACCTACTATGGAGAGTAAATCTTGTTGTGATTATACTATGCCTCCTATATTTGATGATGAGAATAATAATGATAGCTACTTTGTTGAATTTGCTCCCACTACAATTAATAAGAATGACTATGCTTATGTTGGGAGTAGTAATAATTTTATGCATGAGACTCATGATAAGAATGTTTCATTTGATAGTTATATTGTTGAGTTTGCTCATGATTCTACTGAAAGTTATTATGAGAGAGGAAAATATGGTTGTAGAAATTTTCATGTTACTAAAATGCCTCTCTATGTGCTGAAATTTTTGAAGCTACACTTGTTTTATCTTCCTATGCTTGTTACTTTGCTCTTCATGAACTTGTTTATTTACAAGACTCCTATGCATAGGAAACATGTTGGGCTTAAATTTGTTTTGAATTTGCTTCTTGATGCTCTCTTTTGCCTCATACTCTATTTTTCATGTGAGCATCATTAAAACTGCTGAGCCCATCTTAATGGCTATAAAGAAAGAACTTCTTGGGAGATAACCCATGTGTTATTTTGCTACAGTACTTTGTTTTATATTTGTGTCTTGGAAGTTGTTTACTACTGTAGCAACCTCTCCTTATCTTAGTTTTGAGTTTTGTTGTGCCAAGTAAAGTCTTTGATAGTAAAGTAAGTACTAGATTTGGATTACTGCGCAGTTCCAGATTTTTTTGCTGTCACGAATCTGGGTCTACCTCCCTGTAGGAAGCTCAGAAAATTAAGCCAATTTACGAGCATGATCCTCAGATATGTACGCAACTTTCATTCAATTTGAGCATTTTCGTTTGAGCAAGTCTGGTGGCCTAATAAAATCCATCTTTACGGACTGTTCTGTTTTGACAGATTCTGCCTTTTATTTTGCATTGCCTCTTTTGCTATGTTGGATGAATTTCTTTGATCCATTAATGTCCAGTAGCTTTATGCAATGTCCAGAAGTGTTAAGAATGATTGTGTCACCTCTGAACATGTGAATTTTTATTATGCACTAACCCTCTAATGAGTTGTTTCGAGTTTGGTGTGGAGGAAGTTTTCAAGGATCAAGAGAGGAGTATGATGCAATATGATCAAGGAGAGTGAAAGCTCTAAGCTTGGGGATGCCCCGGTGGTTCACCCCTGCATATTCTAAGAAGACTCAAGCGTCTAAGCTTGGGGATGCCCAAGGCATCCCCTTCTTCATCGACAACATTATCAGGTTCCTCCCATGAAACTATATTTTTATTCCGTCACATCTTATGCACTTTGCTTGGAGCGTCGGTTTGTTTTTGTTTTTTGTTTTGTTTGAATAAAATGGATCCTAGCATTCACTTTATGGGAGAGAGACACGCTCCGCTGTAGCATATGGACAAATATGTCCTTAGGCTCTACTCATAGTATTCATGGCGAAGTTTCTTCTTCGTTAAATTGTTATATGGTTGGAATTGGAAAATACTACATGTAGTAACTCTAAAAATGTCTTGGATAATTTGATACTTGGCAATTATTGTGCTCATGTTTAAGCTCTTGCATCATATACTTTGCACCCATTAATGAAGAAACACCTAGAGCTTGCTAAATTTGGTTTGCATATTTGGTCTCTCTTAAGTCTAGATAATTTCTAGTATTGAGTTTTGAACAACAAGGAAGACGGTGTAGAGTCTTATAATGTTTTCAATATGACTTTTATGTGAGTTTTGCTGCACCGTTCATCCTTGTGTTTGTTTCAAATAACCTTGCTAGCCTAAATTTTGTATCGAGAGGGAATACTTCTCATGCATCCAAAATACTTGAGCCAACCACTATGCCATTTGTGTCCACCATACCTACCTACTACATGGTATTTATCCGCCATTCCAAAGTAAATTGCTTGAGTGCTACCTTTAAAATTCCATCATTCACCTTTGCAATATATAGCTCATGGGACAAATAGCTTAAAAACTATTGTGGTATTGAATATGTACTTATGCACTTTATCTCTTATTAAGTTGCTTGTTGTGCGATAACCATGCTTCAGGACGCCATCAACTATTCTTTGTTGAATATCATGTGAGTTGCTATGCATGTCCGTCTTGTCCGAAGCAAGAGAGATCTACCACCTTCATGGTTGGAGCATGCATATTGTTAGAGAAGAACTTTGGGCCGCTAACTAAAGCCATGATTCATGGTGGAAGTTTCGGTTTGGACATATATCCTCAATCTCATATGAGAATAATAATTGTTGCCACATGCTTATGCATTAAAGAGGAGTCCATTATCTGTTGTCCATGTTGTCCCGGTATGGATGTCTAAGTTGAGAATAATCAAAAGCGAGAAATCCAAAATGCGAGCTTTCTCCTTAGACCTTTGTACAGGCGGCATGGAGGTACCCCATTGTGACACTTGGTTAAAACATGTGCATTGCAAAGATCCGGTAGTCCAAGTTAATTAGGACAAGGTGCGGGCACTATTAGTATACTATGCATGAGACTTGCAACTTGTAAGATATAATGTACATAACTCATATGCTTTATTACTACCGTTGACAAAATTGTTTCATGTTTTCAAAATAAAAGCTCTAGCACAAATATAGCAATCGATGCTTTCCTCTTTGAAGGACCATTCTTTTTACTTTTATGTTGAGTCAGTTCACCTATCTCTCTCCACCTCAAGAAGCAAACACTTGTGTGAACTCGTGCATTGATTCCTACATACTTGCATATTGCACTTGTTATATTACTCTATGTTGACAATTATCCATGAGATATACATGTTACAAGTTGAAAGCAACCGCTGAAACTTAATCTTCCTTTGTGTTGCTTCAATGCCTTTACTTTGATTTATTGCTTTATGAGTTAACTCTTATGCAAGACTTATTAATACTTGTCTTGAAGTACTATTCATGAAAAGTCTTTGCTTTATGATTCACTTGTTTACTCATGACATTACCATTGTTTTGATCGCTGCATCCACTACATATGTTTACAAATAGTATGATCAAGGTTAT
>NC_061511.1:76209597-76225004 GCF_022539505.1 Lolium rigidum | reverse complement strand
GATCCTTGAAAACTTCCTCCACACCAAAATCAAAACAACTCATTAGAGGGTTAGTGCACAATAAAAATTAACATGTTCAGAGGTGACATAATCATTCTTAACACTTCTGGACATTGCATAAAGCTACTGGACATTAATGGAACAAAAAAATTCATCCACCATAGCAAAAGAGGTAATGCGAAATAAAAGGCAAAATCTGTCAAAACAGAATAGTCCGTAAAGATGGATTTTATTGAGGCACCAGACTTGCTCAAATGAAAATGCCCAAATTTAATGAAAGTTGAGTACATATCTGAGGATCACGCTCGTAAATCGGCATATTTTTCTGAGCTACCTACAGAGAGGCAGGTCGAAATTCGTGACAGCAAAGAAATCATGTCTGCGCAAGTAATCCAAATTTAGTATGAACCTTACTATCAACGACTTTACTTGGCACAACAATGCACAAAACTAAGATAAGGAGAGGTTGCTACAGTAGTAAACAACTTCCAAGACTCAAATATAAAATAAAAGTACTGTAGTAAAAACATGGGTTGTCTCCCATAAGCGCTTTCTTTAACGCCTTTCAGCCTAGGCGCGTAAAGTGTATATCAAGTGTTATCAAGAGATGAAGTATCAACATCATAACTTGTTCTAATAATAGAATCAAAAGGTAACTTCATTCTATTTCTAGGGAAGTGTTCCATACCTTTCTTGAGAGGAAATTGATATTTAATATTACCTTCCTTCATATCAATGATAGCTCCAACAGTTCAAGAAAAGGTCTTCCCAATATAATGGGACAAGATGCATTGCATTCAATATCCAAGACAACAAAATCAACGGGGACAAGGTTATTGTTAACGGTAATGCGAACATTATCAACTCTCCCCAAAGGTTTCTTTATAGCATGATCAGCAAGATTAACATCCAAATAACAATTTTTCAATGGTGGCAAGTCAAGCATATTATAGATTTTCTTAGGCATAACGGAAATACTTGCACCAAGATCACATAAAGCATTACAATCAAAGTTATTGACCTTCATCTTAATGATGGGCTCCCAACCATCCTCTAGCTTTCTAGGAATAGAAGTTTCAAGTTTTAGTTTCTCTTCTCTAGCTTTTATGAGAGCATTTGTAATATGTTTTGTGAAAGCCAAATTTATAGCACTAGCATTGGGACTCTTAGAAAGTTTTTGTAAGAACTTTATAACTTCAGAGATGTGGCAATCATCAAAATTCAAACCATTACAATCTAAAGCAATGGGATCATCATCCCCAATGTTGGAAAAAATTTCAGCAGTTTTATCACATGCAGTTTCAGCAGTTTTAGCAGTTTCAGGCAATTGTGCAGGCTTTGCACTAGGAGTGGAAACATTGCCAACACCAATTATTTTACCATTATTAGTAGGAAGTGCAGCAACATGTGGAACATTAGCATTGCTAGTGGTGGTAATAGTCCAAACTTTAGCTACATTATTCTCTTTAGCAAGTTTTTCATTTTCTTCTCTTTCCCACCTAGCATGCAATTCGGCCATCAATCTTATATTCTCATTAATTCTAACTTGGATGGCATTTGCTGTAGTAACAATTTTATTTTCAATATCCTTATTAGGCATAACTTTCGATTTCAAAAGATCAACATCAGAGGCAAGACTATCAACCTTGGAAGCGAGAATATCAATTTTATTGAGCTTTTCCTCAACAGATTTGTTAAAAGCAGTTTGTGTACTAATAAATTCTTTAAGCATAGCATAGACATAATAGCATCAATCTTATCACTCAAGGAAGAGGTTTCTTCAACATAATTTACCTTCTTACCTTGTGGAGCTCTTTCCGTGTGCCATTCAGAGTAATTAATCATCATATTATCAAGGAGCTTTGTTGCTTCACCAAGAGTGATGGACATAAAGGTACCTCCAGCAGCTGAATCCAATAGGTTCCGCGAAGAAAAGTTCAGTCCTGCTTAAAAGGTTTGGATGATCATCCAAGTAGTCAGTCCATGGGTTGGGCAATTTTTAACCAAAGATTTCATTCTTTCCCAAGCTTGTGCAACATGCTCATTATCTAATTGTTTAAAATTCATTATGCTACTTCTCAAAGATATGATTTTAGCAGGGGGATAATATCTACCAATAAAAGCATCCTTGCATTTAGTCCATGAATCAATACTATTCTTAGGCAGAGATAGCAACCAATCTTTAGCTCTTCCTCTTAAAGAGAAAGGAAACAATTTTAATTGTATAATGTCACCATCTACATCTTTATACTTTTGCATTTCACACAAGTCAACAAAATTATTGAGATGGGCAGCAGCATCATCAGAACTAACACCAGAAAATTGCTCTCGCATAACAAGATTCAGTAAAGCAGGTTTAATTTCAAAGAATTCTCGCTGTAGTAGCAGGTGGAGCAATAGGTGTGCATAAGAAATCATTATTATTTGTGGTTGTGAAGTCACACAACTTAGTATTTTCAGGGGTAGCCATTTTAGCAGTAGTAAATAAAGCAAACTAGATAAAATAAATGCAAGTAACTAATTTTTTTGTGTTTTTGATATAGAGTGCAAGACAATAAATAAAGTAAAACTAGCAACTAATTTTTTTGTATTTCGATATAATGCAGCAAACAAAGAAAGTAAATAAAATAAAGCAAGACAAAAACAAAGTAAAGAGATTGGATTGTGGAGACTCCCCTTGCAGCGTGTCTTGATCTCCCCAGCAACGGCGCCAGAAAAATAGCTTGATTGCGCGTAATTAACACGTCCGTTGGGAACCCCAAGAGGAAGGTATGATGCGCACAGTTGCAAGTTTTCCCTCAGAAAGAAACCAAGGTTTATCGAACCAGGAGGAGCCAAGAAGCACGTTGAAGGTTGATGGCAGCGGGATGTAGTGCGGCCCAACACCAGGGATTCCGGCGCCAACGTGGAACCTGCACAACACAACCAAAGTACTTTGCCCCAACGAAACAGTGAGGTTGTCAATCTCACCGACTTGCTGTAACAAAGGATTATATGTATAGTATGGATGATGATTGTTTGCAGAAAATAGTAGAACAAGTATTGCAGTAGATTGTATTCAATGTAAAAGAATGGACCGGGGTCCACAGTTCACTAGAGGTGTCTCTCCCATAAGATAAATAGCATGTTGGGTGAACAAATTATAGTCGGGCAATTGACAAATAGAGAGGGCATGACCATGCACATACATGTAAGTATTGTGAGATTTAATTGGGCATTACGACAAAGTACATAGACCGCTATCCAGCATGCATCTATGCCTAAAAAGTCCACCTTCAGGTTATCATCCGAACCCCTTCCAGTATTAAGTTGCAAAACAACGGACAATTGCATTAAGTATGGTGCGTAATGTAATCAATAACTACATCCTCGGACATAGCATCAATGTTTTATCCCTAGTGGCAACAAGCACATCCACAACCTTAGAACTTTCTGTCATTGTCCCAGCATTTAATGGAGGCATGAACCCACTATCGAGCATAAATACTCCCTCTTGGAGTTAAGAGCAAAAACTTGGCCATAGCCTCTACTAATAACGGAGAGCATGCAAGATCATAAACAACACATAGGTAATAGATTGATAATCAACATAACTTAGTATTCTCTATCCATCGGATCCCGACAAACACAACATATAGAATTACAGATAGATGTTCTTGATCATGTTAGGCAGCTCACAAGATCCGACAATGAAGCACATGAGGAGAAGACAACCATCTAGCTACTGCTATGGACCCATAGTCCAGGGGTGAACTACTCACTCATCACTCCGGAGGTGACCATGGCGGTGAATAGTCCTCCGGGAGATGAATCCCCTCTCCGGCAGGGTGCCGGAGGCGATCTCCAGAATCCCCCGAGATGGGATTGGCGGCGGCGACGTCTCAGTAAGGTTTTCCGTATCGTGGCTCTCCGTACTGGGGGTTTCGCGACGAAGACTATATGTAGGCGGAAGGGCAGCCTCGGAGGGGTCACGGGGGCCCACACGCTAGGGCCGCGCGGGCCCTCTCGGGCCGCGCCGCCCTAGTGTGGCGGCGCCCCGTGGCCCCACTTCGTCTTCTCTTCGGTCTTCCGGAAGCTTCGTGGCAAAATAGGCCCCCGAGCGTTGATTTCGTCCAATTCCGAGAATATTTCCTTACTAGGATTTCTGAAACCAAAAACAGCTAGAACAACAGAATCGGCTCTTCGGCATCTCGTTAATAGGTTAGTGCCGGAAAATGCATAAATACGACATAAAGTATGCATAAAACATGTAGATATCATCAATAATGTGGCATGGAACATAAGAATTTATCGACACGTCGGAGACGTATCGAGCCCATACACGGTGGTAAGCCACCACTTGGAATCATCTCTCAGAGTAACCTCGCCGGTAATGGCGTAAGAGTCATAGCTCACATGGTTGATCTGGACCACTGAGGTGTCCCAAGCCATGATCACCCCACCTCTCGTATCATCCGCCGGCAAAAACACAAAGCCTTCAAAAGACGAGCCCAAACACTGCGAAATATAAAACTCGTCGACATCCGCGACCTTAGACTCCGATATACACACAATGCTCACATGCAAACCATCAATAAACTCCCTGATAGCACTCCTTTTAGCTGGATCGTTTGTGCCACGAACATTCCAGAACAACATCTCTAGATTACAATCCATAAAGAACTGATACAGACTCCACTCCACACCACAGGACGCCTAATGCGCCGCAAGCACTACTCTACAGCCCTCATGCTGCTCGAAACTCTGGGGGTACCATCTTGCCGAAGATGGACGCCATGACCCTCACGTGTCTGTCACCAAGAGGCGAGTCGAAGATCTCGTTGAAGCCGGGACCGGCCATCATCGCCGGTGCGCTGATCAGGGACACCACGCTTCCACTGGAACGATCTTCTCCGGGACCGGCCATCATCGCCGCCGCCGCCATGGCCGCCCTGTCCTCCGTCTCCCTGGCGACCAGCATCCGCACCTCCCTTAGGCGAAGCCTCCTCAACAGCCACCACAGACGGCCCTGACGCTCCGACCACGCCCTCCTCTGCCACCGGGAGCTCCCTCACCGGCGGCTGCGCGCTGGACTCCTCCCTCAAAGGCTCCGTCACCGCGAGCTTGCGCGCCACGGGAATGGCACCCAGCTCCGAAGTCCAAGCCGAAAGCTTGAAAAGGGACAAATCTGCTCTAGACCTCCTCTCCGGCGCAACCTCCTCGATGACGCAGCTATTGCCGAGGATGTCCTCCACAACCTCGACGTCCCAGGCGTGTGGGGGAAGACCTTCGATAACCATGTAAACCTTGGAACGCAGCGGCACCTGCTTAGCTTGAGATTGACGGTTCCAAGGACGGAACGTGAGCGGCGCGCCCGTGACCAAGACGGACGGCAGCGCAGCGACGTGACGCCGGAGCTCAGCGGACTCTAGGACAATCAGGAAATCCTCCGGCGCGTACGAATGTACCGAGAAAGACGTGGCCGGGACTCCCCTCCACCTCATCGCCGCCGCCACCTGCTCCGGCGTGACCTCCGGCATCCGTCCTCCGACAGAAGCAACCATGGCGAAACGGAGCCTCCGCTCCAAATCGCACATGGCAGAGGTCCTCCGAACGACACACAGGGCAGGCGCCTCGTGCACCGGCGCACCCTCCGACACTGGCTCCGGAAACACAGAGATAGGCGGCCACGCGCCCAAGGGAGGAAGGCTCAGGGTAAGGGGGGAACGACGGCGACCGTCTGCGGGGGCGGCGGAGGAGGTGGCGGTGGGGCCGGCGCAGCAGATGGCGGTGCCGGCCGCGGTGGCGGCGGAGGCGCGGGCGCAACCTCAGCAGGCCGCCCAAGCTCCCTGCCAGGGCCCCTCCGGGCCCCAGCAGGCACGCCCCTGTCCGGCGAACGGCGACGCGCCAACTTGGTCAGGGCCAGGTTGCGCAGCTCTTCTTCTTCGGAGGGACTCCGCGGCCTCTTGCACTCTCTGGCCGGGTGCCCCCGGAGCCAGCAGCGGACTCAAACTTCCTCATTCGTGCAGTCACGCTTCCGGTGGCCGGGCTCGTAGCAGCGGAAGCACAAACCTTCCATCTCCGGCGCGACAGCACCACGCGCAGACGCCGCCTCCGCCCGCGCATCCACGCGACGCCGCCACATCGACTTCTTTGAAGGCCTCGGTTGCTCCCAACCCAAGCGATCATGAACGCGACCCCGGACCGCCGCCTGAGCCGGCGCCGTCACCTCAGCGCGCGGCGCCCCCACACTGTTCCCGGATGAAGCGGAGGAGAGCCCCAAGCCGGAGACACGCTCGTTCCTGGCCGGCGACGCCGAGCTCACCGACTCAGCGCTCCCCGCCCGCTGCCAGCGCTGCGAGAACCCAGGTGGGTGCGACGCCGACAACGCCATGCTCTGCCAGGAGAGGAGGGGAGAGGAAGGGAGGGAGACACCGGAGACCAGGGGGTCGCCGGCGAGGGCCGCCGCAGCGACGGGCTCTACCTACCTGCGGGGGACGCTCACCTACCTACCTGGAAAACTGCTATCTTACTAGCGATCCGGTAGTTTCCATCCAGTAGACACTGTTATGTTTGCTTTTCGAATGAACTTTTCTCAAAAGTTGAACAATTTTGGAATCTGCATAATTTTTAAATTTCAACAAAATTTTGAATCTGAATGTTTTGAATAATTTTCGAATCTTAACAAATTTTGAAATCTAACTTTTTCAAAATTTGAACAATTTTCAAATCTAAACATTTTCGAATTTCGATTTTTTTTAATCTGATTTTTTTTCAGAAGTGAACATTTTTAATGTCAAATTTTTTGAATTTTTACAATTTGATATTTGAACAACTTTTAGATTCATATATTTTTCAAATTTGAACAATTTTCAAATATAAATTTTTTTGAACATTTTCGATTTGAACAATTTTCTAATTTTAATGTTTTCAAAAATAATCAAATTCAAACATTTTCGAAAATATTTTTTAAACAGGAAAAATAAAACAAGAAGATAGAAAAAAGAACAAAAAAGAAAAACAGAAAAAAATAGAAAAAAGAAGAAAAGAAGTAGGAAAAAATCGCCTAACCGGGCGGCCCAATACCGCGAGTGCAGTGTGCAGTAGGTGCCGACTTGGTTGGCCTATAGAATTCGCCCTAGGAGGCTGGACAAGCATCCACCGAACAGAAAATATGACTGAACAATTCAGTTATTTGGCCCACAAAAACGGAATTGGTTTTAAACATCTTCTTTAATTCCCCAAGAGATTATGAGGCGATGAGCGAGGCGGCAGACACGGCGTGGGTCACGCCGGCGACTAGGATCCGGCGACGGCTGGTTTCACCGCCGATCGGTCCGGTTCTCACGCTGGCGGCAGGATCTCCAGGATCGGGGTCAAGGTTTCTCCCATCGGCGAGGTATCCGATGACGACGGGATCTCGGTGGCTGAGGAAGTTGCATGGGAAGGGCTCGACGATGAGCCGCGGGTGCTGCCTCTCGACAAGATCGACAATTAGGACGACGGTGAGCGGCTTGGCGATTTCTGGGCCAAGATCGGGTATCCTACGGCAGCGTCCAGGTCATGGGAGAGGAAGACGGTGGCCACCTATCCGGGTATGCAGCATGCTCGATCTTCGTCTTTGGCTAGGACGGAGAAGGTTTCGGGGGGAGGAAGAACGGCGTCGTCTTCACCGCCGGTATTTCGTATGCCTAAGCCACCGATGAAGCTGAGGGCTTGGAAAGGACCCCTGCCGCCTAAGCGGAGCACGCCGTCCGCCGTGCTTGCGGACTTCATCGACGCTGCCCTTCGTACTTCAATTGTGCGTGAGGCGGAGGATGGCATCGTGGAGACGAGGAGCGCGTTGCTGCTCTGTTCACGGAGCTGGCCGTCGTTCCCATGGCGCCGGCGGAGCGGACGTCGATCGCGGCGGCATCTCAGCCGCGTTTCAAACCGACCGACGCGGGATCAGGGGCTTCCGTCGGTGGGCCGCAGGCAAGATGGGCCTGGTTTGGTCGGGCCGTGATGGCCGTGCAGAGGGTGCCTCAACGCGCTGCCTACGTCGATCACATGCGATCACAGTCGATCGATGATACGTCCCCGACGTATCCATAATTTCTGTCGTTCCATGCTTGTTTTATGACAATACTTACATGTTTTGCTTGCACTTTATGATGATTTCATGCATTTTCCGGAACTAACCTATTAACAAGATGCCACAGTACCAGTTCCTGTTTTCTGTTGTTTTTGGTTCCAGAAAGGCTGTTCGGGCAATATTCTCGGAATTCGACGAAACGAAGACCAAACCTCCTATTTTTTCCCGGAAGCGTCCAGAACACCGAAGAAGAGTCGGAGAGGGGCCAGAGGGCCACCACACCATAGGGCGGCGCGGCCTGGCCTGGGCCCGCGCCGGCCCGTGGTGTGGCGCCCCGAGTGCCCCCCGCGCCGCCTCTTCGCCTATAAAATCCCTTTCGACCTAAAAACACCGTAACTCTTGACGAAACTCCAGAAAGACTCCAGGGGCGCCGCCACCATCGCGAAACTCCAATTCGGGGGACAGAAGTCTCTGTCCCGGCACCCTGCCAGGACAGGGAAGTGCCCCCGAAAGCCATCTCCATCAACGCCATCGCCTCCATCATGCTCCATGAGTAGTTCCCCCATGGACTACGGGTTCTAGCTGTAGCTAGTTGGTATTCTCTCCCCCATGTACTTCAATACAATGGTCTCATGAGCTGCCCTACATGATTGAGATTCATCTGATGTAATCGGTGTTGTGTTTGTCGGGATCCGATGGATTGTTACATTATGATTGTCTATCTACAAAGTTTATGAAGTTATTGTTGCTGCAATCTTGTTATGCTTAATGCTTGTCACTAGGGCCCGAGTGGCATGATCTTAGATTTGAGCTTTATATTACTGCTTAGATTGTATCTACAAGTTGTATGCACATGTCACTGTCCGGAACCAAAGGCCCCAAAGTGACAGAAATCGGGACAACCGGAGGGGATGGCGGTGATGTGAGGGACACATGTTTTCACGGAGTGTTAATGCTTTGCTCCGGTACTCTATTAAAAGGAGTACCTTAATATCCAGATAGTTTCCCTTGAGGCCCTGGCTGCCACCGGCTGGTAGGACAAAAGATGTTGTGCAAGTTTCTCATTGCGAGCACGTACGACTATTATTGGAAAACATGCCTACATGATTAATGATCTTGATATTCTGTCTTAATGCTATTTCAATCCTATCAATTGCCCGACTGTAATTTGTTCACCCGACACTTGTTATTGGAGAGTTACCACTAGTGTAGATAGCTGGGAACCCCGGTCCATCTTTCATCATCATATACTTGTTCTACATGTCAACTGTTTTCTGGTGCCATTGCTCTCATACTACTATTACTGCTGCTGTGTTATCGTTACTACTCGCTCTCATATTACTCGCTACTTTCACATCACCCCCGTTGCTAGTGCTTTTCCAGGTGCAGCTGAATTGACAACTCGGTTGTTAAGGCTTATAAGTATTCTTTACCTCCCCTTGTGTCTAATCAATAAATTTGGGTTTTACTTCCCTCGAAGACCGTTGCGATCCCCTATACTTGTGGGTCATCAAGACTATTTTCTGGCGCCGTTGCCGGGAGGCATAGCTCTACTCATAAGTTCACCTGGGGAGTACACTCTACATCTCTCTCTGTTTTATTTTGTTTTGTTTTGCTTATTTTACTTTTGTCTAGTTTATTTGTGCTTAGTTTATTTCTGTCTAGTATTAGTTTGCTTAGTTTACTTTTGCTTAGTTTAATTTTGTCTTGTTTTATTTGTCTCATATACCCAAAAATCCATAAAAATTTGAAAAACCAAAAAATTGAAAACTGCTGTTATGGGAGAACCTACAACCTACTTGGAGCTTATAGAATGTTATAATAATTATAGAGAATCAAGAACTGGTAAAATAATGAGTGCTATGATAGAAAAATTGAATACAATTGCTAAAATCTTGCTTGAATGCCATGATATAAACTGTTGCTCTCAACAGGATACTAAACATCTTAAATTTCAATGTGGCTTTAGTGAGGAATTTTTAATTAAGAACTATAATCGGAATTGCTATATTCATCATGGGTTCGAAGAGGTAGAACAATTTGTCTTATTTATGGGAGCCTCCGAGATAGAATCCTTCATGGTTGAGAATTATGAAACTTGTGTTGTTTGTAAGGGCCTTAAAGATTATGTCTCTACTATCCTTAATTCTTGCATAGAATGCTACGAGTAGGAATCCTTATATCCTTGATTATAAAGAGAGACACATTAATGCACAAGAATGCACTCACAATTTGCGAGGAACCGATGGAAGAAGAAATTGATGAACCTGAAAGCTCATTGGATGAAAAAGAGGAGGAAATTGATGAACCTGAATGCTCATTGGATGAAAAAGAAGAGGAGAGTGATGAACAAAAGGAGGAAGAATGTATTAGCTACCCATGCCAGCCTTCTAATGAGAGTAACTCTTTATCTCTTACACTATTTGATTGTCCTCCATGCTTACCGGAAGAGGTTGAATGTTATGTTCCTGTGGATTCTCTTGAAATAGTACCTATGAGTAATACTTGTGAGAATAATTATGCTACTGTTATTTATGATAATCCATGCTACTTTGATAAATCTTATGATAATGCTTTGTTTGTGCCTGATGTCGAAATGCATGGTACTAAATAATTTTGCTTGGCAAAGGTTTATGATAAAGCTCTTGATGATGGTCCTATGTTACTTGATGATATTAATTGTACTACTAATGAAAATGGGATTGGAGAGTTCTTGACTTATTCTATGAGTCCCATATCTATTGAGATTGATCAACTACCTTGTTATATTATTAATAAAAGTAAGTTTGAAAGTTTTAATTCCACTATTCTTCGGAAATTCAATTCGGCTCCCGGGTGCGTATGCTCCCTCTACCAACAAAACATATTTCGAAGTGTGGAAAAATTTTGACAAAAAATTCTACATGTACATCTCCATAATATATGTGTATGCGTCAAGTTTCACGAAAAAATAATATTTTTTGTGGCCTATGTAAAAAGAGAAAACTTATCATGTGAAAAGCATTGTTTTCAGCACTGAATTTTGTCTTTTTTACACACGTCACATGATAAGTTCATTTTTTATGAAACGACTTTGTGAGCACGTAGCACGTGAAGATGTACGTGCGGATTTTTTGCTTCAATTTTTTTGAAATTTAAAATACATGTAACATGCATTTCAAAATATAGGGAGCATATGCTCCCATGTTCCAAAACACCACTCCCACTATTCTTGAACTTGATAAAAATTATGTGTTTGGAAATCATGAAAAGTATGCTGCATGTGATAGTTATATTGTTGAGTTTATTCATGAAGCTACTGAAAATTATTATGAGAGAGGAAAATATGGTTGTAGAAATTTGCATGGTACTAATACACCTCTCTATATGCTGAAATTTTTGAAGTTATTCTTGTTTTATCTTCTTATGCTTGTCACTTTGTTCTTCATGAATTTATTTGTGTACAAGATTCCTCTGCATAGAAAGCATGTTAGGCTTAAATTTGTTTTGAATTTGCCTCTTGATGCTCTCTTTTGCTCCGAATACTATTTTTTGCGAGTGCATCATTAAAACTGCTGAGCCCATCTTAATGGCTGTAAAGAAAGAACTTTTTGGGAGATAACCCATGTGTTATTTTGCTACAGTACTTTGCTTTATATTTGTGTCTTGGAAGTTTTTTACTACTGTAGCAACCTCTCCTTATCTTAGTTTTGTGTTTTGTTGTGCCAAGTGAAGCCTCTAATCGAAGGTTGATACTAGATTTGGATTTCTGCGCAGAAACAGATTTCTATCTGTCACGAATCTGGGCTGTTTTCCCTGTAGGTAACTCAGAAAAATATGCCAATTTACGTGCGTGTTCCTCAGATATGTACGCAACTTTCATTAGTTTTGAGTTTTCTGATTTGAGCAACGGAAGTATTTTATTAAAATTCGTCTTTACTGGCTGTTCTGTTTTGGCAGATTCTGTCTCTGTTTTTTGCATTGTCTCTTGTGGACTTTAAGCGAGGTTTTCTAGACGTAGAGAGCTGTAGCTAATGTTTTATTGAGTTCTTGCAATGTGCCACTACAGGACCAAGGTGGATTCAAATTTTTTGAGTACTAACCCCTCTAATGAAGTTTGTGAGAAGTTTGGTGTGAAGGAAGTTTTCAAGGGTCAAGAGAGGAGGATGATATATGATCGAGAAGAGTGAAAAGTCTAAGCTTGGGGATGCCCCCGTGGTTCATCCCTGCATATTTCAAGAAGACTCAAGCGTCTAAGCTTGGGGATGCCCAAGGCATCCCCTTCTTCATCAACTTATCAGGTTCCTCCCCTGAAACTATATTTTTATTCGGTCACATCATATGTGCTTTACTTGGAGCGTCTGTATGTTTTATTTTTGTTTGTGTTTGAATAAATTCGGATCCTAGCAATCCTTGTTTGGGAGAGAGACACGCTCCGCTTTTTCATATGAACACTTGTGTTCTTCGTTTTACTTTTAATGTTCAATGATAAAAGTTGGAAGCTATTGCACTTATTTATATTTGGTTGGAAACGGAAAATGCCTCATCATGTCTTGAATAATTTGACACTTGGCAATTGTTTTGAGCTCTCAAGTAGATCATGATTAAGTTTTTTCATGTAGTCTAAGCCTATTAGTGGAGAACTACCGTAGAGCTTGTTGAAATTGGTTTGCATGTTTGGTCTCTCTTAAGGTCTAGATATTTTCTGGTAAAAGTGTTTGAGCAACAAGGAAGACAGTGTAGAGTATTATAATGCTTGTAATATGTTCTTATGTAAGTTTTGTTGTACCGGTTCATACTTGTGTTTGCTTCAAATAGCCTTGCTAGCCTAAGCCTTGTATCGAGAGGGAATGCTTCTCATGCATCCAAAACCTTGAGCCAAAACATATGCCATTTGTGTCCACCATACCTACCTACTATGTGGTATTTCCTGCCATTCCAAAGTAAATTGCTTGAGTGCTACCTTTAAAACAATTCAAAATGCTTCTCAATTTGTGTTAATGTTTTGTAGCTCATGAGGAAGTATGTGGTGTTTATCTTTCAATCTTGTTGGGCAACTTTCACCAATGGACTAGTGGCTTCATCCGCTTATCCAATAATTTTGCAAAAAGAGCTGGCAATGGGATTCCCCGTCCCAAATTAATTAACAAAAATGGACACTCCTCCATGGTATGTGATTGTTGGACGGCACCCGAAGGATTCGGTTAGCCATGGCTTGTGTAAGCAAAGGTTGGGGGAAGTGTCATCATCATAATAAAACTAAACTAAAAAGGCACTCCTTCATGGTATGTGATTGTTGGCAGGCACCCGAGGATTCGGTTAGCCATGGTTTGTGTAAGAAAGGTTGGAAGGAGTGCCACATAAAAATGCAAATAATTCATGGGAGCCGCTCTTTGAAGGTTTGTCTAGCGAGGGGGTTAGAGTGCCCACTACCATTCGTTGACAACAACAAACACCTCTCAAAACTTTACTTTTTATGCTCTCTTTATGTTTTCAAAACCAAAGCTCTAGCACAAATATAGCAATCGATGCTTTCCTCTGCGAAGGGGCATTCTTTTACTTTATGTTGAGTCAGTTTACCTACTTCCTTCCACCTTAGAAGCAAACACTTGTGTCAACTGTGCATTGATTCTTACATACTTGCATATTTGCATTCATCATATTACTTTGTGTTGATAATTATCCATGAGATATGCATGTTACAAGTTGAAAGCAACCGCTGAAACTTATATCTTCCTTTGTGTTGCTTCGATGCCTTTACTTTGAACTTATTGCTTTATGAGTTAACTCTTGTGCAAGACTTTTGATACTTGTCTTGAAGGTATTATTCATGAAAAGTTTTGCTATATGTTATCTACTTGTTAGCAACTATAGATCATTGCCTTGAGTCACTTCATTCATTTCATATGCTTTGTAATAGTATGATCAAGGTTATGTAAGTAGCATGTCACTACAGAAATTATTCTTTTTATCGTTTACTCGCTCGGGACGAGCGAGAACTAAGCTTGGGGATGCTGATACGTCCCCGACGTATCAATAATTTCTGTCGTTCCATGCTTGTTTTATGACAATACTTACATGTTTTGCTTGCACTTTATGATGATTTCATGCATTTTCCGGAACTAACCTATTAACAAGATGCCACGATGCCGGTTCTCGTTTCTCGTTGTTTTTGGTTCCGGAAAGGCTGTTCGGGCAATATTCTCGGAATTTGACGAAACAAAGACCAAACCTCCTATTTTTTCCCGGAAGCGTCCGTAACACCGAAGAAGAGTCGGAGAGGGGCCGGAGGGCCACCACACCATAGGGCGGCGCGGCCTGGCCCGGGCCCGCGCCGGCTCGTGGTGTGGCGCCCTGTGTGCCCCCTGCGCCGCCTCTTCGCCTATAAAATCCCTTTCGACCTAAAAACACCGTAACTCTTGACGAAGCTCCAGAAAGACTCCAGGGGCGCCGCCACCATCGCGAAACTCCAATTCGGGGGACAAAAGTCTCTGTCCCGGCACCCTGCCGGGACGGGGAAGTGCCCCCGGAAGCCATCTCCATTAACGCCATCGCCTCCATCATGCTCCGTGAGTAGTTCCCCCATGGACTACGGGTTCTAGCTGTAGCTAGTTGGTATTCTCTCCCCCATGTACTTCAATGCAATGGTCTCATGAGCTGCCCTACATGATTGAGATTCATCTGATGTAATCGGTGTTGTGTTTGTCGGGATCCGATGGATTGTTACATTATGATTGTCTATCTACAAAGTTTATGAAGTTATTGTTGCTGCAATCTTGTTATGCTTAATGCTTGTCACTAGGGCCCGAGTGGCATGATCTTAGATTTGAGCTTTATATTATTGCTTAGATTGTATCTACAAGTTGTATGCACGTGTCACTGTCCGGAACCAAAGGCCCCAAAGTGACAGAAATCGGGACAACCGGAGGGGATGGCGGTGATGTGAGGGACACATGTTTTCACGGAGTGTTAATGCTTTGCTCCGGTACTCTATTAAAAGGAGTACCTTAATATCCAGTAGTTTCCCTTGAGGACCGGCAGCCACCGGCTGGTAGGACAAAAGATGTTGTGCAAGTTTCTCATTGCGAGCACGTACGACTATTATTGGAAAACATGCCTACATGATTAATGATCTTGATATTCTGTCTTAATGCTATTTCAATCCTATCAATTGCCCGATCGTAATTTGTTCACCCGACACTTGTTATTGGAGAGTTACCACTAGTGTAGATAGCTGGGAACCCCGGTCCATCTTTCATCATCATATACTTGTTCTACATGTCAACTGTTTTCTGGTGCCATTGCTCTCATACTACTATTACTGCTGCTGTGTTACTCGTTACTACTGCTCTCATATTACAGCTACTTTCACATC
>NC_061511.1:76086081-76209497 GCF_022539505.1 Lolium rigidum | reverse complement strand
GATCACATCAATACTTATCATAGCAATAGTTAACTTCATAAACTACAAGAGATTACAATCATAACCCACGCCAAGTACTACACGATGCACACACTGTCACCATTACACCGTGCAGGAGGAATAGAATACTTTAATAACATCACTAGGGTAGCACATAGATGATATTCAACTAGATCACATAAAGAGAGAGATGAACCACATAGCTACAGCGGAGCCCTCAGCCCCGGGGGTGAATTACTCCCTCCTCATCATGGAGACAGCGATGGCGGTGAAGATGGCGGTGGAGACGGCGATGGAGATGACTCCGGGGGCAATTCCCCGTCCCGGCAGGGTGCCGCAACAGAGACTTCTGTCCCCCGAATTGGAGTTTCGCGATGTGGCGGCGCCCCTGGAGTATTTCTGGAGTTTTCGTCAAGAGGTACTGCGTTTTTAGGTCGAAAGGGCTTAAATAGGCGAAGAGGCGGCGCAGGAGGGGCGACAGGGTGGCCCCACACCAGGCCGGCGCGGCCAGGGTTTAGGCCGCGCGGCCCACATGTGTGGTGGCCCCTGGCTCTCCTCCGACTCCCCTTCGGTGTTCTGGAGCCTCCCGGGAAAAATAGGATGTTTGGTCTTCGTTTCGTCGAATTCCGAGAATATTGCCCGAACAGCCTTTCTGGAACCAAAAACAGCAGAAAACAGGAACTGGCACCATGGCATCTTGTTAATAGGTTAGTTCCGGAAAACGCATAAAATAATTATAAAGTGCGAGCAAAACATGTAGGTATTGTCATAAAAGAAGCATGGAACATCAGAAATTATAGATACGTTGGAGACGTATCAGCATCCCCAAGCTTAGTTCCTACTCGTCCTCGAGTAGGTAAACGATAAAAAGATAATTTCTGAAGTGACATGCTACCAACATAATCTTAATCATACTATTGTAAAACATATGAGATGAATGCAGCGATTCGAAATAATGTTAATGCAATGAGTAAACAATTGAATCATATAGCAAAGACTTTTCATGAATAGTACTTTCAAGATAAGCATCAATAAGACTTGCATAAGAGTTACTCATAAAGCAATAAGTTCAAAGTAAAGGAATTGAAGCAACACAAAGGAAGATATAAGTTTCAGCGGTTGCTTTCAACTTGTAACATGTATATCTCATGGATAGTTGTCAACATAAAGTAATATGATGAATGCAAATATGCAAGCATGTAAGAATCGATGCACAGTTAACACAAGTGTTTGCTTCTTGAGGTGGGAGGAAATAGGTAAACTGACTCAACATAAAAGTAGAAGAATGGCCCTTCGACGAGGGAAGCATCGATTTCTATATTTGTGCTAGGGCTTTTATTTTGAAAACATAAAGAGAGCATAAAAATAAAGTTTTGAGAGGTGTTTGTTGTTGTCAACGAATGGTAGTGGGCACTCTAACCCCCTTGCCAGACAAACCTTCAAAGAGCGGCTCCCATGAAACATTTTTATTTTTGGGTGGCACTCCTTCCAACCTTTACTTTCACAAACCATGGCTAACCGAATCCTCGGGTGCCCGCCAACAATCTCATACCATGAAGGAGTGCCTTTTTATTTTAGTTTTATTTAGATGACACTCCTCCCCACCTTTGCTTTCTCAAGCCATGGCTAACCGAATCCTCGGGTGCCGTCCAACAATCACATACCATGGAGGAGTGTCTATTTTTGTAAAATTATGAAGGTTAATTAATTTGGGACTGGGAATCACATTGCCAACTCTCTTTGCAAAATTATTGGATAAGCGGATGAAGCCACTAGTCCATTGGTGAAAGTTGCCCAACAAGATTGAAAGATAAACACCACATACTTCCTCATGAGCTATAAAACATTGACACAAATCAGAGGTGATAAATTTTGAATTGTTTAAAGGTAGCACTCAAGCAATTTACTTTGGAATGGCGGAGAAATACCATGTAGTAGGTAGATATGGTGGACACAAATGGCATAGTTATTGGCTCAAGGATTTGGATGCACGAGAAGTAATCCTTCTCAATACAAGGCTTAGGCTAGCAAGGTTATTTGAAGCAAACACAAGCATGAACCGGTACAACAAAACTCACATAAAAACATATTGCAAGCATTATAAGACTATACATTGTCTTCCTTGTTGTTCAAACACTTTACTAGAAAATATCTAGACCTTAGAGAGACCAATCATGCAAACCAAATTTTAACAAGTTCTACAGTATTTCTTCACTAATAAGTGAAAAGTATATGATGCAAGAGCTTAAACATGAGCACAACAATTGCCAAGTATCACATTATTCAAGACATTATACCAATTACCACATGTAGTATTTCCCGTTTCCAACCATATAACAATTAACGAAGCAGTTTCAACCTTCGCCATGAAAATTAAAAGCTAAGAACACATGTGTTCATACGAACCAGAGGAGCGTGTCTCTCTCCCACACAAGCATTTATTCAAACAAAAACAAAAACAAAAACAAACAGACGCTCCAAGTAAAGTACATAAGATGTGGCCGAATAAAAATATAGTTTCAAGGGAGGAACCTGATAATTTGTCGATGAAGAAGGGGATGCCTTCGGCATCCCCAAGCTTAGATGCTTGAGTCTTCTTGAAATATGCAGGGGTGAACCACCGGGGCATCCCCAAGCTTAGAGCTTTCACTCTCCTTGATCGTAGTATATCATCCTCCTCTCTTGACCCTTGAAAACTTCCTTCACACCAAACTCGAAACAAACTCATTAGAGGGTTAGTGCATAATCAAAAATTCACATGTTCAGAGGTTACACAATCATTCTTAACACTTCCGGACATTGCACAAAGCTACTGGAAGGTAATGAAACAAAGAAATCCACCCAACACAGCGAAAGAAGCAATGCGAAATAAAAGGCAGAATCTGTCAAAACAGAACAGTCCGTAAAGACGAATTTTATTGAGGCACCAGACTTGCTCAGATGAAAATGCCCAAATTGAATGACAGTTGCGTACATATCTGAGGATCACTCACGTAAATTGGCATAATTTTCTGAGTTACCTACAGAGAATTAGGCCCAGATTCGTGACAGCAAGAAATCTGTTTCTGCGCAGTAATCCAAATCTAGTATGAACCTTACTATCAACGACTTTACTTGGCACAACAATGCAATAAAAATAAGATAAGGATAGGTTGCTACAGTAGTAACAACTTCCTAGACTCAAATACAAAATAAAAGTACTGTAGAAAAATAAACACATGGGTTATCTCCCAAGAAGTTCTTTCTTTATAGCCATTAAGATGGGCTCAGCAGTTTTTATGATGTACTCGCAAGAAATAGTATTTGAAGCAAAAAGAGAGCATCAAGAAGCAATTTCAAAACAAATTTAAACCTAACATGCTTCCTATGAAAATGAATCTTGTACACAAATTAATTCATGAAGAACAAAGTGACAAGCATAAGAGGATAAAACACGAGTAACTTCAAGATTCTCAACATAAAGAGGGGAAACTTAATATTATTAAGATGCATATACCCATGTTTCCCTCTCTCATAATAACTTTCAGTAGCATCATTGATGAAATCCACAATATACCCATCACTTAAAACATTCTTATCATGGTTCATATGCATAGAAGTATCATTAATTTTGGCATAAGAAGAATTCTTCTCATTAATAGTAATTGGAGCGAGGATTATTATCAAGAATTTGAACATGGTAAACAAGTTGCATATTAAGGGAATTGTTTTTGGCAATCCAATCATAACTATGACAAGTTTCATAAGGATAGTTATAACCTATATCATAGCATTCTTTATAATAATCATTAAAGGTCGGAGGCACAGTGTCATCATAAGAAATATAATAGTTATCTTTCACAGCCGGTTTATCTGTGACCATACCATCATTGTTATTAGAAGGAGATGTATCAAACACATAATGATTAGTAGAAAAAGGATTTTCAAACACCTCTTCCCCAAGCTTAGAGCTTTCTATATCATTATGGGAGGAAGCATGGATAGCACTGATACTATGGCAATTATTATCATCATCATTTTCAGAATTAGTTTCCCAGAGATTTGCAATATCAAAAGTAGTGTGCTCATTCAAATCATGATCAATAATATATGTAAAGGGCATAGGAAGATCATTGTATTCAGATTCATTATCATAATAATCATTAGGAGCAACATACTTACGGTTACCTAGTGTTATCTCATTCACGCGGGGATATGCCGTTACCTCTTTCTCTTTATTCTCTTTCTTCTTCTTCTTCTTCTTCTTCTTCTTCTTCTTCTTCTTCGTTCCCTTCTTCTTCTTCTTCTTCTTCTTCTTCTCCTCCTTCTCCTCGTTCCCTTCTTTAGGAGGAAGAGGCTTGAAGGGTGGCTTGTCCGCATAACCTGATTTACTTTCAGAAACAATAGAAGAAACTTGGGAGGATTCCTCCTTTTCATTAATTAGTTCGAAACACACATCGGTCCTATCATATTTTGGCAAGGTGTCATCTTCTAAAATATTTTGTATGTAAGTATTTGTATGGCTATTATCAATGCAATCAGAAAAACACCCATGCAGGACATCATCAATATCAAGATCATTAATATGTAACAAAGAAATTTTCCTTGATAACTCTTCACACCACAAAAATAAAGTGAGTTCATCATGCTGATTAGGGGTAATTTCATCATCACAATACAAATTTGCAGCACTCATTGGGTTCAAATTATCATTGGTGGAGCATTGAAAATTAAAATGACCCACTTCATGGCAAACTTCACAAATAAAAGGATAGAGGGCACAAACTTTTTACCAAGATCATCTAGAGCCCTAGCCCACTTTTTAGTTTTTTCATTAATATGATGGATACAATATTCATCTTTGATTTGATTAATTCCACAAGGTCTATGCATTCCACAAAAATTAACATGCTTGTAGGAAATAGCATTCTTAGGAGTTTGAGCATGCTTATTGCAATCATTAACAACAATTTCATCCTTCATGCAAGCCTCTTTAAAAGGTTCATGATACTTATCAAAATTCTTTTTAGGCAATTCAAAATGAGAAGCAAAGGCTTTATAAAGATTTGCAGCAACTTGAGAGTCAAGACCATAAGTAGCACTCATATCTCGAAATTTATCAGTATCCATAAAAGCTTCAATGCATTCATAATCATAATTTATACCTGACTCTTCACCTTTGTTGTTCTCCCATCCTTCAGCATTCTCTTCAATCCGATCAAGAAGATCCCACCTAGCTTCAACCTCCTTGCTTGTGAAAGATCCCTCTGAACAGGCATCCAGATAGTCCTTGTGTTGTCCTGAAAGCCTCGCATAAAAATTGTTAACAATAACATTACGGGGGAGCTCATGAATGGGACATTTGAGCATTAGTGACTTCAATCTCCCCCACGCTTGAGAAATACTCTCTCCATCACGAGGATAAAAGTTATAAATGTAATTCATATCAATAAGCACTTCATGAGGAGGATAAAATTTAGAATAAAAGAGAGGTACAATTTCCTCCCAACCAAGAGAATGGCTATTCTTCAACAATTTATACCAATGCGCCGCTTTACCAGACAGCGAAAAAGAGAATAACTTCTTCCTCACTTCATCCATAGAGATACCTGCACACTTGAATAACCTGCATAATTCATGCAAAAACAGTAAATGATCTCCAGGATGGACAGTTCCATCCCCTTCATTGCGGTTATCAATAACACGTTCAATAATTTTCATGGGTATCTTGAAAGCAGTACTTGCAGTAGGTGGATTTAAAATATCACAAGCATCATTAGAGTTATCGCATATGGGAGATAAAGCATTATCAGAACAAATTTTCTCCCCTAAGGATGGGAAACTAAAAAGATCACAAAAACTAGCTTCCCCAAGCTTAGACTTATCCATAGCATTAGCAGTGATTGCGTTCATACTAATAACATTGCTACTAGCATGCAATCGAGGCTCCATAGGTTCTTTAATTTTCGCATCACACAATTCATGTCTTAACTTAGGAAATAAATTAAAAAGCTCATAGTTGTATTCCATTATGCCTTACTAGTGTAAACAAGAAACAAAAAGATGCAATTGCAGGATCTAAAGGAAATAGCTTTGAGTACTTACAACGGCGAAAATAGCTTAGTAGCCGAGATCCGGAGTGTGAGTACCTTTTACCTTTCCTCCCCGGCAACGGCGCCAGAAAATAGCTTGATGTCTACGGGAGCTTCTATTCTTGTAGACAATGTTGGGCCTCCAAGAGCGAGAGGTTTGTAGAACAGCAGCAAGTTTCCCTTAAGTGGATCACCCAAGGTTTATCGATCTCAGGGAGGAAGAGGTCAAAGATATCCCTCTCAAGCAACCCTGCAACCACAAAGCAAGAAGTCTCTTGTGTCCCCAACACACCTAATACACTTGTCAGATGTAAAGGTGCACTAGTTCGGCGAAGAGATAGTGAGATGCGAGTAATATGGATGAGTATGAGTGGTAATAGCAATCTGAATAAAATATGGCAGCGAGTAAACATGCAACAAAACAGTAAACAAACGGAGATTCGATGCTTGGAAGCAAGGCCTAGGGATCCCGCTTTCACTAGTGGACACTCTCAACAATGATCACATAATAGGACTACTCTACACCCTCTTGTTGGATGATGAACACCACTAACTGTGTAGGATTACACGAACCCTCAATGCCGGAGTTAACAAGCTCCACATTATTTGATATTCATGTTTAAATAACCTTAGAGTGCAAGATAGATCAACACAATCACACCAAGAACTAACATAGCATGCACACTGTCATCATCACACTATGAAGGAGGCATAGATCACATCAATACTTATCATAGCAATAGTTAACTTCATAATCTACAAGGGATTACAATCATAACCCACGCCAAGTACTACACGATGCACACACTGTCACCATTACACCGTGCAGGAGGAATAGACTACTTTAATAACATCACTAGGGTAGCACATAGATGATATTCAACTAGATCACATAAAGAGAGAGATGAACCACATAGCTACAGCGGAGCCCTCAGCCCCGGGGGTGAATTACTCCCTCCTCATCATGGAGACAGCGATGTCGGTGAAGATGGCGGTGGAGACGGCGATGGAGATGACTCCGGGGGCAATTCCCCGTCCCGGCAGGGTGCCGGAACAGAGACTTCTGTCCCCCGAATTGGAGTTTCGCGATGTGGCGGCGCCCCTGGAGTTTTTCTGGAGTTTTCGTCAAGAGGTACTGCGTTTTTAGGTCGAAAGGGCTTAAATAGGCGAAGAGGCGGCGCAGGAGGGGCGACAGGGTGGCCCCACACCAGGCCGGCACGGCCAGGGTGTAGGCCGCGCGGCCCACATGTGTGGTGGCCCCCTGGCTCTCCTCCGACTCCCCTTCGGTGTTCTGGAGCCTCCCGGGAAAAATAGGATGTTTAGTCTTTGTTTCGTCAAATTCCGAGAATATTGCCCGAACAGCCTTTCTGGAACCAAAAACAGCAGAAAACAGGAACTGGCACCGTGGCATCTTGTTAATAGGTTAGTTCCGGAAAACGCATAAAATCATTATAAAGTGCGAGCAAAACATGTAGGTATTGTCATAAAACAAGCATGGAACATCAGAAATTATAGATACGTTGGAGACGTATCAAACCCAGAGAGCACACTATTGACTTGGGAGTGCTTGACATACCCACGGCTGACCTACAGGAGCTTGATGACATGTTTACTGAGGAGGAGATCTGGCGAGTGGTCAAGGGCCTTCATCCTGATCGGGCGCCGGGACCTGATGGATTCACAGGAGCCTTTTACCAGAGGGCGTGGCCAGTCATCAAGAGGGATGCTATTGCAGGGCTGCTCAAGCTCAGCGTGGGAGATGGCCGTGGATTTGCCCGCCTAAATAGAGCCCTCATCACGTTGATCCCTAAGAAACCAGATGCCACGAAGATCAAGGACTATCGCCCCATTAGTTTGGTGCATAGCTTTGCCAAGCTTTTCTCCAAGTTAATGGCCAACAGACTCCGGAGAAGGCTGGGTGATGTGGTGAGTACCAACCAGTCGGCGTTTGTCAGAGGGAGGTCCCTGCATGATAACTTCATCCTAGTGAGGCAAGTGGCCAGGAAGATAAACCAATATAGACAGCCAGGAGTACTCCTAAAATTGGACCTCACAAGGGTGTTTGATTCGATTTCATGGAGCTTCCTTTTCGAGGTGCTAAGGCGCATGGGCTTCGGGGAGCGTTTCACGAAATGGGTCTCCTTGTTGCTAAACACAGCAAATACCAGAGTGCTTGTGAACGGAGTGCCTGGACACAGATTTGTGCATGTTAGAGGACTCCGCCAGGGTGATCCCACTTCACCCATGTTGTTTGTGGCGGCGATGGAGGTTTTGACTGCGGTGATCAGGAAGGCCACGGAGTGTCAACTCTTCTCTAGGTTGGCAGGGATTACGGAGCTCCAGAGAATCTCGGTGTATGCGGATGATGTGGTGATCTTCTGTAAGCCGCTGGGTGTTGAGTTGGATGCAGTTAAGGCCATCCTGGGTATCTTTGGTGAGGCTTCTGGGCTATGTGTGAACTATAGGAAGACCTCAGCCACGATGATACGAGAGCATGATGGCGATGCTGACAGATTATGGAGATGTTGGGCTGTGAGGTTGTGGACCTTCCCATCAAGTATCTTGGCATGCAACTGGCATTGAGGCCTTTGACTAAAGCGGAATGGCAGCCGCTAATTGATCGAGTCATACATTGTGTTCCGGCTTGGCAGAAAGGGATGATTCAGAAATCTGGGAGGCTCATCCTCATCAAGTCTGTGATCAGCGCACGGCCTATCCATCAGCTGATGGTTGCTGAGGCACCAGCTTGGGTGTTGGAGGAGCTGGTCAAGTGGATGAGAGCTTTCTTCTGGGCAGGGAAGAAGGAGGTCAATGGAGGGCAATGCTTAGTAGCGTGGGATGCTATATGCAAGCCGACTCAGTTTGGAGGCCTTGGCGTGAAGGACCTGAGATTGCAAGGTCTGGCTCTCAGGGTTAGATGGTGTTGGTTGCGCCGCACAGATCCCTCGAGGCCGTGGCTACGGTTGCCTGCGCTCCACGACTAGAAAGCCGATGATGTGTTCCAGAGTTTGGCGGAGTTCAAAGTAGGAGATGGCGAGGGTATTCTTTTTTGGAGGGACAGGTGGATCAATGGTAGAAATGCGGAGGAGATTGCCCCTGAGGTTGCGGCTCTGGTCCCTACTAGGAGGAAGAATGCTAGGAAGGTTCGATAGGCTCTACAGGATGATTCCTGGCTGTCGAATGTTGCGGAGGAGATGTCCATTGATGGCTGGATGCAGTGCACCCTGCTGTGGGAGGAGATAGAGAGGGTACCCCGTGATGGCAGCAGACCGTATCAAATCACCTGGAAGGGATCGGCGTCCAGGATGTACACTACCAGGGCGACTTATAACATGCTTTGTCAGGGGAGTATCACATGGAGTATGGCCAAACCGATCTGGAGATCTTTTGCACCTCTTAAATGCAAAATTTTCGGTTGGCTGTCGCTAAGATATAGGCTCTAGACTTCAGATAGGAGGGCTCGGCATGGTTTGCAGGAACATCCGGATCCCTGCGCTACTTGCCTGCAGGCGGAGGATAACGGCGATCATATTCTTTCCCACTGCCCGTATGCCAGGATGGTATGGCTTGGTTGCTTACGTAGAGTGGGCTCACAGCTCCAGGAGCCGCAGGAGAACGCAAATCTAGAGAGATGGTGGACAGAAGCGAGGAAGAGGCTCCGGAGGGAGGACAGGAGATATTTCAATACGCTCGTCTTGCTGGTTGCCTGGACACTTTGGAAACAAAGGAATGCTCGTGTTTTCGGGAACATTGAGAGGCAACTTTCCACGGAGCAGATCATAGATACAGTTATTGAGGAGCTCAGCCTCTGGAGAGTTGCGAGGGGAGGGGAGCGGAGAGTCATGTTGCGAGAGTAGTTGTGTAGTTTGTTTCGGTGGTGTGCGTGGGTTAGCCGCGGGAAGATGTTTGCATCTCCCGTTGGTTTCTTGTAATTTGTTTTGCTCCCTTCTATAAAGATTCGGCACGCCTTTCGCGTGTCCGTGAAAAAAAAACAGTATCTACTGGAAGCAGCTCGTCCACGGTCGCTAAATGGGCCAAATCCATTGCGTTGTAGGGTGTGCGGGAGCTGGCTGGTTATAGAATGTTCGGTGTATATCAACGCCCTTTTTCTTTCTAGTTGAACACTATAGTCAATGGCCTATTATTTGGTTGGAAGAAAATTAATATGACTTTGGGATAATTATATTTCTAAGCATTGTTTTACATAGTTTGTTTTGTTTGTATGATAGTAACTATAGAAAAATATTTCCATGGGCTATTTTGTAGGTGATTTAGGAAAATTCTTGGCCCTCTGAAAAATACTGTTGTTTAACTAACATCTATACGATGCATCTATTACTTCTAATAAATTACCACCCTTTTTCATGTTAAGTAACCGATGAACTTCTGTTACACAATGTGTTTGTAATCCATGTTGGAATCAATAAGCGACATGTCACTCAATCTTACGCTTTTAGTATTCCAGCGTTTTCAAAATCCTATGAATCAGATAGGCCTTGAAAAAAAGGGTACTTGTTCAATTCACTTGTTGTGATTGAAAATTTCTTTCCACACAGATGCTAACGTGATACAAACAACCCCCATAAGTACGGGAAGAGTTGTCGACCAATGGGTGTTGTATTTTCATCGCTCGATGACTTGTCTGTTCCATTGCCACATATTGGTTTTAAAGAAGAACTTCTGAGAGGACAAACTCAAGGGTCAACCATCAGGATCAAAAGCCAAAGAAGAATCTATCAGCAACCACACGTGGCCAATTCAGGTGTCGTCCAAGATGAAATATCTTTGTGTGGAGACTATCGCATCAATTATTGCCTAACATGAACCATATGCACCGCAACATGGAAGCAGCACACATGAGCACTTCGTGGAACCAAGGAATACTTGTGTTAGTCACTTCTCAACTTGTTCATGTGCCATTTCGTGTGGGCACTAGTCAACGAGTTAATCACCGAGCATATGTGTATGTGTTCCACTTCGAAATCATTGGGGAAGCACTAGGTTTTATCGATAATGGGGTTGATTTATCTCAAGACGATTTCATGCAACTCTTTGTGTCGACATGTACCATCTATATAGAAGACTTCTCAAAGAAAGGTCATCTGGCCATGACGGGAAATCGAAGAGCCATCTCACTACTTATGGTTTTATCCAAAGCTTCACATCTGATTTGCGGTCGGTGAAGAAACTTGCTAAAACCACAAGAATGATGTGGGTGGCGCTGGCACCGGACCTCATGAAGTTGAATGTAGATGGTGTGTTGCCGAAATCAGCAGTATGTGGAACCATATCTGTATTCTTCTGTGACAATGCAAGGGTGTACAAAGATGTGTGAACACCATGTTCTAGGGTTTGGTGGATCCCAACATTTTGGGGATCTTGCCATTCCGTGAGGCACTGGGTGACGACAAATGATGTCTAGCTATGATGCATCGGATGAACTCCGAAATGCATGGACATTGTCAACCCCATACATAATGGCTGTTTGGGTGCTTGTAGTGTCATAGTCAAGGAGATTCAAATTTACAGACAATAATTCTCTCCAACTGCTTTTGTCCATGAGAGCCGAAATCTAGACACAAAATCACATATGCTAGCCCGTTGTTCGTTGTCTTTAGGTTCAGCATGCCTTGTTTAGCTTCTTGAGCCTCTCAATGCTTTTTTTTAGCGAACCCGCAGGAGATCTGCACATCATTGCATTAAGAGAGAAGATGGACAAAGATGTCCCAATCCACCGAAATACAACAAGGTGTGGCTAGCGCCAACTTGGCGCCGGCCGGAGACAAGAAACCCTCACTCTCCCGGCGGCCTACCATTCTGCCTAGCCCTAACCCACTCATGCCACTCATCAACAATGAGCCGCGTCGTGACGGCATGGGGCAAGCGCTTATCCTCGAAGACCCGCGCACTCCTCTCCAGCCATATCGACCTCAGCGTTAGCATGATTAGAGAGTTGGCCGAGCGGCGATCTACCTTTGCGAACCTGGCAGTCGCCTGCATCCACCAGTCGTTGATGCCGAAGTCGCCGATGGGAGTGATGTCCGGCAGACCAAGCTGCGCCACGAGGCTGGCTCAGATCGCACGTGCGTATGGGCAGTGCAGGGATAGGTGATCGAGCGTCTCGTCGGCAGCGTCACACAGCTGGCAGAGTGTGTGAGACGGCAGGCCATGCCGCAGGCGTCGATCCGCAGTCCAGCATCGCCGCTGCTGAGCAAGCCATGCATGGAACTTAAACTTTAACGGCGCAAAAGAGTTCCAGATCAGCGGCGCCCGCCGCTGAGCAAGCCATGCATGGAACTTAAACTTTAACGGCGCAAAAGAGTTCCAGACCAGCGGCGCCGCGGGCAGACCAACGGTGCCATGGAAGAGCACGCGGTAAGCACCTCTGGACGAGAAACTTCCGTCAGCGGTCCACTTCCTCCTGAAGACGTCGGAAATCACCGCGTCGTCAATCTGCTGCAGTTCTTGAGAGACTGCCGCCCATAGGCGCAAATATTGCACCACGGCGTACACGGTCAGCTGCCCGGAGATGTCCAGCGCCTAAGCATTGTTCAGCTTCCCTTGCTATACCGTACGGACTCGCAGCACGGCTGGCTTGATGAGCTGAAGAACCGCTGGCGCAAAGGACTCGACAGTGAGCCCCCCGATCCAAGTGTCCTCCCAGAACAAAACCATAGCGCCGGGGCCAAGACTGATGTGAACGGAGGCGTTGAAGAGGCTGACTGTGTTCCCCGAAGCCGCGATCGGTAAGCCGGCCCAGGGCTTTTCCACAGAGGTGCGCTGCAACCACAACCAGCGCGAGCGGAGAGCCGTGTTCTTGAGGGAGAGGTTGCGCAAACCCAGACCACTAAGCGCCTTTGGCTGGCAGACGAGGTGCCAAGCGACAGCGCAGCAGCCTCCTTTCGCGTCCTGAGCTCCAGCCCAGAGAAACCCGCGCCTCAGCTTGTCAACAGCCATGATGAACCACGGATCAAGGTCTAGAGCGAGCAACTGGTAAACCACCGAGGAGGAGATGACAGCCTGCACGTAGGTCAAGCGCCCCCTCCTTAGATAGCAATCTAGCCTTCCAGAAGGGCAGCTTTGCGGCCAGCTTGTCAACCACGGCGTGCAGCTCCGCCTTCCCAGGCTTCCGCAGCGACAGCGGCAAGCCTAGGTAAGAACAAGGAAGCGCGCCAAGCGGGCACGGCAACGCGTCCTGACGATCGAGCAGCCGCTCCGGGGAACACTGGATCGGCGCGGCGAAACTCTTGGCCGGATTAGCCTTAAGCCCAGAGACTCCACCAAAACAAGCTAGAACCTCCCAAACCGCGGCAATCTCGCCAGCGCATGGCTTGGAGAAGATGACGACGTCGTCGGCATAGAGGGAGACGCGGTGGCGCAGCCCCACATCCGCGAGGCTCGTGAGGAGGCCGGCCCGCTCCACCGAAAGGAAGAGCGCGGACAGAACGTCCATGGCGATGACGAAGAGCAACGAGGAGATGTGATCCCCTTGCCGCAGGCCCCTCCCATGCCGGAACGCGTCACCCGCGCAGCCGTTGACGAGAACACTTGTGCTAGCCGTCCTAAGCAGCATCGCGATCCACCCAATCCAGCGAGGGCCAAAACCCCTCTGCCGAAGCACGCTGAGGAGGAAGGACCAAGAGATGCTGTCGAAGGCCTTCGCGATGTCGACCTTGAGCAGCAGCGCTGGGATTTTCCTGCGGTGGAGCAGCTTGGCGGATTCCTTGACGAGGAGATAGTTGTCCTGGATGCACCTGCCTCTAATGAAAGCCGTTTGGTTAGCCCCCACGAGCTCTGCCATCCGTGGACCAAGACGCCTCGCTAGGACCTTCGTTAGAAGCCTGGCGAAACTGTGGACGAGGCTTATAGGGCGGAAATCCTTCAAGTCGGAGGCGCCATCTTTCTTGGGCAGCAAGGTGATTGATACGTCTCAAACGTATCAATAATTTCTTATGTTCCATGCTACTTTTATGATGATACTCACATATTTTATACACACTTTATGTCATTATTATGCATTTTCTGGCACTAACCTATTGACGAGATGCCGAAGAGCCAGTTGTTGTTTTCTGCTGTTTTTGGTTTCAGAAATCCTACAAAGAAAATATTCTCGGAATTGGACGAAATCAACGCCCAGGGTCTTATTTTTCCACGAAGCTTCCAGAAGACCGAAAGGATTACGAAGTGGGGCGACGAGGCGACGCCACGCCAGGGCCGCGCCGCCCTAGCGTGTGGCCCCCTCGTGTCGCCCCTAAACCTACCCTTCCGCCTACTTAAAGCCTTCGTCGCGAAATCCCCAGTACCGAGAGCCACGATACGGAAAATCTTCCAGAGACGCCGCCGCCAATCCCATCTCGGGGGATTCAGGAGATCGCCTCCGGCACCCTGCCGGAGAGGGGAATCATCTCCCGGAGGTATCTTCATCACCATGATCGCCTCCGGATTGATGTGTGAGTAGTTCACCCCTGGACTATGGGTCCATAGCAGTAGCTAGATGGTTGTCTTCTCCTCATTGTGCTATCATGTTAGATCTTGTGAGCTGCCTATCATGATCAAGATCATCTATTTGTAATGCTACATGTTGTGTTTGTTGGGATCCGATGAATATTGAATACTATGTCAAGTTGATTATCAATCTATCATATATGTTGTTTATGTTCTTGCATGCTCTCCGTTGCTAGTAGAGGCTCTGGCCAAGTTGATACTTGTAACTCCAAGAGGGAGTATTTATGCTCGATAGTGGGTTCATCCCTCCATTGAATCTGGGACAGTGACAGAAAGTTCTAAGGTTGTGGATGTGTTGTTGCCACTAGGGATAAAACATCAATGCTTTGTCTAAGGATATTTGTGTTGATTACATTACGCACCATACTTAATGTAATTGTCTCGTTGTTTGCAACTTAATACTCGGAAGGGGTCCGGATGATAACCTCGAAAGTGGACTTTTTAGGCATAGATGCATGCTCGGATAGCGGTCTATGTACTTTGTCGTAATGCCCTGATTAAATCTCATAGTACTCATCATGATATATGTATGTGCATTGTTATGCCTTCTTTATTTGTCAATTGCCCAACTATAATTTGTTCACCCAACATGCTATTTCTTATGGGAGAGACACCACTAGTGAACTGTGGACCCCGGTCCATTCTTTACATCTGAAATACAATCTACTGCAATACCTGTTCTTTATTGTTCTTCGCAAACAAACATCATCTTCCACACTATACATCTAATCATTTGTTTTCAGCAAGCCGGTGAGATTGACAACCTCACTGTTACGTTGGGGCAAAGTACTTTGATTGTGTTGTGCAGGTTCCACGTTGGCGCCGGAATCCCTGGTGTTGCGCCGCACTACACTCCGCCACCAACAACCTTCACGTGTTCCTTGACTCCTACTGGTTCGATAACCTTGGTTTCTTACTGAGGGAAAACTTGCTGCTGTGCGCATCACACCTTCCTCTTGGGGTTCCCAACGGACGTGTGTCTTACACGCCATCAAGCTCTTTTTCTGGCGCCGTTGCCGGGGAGATCAAGATACGCTGCAAGGGGAATCTCCCACATCCAATCTCTTTACTTTGTTTTTGTCTTGCTTTACTTTATTTTATTTACTGCTTTGTTTGCTCTCTATATCAAAAATACAAAAAAATTAGTTGCTAGTTTTACTTTATTTACTGTCTTGTTCTCTATATTGAAAACACAAAAAAATTAGTTACTTGCATTTACTTTATTTAGTTTGCTTTATTTACTACTGCTAAAATGGGTACTGTTGAGAATACTAAGTTGTGTGACTTCACTAGCACAAATAATAATGATTTCTTATGCACACCTATTGCTCCACCTGCTACTACAGCAGAATTCTTTGAAATTAAACCTGCTTTACTAAATCTTGTTATGAGAGAGCAATTTTCTCGGTGTTAGTTCCGATGATGCTTGCTGCCCATCTTAATAATTTTGTTGAACTTTGTGAAATGCAAAAGTATAAGGATGTAGATGGTGACATTATAAAATTAAAATTGTTTCCTTTCTCCTTAAGAGGAAGAGCTAAAGATTGGTTGCTATCTTTGCCTAAGAATAGTATTGATTCATGGACTAAATGTAAAGTAGCATAATGAATTTTAATCAATTAGAAATGAACATGTTGCTCACGCATGGGAGAGAATGAAATCTATGGTGAAGAATTGCCCTACCCATGGACTAACTACTTGGATGATCATCCAAACCTTTTATGCAGGATTGAATTTTTCTTCAGGGAACCTATTGGATTCAGCTACTGGAGGTACCTTTATGTCCATCACTTTGGGGGCGGCAACAAAGCTTCTTGATGATATGATGATAAATTACTCTGAATGGCACACGGAAAGAGCTTCACAAGGTAAGAAGGTAAATTCTGTTGAAGAAACCTCCTCCTTGAGTGATAAGATTGATGCTATTATGTCTATGCTTGTGAATGGTAGATCTAATGTTGATCCTAATAATGTTCCTTTAGCTTCATTGGTTGCCCAAGAAGAACATGTTGATGTGAACATCCTTAAAAATAATAATTTCAACAACAATGCTTATAGGAATAATTCTGGTAACAACTATAGGCCATATCCTTCTGCTAATGGTAATGGTTATGGTAATTCTTATGAGAATTCTTACAATAATAATAGGAGTGTACCCCCTGGTCTTGAAGCCATGCTTAAAGAATTTATTAGTACACAAACTGCTTTTAACAAATCTGTTGAGGAAAAGCTTGATAAAATTGATATTCTTGCTTCTAAGGTTGATAGACTTGCCTCCGATGTTGATCTTTTAAAATTGAAAGTTATGCCTAATAAGGATAATGATAATAAAATTGTTACTACAGCAAACGCCATCCAAGTTCGAATTAATGAGAATATTAGATTGATGGCTGAATTGCATGCTAGGTGGGAAAGAGAAGAAAACGAAAAGCTAGCTAAAGAGAATAATGTAGCTAAAGTTTGGACTATTACCACCACTAGTAATTATAATGCTTCACATGTTGCTACACCCCCTAGTATCAATGGTAAAATAATTGGTGTTGGCAATGTTTCCACTCCTAGTGCAAAGCGTGCAAAACCGCCTGAAACTGCTAAAACTGCTGAAACTGTTTGAGATAAAACTGCTGAAATTTTTCAAAATATTGGGGACAATGATTCCATTGCTGTAGATCATAATGGTAAAAGTCCCAATGCTAGTGCTATAAATTTGGCTTTTACAAAACATATTACAAATGCTCTCATAAAAGCTAGAGAAGAGAAACTAAAACTTGAAACTTCTATTCCTAGGAAGTTAGAAGATGGTTGGGAGCCCATCATTAAGATGAGGGTCAATGTAACACCCCAGATATCCACCCTATCTGGCAATGCTACACAAACTTTAAACACTTCAAATACCGGTACAAAACTATAAATTTCAGCAGAGTTTCCTTTGTTTATGGGGGCACCCACGACCACAAGATAATAATACACAACCAACTTTATTCAAACACACAACTATGTCGTGCAACGAGTCACAGATTAAAAACTCGTATCCAAGATGACTCAAATCGGCCAACCCGGTAACCACAATAATGTAAACCAACTCTTACACTAAATAATAAGACGAGAACCCTCTTTAGCATTGTTATACTACTCTATATAAGAAATAAAGCGATGTGTGAGGTAGTGTGTGTAAAATGTAGGGGTGCTACTCCCAACCCCATGCATGTCATCCTTGGTGGTACCTAAAAACATGGAAGCAACAAGGGTGAGTACAAAGACTCAACAAGCTCACAATCAAATAGTAAACCTTACATAAATCAAAACACCAGCACATCATTTGCCATCATTAATCCATTAGAACATATTATGATGTCCTACATGCCTATATGCTCATCACATCACATTGCGGATACCGGTATCGCTTGAGTAGACACCCGTCGGCATCTACTCACTCCAACTAGTGGAGGGTGTCTCCAAAGTGGGTCGCAACCCATCAATGAAGGTCGCATTGTGCCCACCAAAGTAGGTCACCTTATCATCATTGTCATCATGAGTATGCAGTATGCATAATATGCATGGGTCATCATCATCATTATTATTTGCATCATGGTCACATCATAAACATTAAATAAAAAAACCGAGTGAATAGAGATATACAAAATTCACTATCCGTCATGAACTTGCCTTAACCGCGGAGCATAGTCTGTGAGTAGTGAGGTTCCAAACTGGAAATACGAGCACCTGTTATTGAAATAGACATCCCACTCAATTCACATCATCACTTCAGAATAATACAAGTAAAATAGGATCCCTCTTATGCGCAACCAACCCATAAACATTCTCGATGTCTACTACAAATTATTTACGAACCAGGCTCTAGAAGGCTAAAAACTAAGAGCTGGTCAAAATGATAACTATTTCTAGCTACCTGCTATTTTTTCTTCTTCTGTTAAACAACCAAATAATCTGTTCGGATCTAGTGTCATAAAGGAAATGAACTTACAGTTCACTCACGTGGAAAGCCCAAAGATTTAACTGCCGGCAGCTTACTAAAGTATAAACTTTTCTATGCTAAACCTCACGACTGATTAGCGTCAAACCTGGAGCTAGAAAAGATCATAAGATAAGCCCAGACATACTTATGTCTCACGGCAGGCACCAGGTAAACCACTATAAAAAGGGCCAAGTTATTTCCTAGTTTCATGTAGCTTTCATCCATTTCATGTATAACTCAAAGGCTAGTGATCTAGCCAAACCAACAGATACATATATAGTAGCAATCGATGGATACTAACAAGCCCCAAAGTACAGGGAAGTAACGAATCACCTCTAATACTAGATGCAAACTATCAGATTTGAGCACATACGGTACTACAGCAGGCCCAACAATTTACTGACTTTCAAATCTGCCACATGGTCGTGATGACTAAAGTCTAATCCAAACTGCAGACTGTAAAAGGATGAGAAACCTACACCTTTTTAGTTCTAGCCACGACACACGACTCCAGAAATTGCTATAAAGCAAGACGTTGCCAAGAATATGGGAACTAACCAATTGAGATGTGTATTCCCATCTAGCGACACAGGTAAGAGCACGTCTTGCCGGAGATGGTTGTCGGCTCGCACAGCAACAACGACCTGTCGACAGCGGCGCTGCAAAATGAGAGGATGCAGCGGCGGCGGCGTGGGGAACTAGCGCTGGAAAACTTTAGGGTAGATCGGTGGAGACGGCGTCCAACTCGATCCTAGCGTACAACCAGGATAAACCGGCTCGGGGTACACAAAGCCCAATCCAGCCCATCAAGTTTCTTTCATTTTTCTTCCTTTCTGAATCCTATATTGAGGAAAATCCATCTCTGGTTATTATAAAAGAGTCGCTGCAGTTCCCTTGGTTATAGCTACAGGTTTGGGACATAAGTTTTGAGGTTCAAGTCTTGGCCCTGCAATTATTTTCCCTTTCAATATTTATTATTGCTATTTATTTTACACAGGGACACTCATAGCTAAACATACCTCATTTCACCCTATCTAGTACTTTCTGCATAGGGCCTTTGAATATAAAATTTTAATATTACTCTCAACCCACTAACCAATCTTAATAGTTATTTTTTTGTCATAAATCATAGCATTCTATGATCTAAGAATTTTGGGTATTACATTCTCACCCCCTTAAGCAGAATTCGTCCCGAATTCTTTCTCGGTCTACTACTATTTATCGCCTTACTACATGCAAAACTGAAGATAGAAGGTACAGCCATAATCCTTTATGACATACCAGCCATTACAAAATTTTGAACACTTATCACGGATGCGAGACTCAAGCTACCAAGTTGCCTAACGCTCGGAATGTTGCAACCTGAGAGCCTTTACATACTTTAGCGGTCTATCCTCATCACTCTCATACTCTTCCCATATCATCACAGGATGAAACTCAAAGGTTAAATCTTGCTCAAAAGTTATTGGTTACGCGGTCATCTGTTATTCTAAATCACCTAGAAAGTTTAGACCACATAGAGATATGCTCACTGCTGACCCAATCGGGAAACTCAAGTCGGTAAGCTAGCTTCCCTACTTTAGTGCTACTATCATGGATGGTCCAAAGTACCATGGTCTAAGCTTTCCTTTATGTTAGACTCTATAGCACCTTATGTGGGTAATATCATTTAGAGTAACTCCCTACCTACTTTAAATTCAACATCAGACATCTTATGATCATCTTAACTCTTAAACATTCCTTGTGTCTTAACATGTGTTGCCTAATTTCTTAGTTAGTTTTCTAAACCCAAACTGATGACACTACATTCTTGCCCACAAGTGTCCAACAAAGTGGAAATCTCCACTTTCTTCTAAGAAAACCTCATAAAGGTGCCGTACGTGTATATTATCCTCATAGATATTACTACAAGCAAACCCCACAAGTCACAAATGATCTCCTGGCTCTCTTGCCAAGACAGAACACACCACCTCATCGTATCTACAAGATATCGGATTGTACACTTTGACCAGACATCTGTCAAGAGATGGAACACAACTTAACATCCCTATCCGAAGTAATGGCTCTAGGAACACCATGCAACCTAACTATCTCACTCATATATAGCAGTGCCACGTCACCAGTAGGATGGTGCGGATATGAATGAAATGAGGAACTTTTCTAAGTCGAACCACGATATTCCAAATTGCATCCTCCCCTCTTTGTAGACGAGGTAGGCCAACAACAAAATCCAAAGCAATTCCATCCTAAGAACCTAATGAAACCTCCAAGGATGGCAACAGTGCCACTAGCCTGTTACACTCAACCTTTACTTACTGACAAACCCTAGAAGAAAACACATAATGTGCACAGCAACTTTCCATCTTTTTCCACCAATATGTCTTCATAGATCCTGCTACATAATTGTCTCCGTGACGTATAGGGTACTATGCGCCTCCTTCATAAAGACTTTTGTGGCACACACAAATGGCCATGAAACCAAAGAAACAATGGTCTCATATATAGAGAGCTCTTAGGTTCTACCTACTTTAATGTGCTTTCGCACTTTCTGTAATAGTCGATCACCTTGTTGCGCCACACTCTATGTGAAATGGCCGACGGAAAGATGAGTTTTGTCTCCCCATGCACAACCCCAAAAAAAAACAATATGACATGTACATCCACTCGAAATCAGTTCAGAGACAGTCTACAGACTTGCTACTAAGTGTGCCTGAAATCAAATTCGCACAGCCTAGCTCGTACTGGATAAAGAGGTCATAGTCCATTATCAAATCTAGCCTTTGTGCGTCAAGGTCGGCTCCTTTTGAGTAAAAAATGTTTAAGACTCTTACGACGAGTTAAAATATCACACAATTCTACGTCAAGATAATGCCTCTAGCCCTTGAGTGCAAACACCACAAGTCAGTTCTAGATCATGTTTAGGATAGTCCTACTCAATGCTTCCTCAATTGACTAGAAGCTCAAGCAATAACCTCCCCACCTTGCTTAAACCCACACGATCTAGAATACCCACTTCTGAATGACAATACTCAAATTGCTTTAGGTTGACACACACAAAAATTGCTCAAAGTGGCACAAGCCTCAAATCACGCTCATGCTCTTCTTTCAACTAGGAATATAAGAGAATATCATCAAATGAACATTACCGCAAAGTTATCAAGGAACCTAGGTAGCATAATGTTCATTGTCTCAATAAAAATCCGACATGGGCATTGGCTAGTCCAAAAGACATAATTGTATATTCATAATGCTCATGCTTTAGTTGATAGTGAAATCTTCTCCATATATATGTATATTGCTTCTGCACAAGAGTTGGATCATATAGCCCAACTGAACATCAATGTTGGAGAACACCTTGGCTCCATTCAGCTGATTAAACAAGCCCATGATGTGTAGAAGATGATTTTTTTGGTGGTTACCACATTAAAAGAACAATAATCCACGCACTTTCGCCATCTACCATCCCTCTGGACTATAAACATAACCTTGGTCATAAGAAACTGTCCTTGTGATTGGCAAATCGTTAAATCCTTTTGAATATGAGAACACAGAATTCTCAACATCCTTTAATTTTGAAACACAACTAGAAAACAGTGAAACCTATATGAAACTCTCATGGAGGTCAAGAAGGGCACATTCAGGTAAGGTCACAAAAACAAGGAAGGTTTATCCTCACCGTATCTCCTATGCTTGGCATCGATTGCCTTAAATACATGTGGAACATTGTACCATTCTATGGTTTAGGCTGCACAACACCAACTCTCAACTAATTAAAGGAGAAGGCACACGGTCACCATTCCAATGTAGCAAGAGCAAATAATAAGGGTAATTGGTATGGGGGCCAATCCATCCCGCACCCAAACTATTAACTCTGCAACATAAATAGTGAGCTGTGTAAAGCTATCACTCGGGCATCCTCGCTCGCATAGCAAACCAATTTCATGAGCACGAACCAAGCGTTCAAGGTCAACTCCCATCCATCGTTCTTGCAAAGCCACTACAAAAGTCTAACCTATCGATATATCAAGAACACTCAGGTTGCAAGTACTGGACACACCTTTAAAAGAACAAATGGTCACTACAAGGATTATCGACTTGATCTAGAAAAACTAACAATTACAGAGGATATAGGAAGGATAATATTCTCTCCTTGAATAGCAACCAAGGAAAAAGGCTTTTAGAAATGAAACTTTTTTTAAAGCACATCTAGGTTGCCTCCAAGTAGAATAACGTGTTCACAATTATTTTAACTCCATGGTGGTAGGATAGGCACCAACGAGTGTGAAATAAGAATGCAACATTGTTAATTATGGAAGACTAATCGTCAATGAAAAGGATATTTGAAGTAAAAGATTGACAATTCTTCATCATCCTTAGACGAGAAATCAATACTGATTTACCAGTACTAGTAGATGATGATCCTCAATCCAAGAAAAGTGTCTTTGATGCACTAGAAAGGATAGGTGAATGGGAATAGGAAGACAAACTAAAACTTGTGGTTTAGGAGCCATTGGTAGAGTAAAGTGCTTCTCATACATACTTTGATCCAGATACGTCTTTATAACATTACATTATCTACTATTCTACTGTACTACTACTACACCACCTAAGGTTATCCAATCTATTGTCGTTTGACAAGCAATCACCTTTTCCAACACATCAACAAGATTATCAAACTGTTCTATCAAATTTCTTTGATATTGAATCTTCAAACAATCCACACAAACACTACTTTAATCTTCCATGCTAACATTATTAAACTCAAACTTTTACGCCAAAACCAAACCCTTCAACTATCTCCTCGTGAGACCCACAGAGTAACCTAAATATCTAAATCTACCAATCTGGTACCTTTATTACGTTATTCACACGTGTATTGAACTAGTATAGAAGGTCAAATATCCCCATTCCAAAGTTGAATTAATTAACCATGAAGATTCTATCTCTCTCTAGTCAACTAACAACAACAAAAAGGACAACACTACGTGAAGCACAGTCTGTAAGCCTCTCAGGGCAACGTCCTTCTCACACACACAACATATATGGAGAAAATAGAACAATAAAATATAGCAAAAGCCTAAATGCAATGCATGACCCAAACCCATCCTATTGTGCACCAGTGTGTCAAGTTATAAGTTTTTAAAATATTACATCAAGTTTTTTTTAGTTGCTTAGCTTAAGTAAAGATAAATTTTAGTTGTTAAATATCTTGGGAAAAAATATAATATTTACTATTAACCTAACCGAGAGACCTAAAGCCTAGGCTCTGATACCAACTGTAACACCCCAGATATCCACCCTATCTGGCAATGCTACACAAACTTTAAACACTTCAAATACCGGTACAAAACTATAAATTTCAGCAGAGTTTCCTTTGTTTATGGGGGCACCCACGACCACAAGATAATAATACACAACCAACTTTATTCAAACACACAACTATGTCGTGCAACGAGTCACAGATTAAAAACTCGTATCCAAGATGACTCAAATCGGCCAACCCGGTAACCACAATAATGTAAACCAACTCTTACACTAAATAATAAGACGAGAACCCTCTTTAGCATTGTTATACTACTCTATATAAGAAATAAAGCGATGTGTGAGGTAGTGTGTGTAAAATGTAGGGGTGCTACTCCCAACCCCATGCATGTCATCCTTGGTGGTACCTAAAAACATGGAAGCAACAAGGGTGAGTACAAAGACTCAACAAGCTCACAATCAAATAGTAAACCTTACATAAATCAAAACACCAGCACATCATTTGCCATCATTAATCCATTAGAACATATTATGATGTCCTACATGCCTATATGCTCATCACATCACATTGCGGATACCGGTATCGCTTGAGTAGACACCCGTCGGCATCTACTCACTCCAACTAGTGGAGGGTGCCTCCAAAGTGGGTCGCAACCCATCAATGAAGGTCGCATTGTGCCCACCAAAGTAGGTCACCTTATCATCATTGTCATCATGAGTATGCGGTATGCATAATATGCATGGGTCATCATCATCATTATTATTTGCATCATGGTCACATCATAAACATTAAATAAAAAAACCGAGTGAATAGAGATATACAAAATTCACTATCCGTCATGAACTTGCCTTAACCGCGGAGCATAGTCTCGTGAGTAGTGAGGTTCCAAACTGGAAATACGAGCACCTGTTATTGAAATAGACATCCCACTCAATTCACATCATCACTTCAGAATAATACAAGTAAAATAGGATCCCTCTTATGCGCAACCAACCCATAAACATTCTCGATGTCTACTACAAATTATTTACGAACCAGGCTCTAGAAGGCTAAAAACTAAGAGCTGGTCAAAATGATAACTATTTCTAGCTACCTGCTATTTTTTCTTCTTCTGTTAAACAACCAAATAATCTGTTCGGATCTAGTGTCATAAAGGAAATGAACTTACAGTTCACTCACGTGGAAAGCCCAAAGATTTAACTGCCGGCAGCTTACTAAAGTATAAACTTTTCTATGCTAAACCTCACGACTGATTAGCGTCAAACCTGGAGCTAGAAAAGATCATAAGATAAGCCCAGACATACTTATGTCTCACGGCAGGCACCAGGTAAACCACTATAAAAAGGGCCAAGTTATTTCCTAGTTTCATGTAGCTTTCATCCATTTCATGTATAACTCAAAGGCTAGTGATCTAGCCAAACCAACAGATACATATATAGTAGCAATCGATGGATACTAACAAGCCCCAAAGTACAGGGAAGTAACGAATCACCTCTAATACTAGATGCAAACTATCAGATTTGAGCACATACGGTACTACAGCAGGCCCAACAATTTACTGACTTTCAAATCTGCCACATGGTCGTGATGACTAAAGTCTAATCCAAACTGCAGACTGTAAAAGGATGAGAAACCTACACCTTTTTAGTTCTAGCCACGACACACGACTCCAGAAATTGCTATAAAGCAAGACGTTGCCAAGAATATGGGAACTAACCAATTGAGATGTGTATTCCCATCTAGCGACACAGGTAAGAGCACGTCTTGCCGGAGATGGTTGTCGGCTCGCACAGCAACAACGACCTGTCGACAGCGGCGCTGCAAAATGAGAGGATGCAGCGGCGGCGGCGTGGGGAACTAGCGCTGGAAAACTTTAGGGTAGATCGGTGGAGACGGCGTCCAACTCGATCCTAGCGTACAACCAGGATAAACCGGCTCGGGGTACACAAAGCCCAATCCAGCCCATCAAGTTTCTTTCATTTTTCTTCCTTTCTGAATCCTATATTGAGGAAAATCCATCTCTGGTTATTATAAAAGAGTCGCTGCAGTTCCCTTGGTTATAGCTACAGGTTTGGGACATAAGTTTTGAGGTTCAAGTCTTGGCCCTGCAATTATTTTCCCTTTCAATATTTATTATTGCTATTTATTTTACACAGGGACACTCATAGCTAAACATACCTCATTTCACCCTATCTAGTACTTTCTGCATAGGGCCTTTGAATATAAAATTTTAATATTACTCTCAACCCACTAACCAATCTTAATAGTTATTTTTTTGTCATAAATCATAGCATTCTATGATCTAAGAATTTTGGGTATTACAGTCAATGCTTTTGATTGTAATGCTTTATGTGATCTTGGTGCAAGTATTTCTGTTATGCCTAAGAAAATTTATGATATGCTTGACTTGCCACCATTGAAAAATTGTTATTTGGATGTTAATCTTGCTGATAATGCTATAAAGAAACCTTTGGGGAGGATTGATAATGTTCGCATTATGGTTAACAATAACCTTGTACCCGTTGATTTTGTTGTCTTGGATATTGAATGCAATGCATCTTGTCCCATTATATTGGGATCACCTTTTCTTCGAACTGTTGGTGCTACCATTGATATGAAGGAAGGTAATATTAAATATCAATTTCCTCTCAAGAAAGGTATGGAACACTTCCCTAGAAAGAGAATGAAGTTACCTTATGATTCTATTATTAGAACAAATTATGATGTTGATGCTTCGTCTTTTGATAATACTTGATTCACACTTTCTGCGCCTAGCTGAAAGGCGTTAAAGAAAAGCGCTTATGGGAGACAACCCATTATTTTACTTTGCACTTTTGTTTTATATTTGAGTCTTGGAAGTTGTTACTACTGTAGCAACCTCTCCTTATCTTTATTTTATTGCATTGTTGTGCCAAGTAAAGTCTTTGATAGTAAAGTCAATACTAGATTTGGATTACTGCGCAGGAACAGATTTCTTGCTGTCTCGAAATTGAGACGCCCCTGCTGTAGAAAATTTAGAAAAATCTGACAGTTTACGTGCGCGATACTCAGATATGTACGCAACTTTCATTCAATTTGAGCATTTTCATCTGATCAAGTTAAGTGCCCCATAAAAATTCGTCATTACGGACTGTTCTGTTTTGACAGATTCTTCCTTTTATTTCGCATTACCTGTTTGCAATGTCCAGAAGTGTTAAGAATGATTGTGTCACCTCTGAATATGTGAATTTTTGATTATGCACTAACCCTCTAATGAGTTTGTTTTGAGTTTGGTATGGAGGAAGTTTTCAAGGGTCAAGAGAGGAGGATGATACAATATGATCAAGAAGAGTGAAAAGTCTAAGCTTGGGGATTCCCCCGTGGTTCATCCCTACATATTTTAAGAAGAATCAAGCATCTAAGCTTGGGGATGCCCAAGGCATCCCTTCTTCATCGACAACTTATCAGGTCACCTCTAGTGAAACTATATTTTTATTCCGTCACATCTTATGTGCTTTACTTGGAGCGTCTATTTGTTTGTATTTTTGTTTTTGTTTGAATAAAATCGGATCCTAGCATTCTTTGTTTGGGAGAGAGACACGCTCCGCTGTTTCGTACGAACACATATGTTCTTAGCTTTATTCTTAATGTTCATGGCGAAGGTTGAAACTGTTTCGTTCATTGTTATATGGTTGGAAACGGAAAATGCCGCATGTGGTAAATGGTATAATGTCTTGAATAATTTGATACTTGGAAATTGTTGTGCTCATATAGATCATGTTTAAGCTCTTGCATCATGTACTTTGCACCTATTAATGAAGAACTACATAGAGCTTGTTAAATTTTGTTTGCATGATTGGTCTCTAGAGACTAGATATTTTCAGGTTAAGGTGTTTGAACAACAAGGAGACGATGCAAAGTCTTATAATACTTACAATATGTTCATATGTGAGCTTTGCTGTCCCGTTTTATACTTGAGTTTGCTTCAAACAACCTTGCTAGCCTAGCCTTGTATTGAGAGGAATTCTTCTCGTGCATCCAAATCCTTGAGCCAAAAACTATGCCATTTGTGTCCACCATACCTACCTACTACATGGTATTTCTCTGCCATTCCAAAGTAAATTACTTGAGTGCTACCTTTAAAATTCCATCCTTTGTCTTTGCAATATATAGCTCATGGGAAAATAGCCTTAAAAACTATTGTGGTGAAGAATATGTAGCTATGTATCTTATTTCTTAATAAGTTGCTTGTTGAGCGGTAACCATGTTTCCGGGGACGCCATCAACTATTTTACCTTTGTTGAATATCATGTGAGTTGCTATGCATGTTCATCTTGTCTGAAGTAAGGGCGATTTTCATGATCAAATGGTTTGAGTATGCATATTGTTAGAGAAGAACATTGGGCCGCTAACTAAAGCCATGATCCATGGTGGAAGTTTCAGTTTGGACAAGCAATCCTCAATCTCTTATGAGAGTATTATCTGTTGTTGAATGCTTATGAATTAAAGAGGATTCCATTATCTGTTGTCTATGTTGTCCCGGTATGGATGTCTAAGTTGAGAATAATCAAAAGCGAGAAATCCAATACGAGCTTTCTCCTTAGACCTTTGTACAGGCGGCATAGAGGCACTACAAGAAAAGTTCTGATAGACAACGTCTCAAAATCGTCCGCTAAGGGGTATTTTTCGTCGCCTATGGGCCTAACCCGACGATATGGGTTCTGTTGTCGAAACTGCGTCAGGCAAAGTCGTACGACGATTTTTTTGGTCCGTCGCGCTTGGGCGCCCTTCCGCCACGGAAAATCGGACCGTTGCAGAAGTGTTTCCGGGATCCCGTTGACTGCTGACGTCATGCAAACTGACACGTGGCAGACGCCGTTAACTGGCAGTTAACGGCGTTAACCGCTAAAACCCCGTGGTAGATGGTAGGCCCACACGAGGCCTGCCAAGTCTTAAGCGGGCCGGCCCATTAAGTTTGCGGGCCAGGCCAGCTGAGTTAGTTTGACCGGTCAACTATATAGCTGGGCTGGTCCATTAGTTACGTGGGCCGGGCCTAACCTCTAAGGTTGACTGGTCAAAGCAATAATTGGCCGGCCCACTAAGCATGTGGGCCGGGCCGAATGCACTCGTTTGACTGGTCAACAGGCAAAAGGGCCGGCCCACAAGACATGGGGGACCCACTTTCACGGTATCGGGCCGACCCATTTACCAAGTGGGGTCCACATTAAAGCAAGTGGGCTGGCCCAAGAAGTTATTGGGCCGGCCCAATTAGCATGTGGGTCCCACTTTCCTACTATCGTGCCGGCCCATTTAGTACGTAGGGTCCACATTAGATCAAATGGGCCGGCCAAAAGCACAGGTGGGTCCCACTTCCCTGTTAAAGGGCCGGCCCATTTAGTATGTGGGGTCCACCATATAGCAAGTGGGCCGGCCCAACAAGATAGTGGGCCGGGCCAAAAGCACAGGTGGGTCCCACTTTCCTGTTAAAGGTCTGGCCCATTTATTATGTGGGGTCCACCATATAGCAAGTGGGCCGGCCCAACACGCTAGTGGGCCGGGCCAAAAACACAGGTGGGTCCCACTTTCCTCTTAAAGGGCCGGCCCATTTAGTATGTGGGGTCCACCATGTAGCAAGTGGGCCGGCCCAACAAGATAGTGGGCCGGGCCAAAAGCACATGTGGGTCCCACTTTCCTGTTAAAGGGCCGCCCCATTTAGTACGTAGGGTCCACCATATAGCAAGTGGGCCAGCCCAACAAGATAGTGGGCCGGGCCAAAAGCGCAGGTGGGTCCCACTTTCCTCTTAAAGGGCTGGCCCATTTAGTATGTGGGGTGATACGTCCAAAACGTATCCACTTTCCCGAACACTTTTGCTATTGTTTTGCCTCTAATTTGTGTATTTTGGATGCAACTAACACGGACTAACGCTGTTTTCAGCAGAACTGTTCTGGTGTCTCGTTTTTGTGCGGAAATCTAACTTTCGGGAAAAACCTCGGAATTTATACGAAGGCCCTATTTTCCCGGAAGACTCACGGAGCCAGAAGGGCAAGTCAGGTGGAGGCCCGAGGGCCCCACACCCTAGGGCGGCGCGGCCCAGGAGGGGGCGCGCGGCCCTAGCGTGTGGCCCCCTCGACCGGCCTCCGACGCCCTCCTTCGGACTACTTATCACCCTCGACCTAAAAACGCACGGGGAGAAGTCGAAGTCGCCAGAAACCCTCTAGAACACCGCCACATCGCGAAACTCCGTCTCGGGAACCAGAAGTCTCCGTTCTGGCACTCCGCCGGGACGGGGAATTGGAGGAGATCATCGCCATCATCACCACCGACGCCTCTCCATCGACCAGCCATGTTTCCCCCATCCATGTGTGAGTAATTCCCCCGCCGTAGGCTAAAGGGGATGGTAGGGATTGGATGAGATTGGTCATGTAATAGTGTAAGATTGTTAGGGCATAGTGCCTAGTGTCCGTAATTGGTACTTTGATGATATTGTTGCAACTTGTTATGCTTAATGCTTGTCACTAGGGCCCGAGTGCCATGATCTCAGATCTGAACATGTTATTATTTCATCATGATATTCATTGTTTATGGTCTTACCTGCAAGTTGTATACACATGTCGCTGTCCGGAACCAATGGCCCCAAAGTGACAGAAATCGAGACAACCGGAGAGGATGGTAGTGATGTGAGGATCACATGTGTTCACGGAGTGTTAATGCTTTGCTCCGGTGCTCTATTAAAAGGAGTGCCTTAATATCCAGTAGATTCCCTTGAGGCCCGGCTGCCACCGGCTGGTAGGACAAAAGATGCTGTGCAAGTTTCTCATTGCGAGCACGTACGACTATAATTGGAACACATGCCTATTGATTGCTTTGTACTTAGACACCGTTTTACTATTATCTGCAAATGCCCTGCTTGATTGTTACATGAGTTTCTCTCATCCATGCAACGCCCGTTATCCGTCCCCGTGCCTACAGTATTTTAATCCTGCTGTTTACTATAATCACTACCGCTGTCTCTCGTTACTCGCTCGCTGTTATTTCACTATCGCTATCGCTATAAAACTGTTACTACTCGATAAACTCTTGCGAGCAAGTCTCGTTTCCAGTGTGCAGCTGAATTGACAACTCCGCCGTTAAGGCTTTCAAGTATTCTTTGTCTCCCCTTGTGTCGAATCAATAAATTGGGTTTTACTACCCGCGAAGACTGCTGCGATCCCCTATACTTGTGGGTTATCAAGACTGTTTTCTGGCGCCGTTGCCGGGGAGGATAGCTTTATTTGGAAGTTCACTTGGATTTATATTGTTCGCTGCAAATTCTCCATCATGGGTAAAACTCGCGATCCTAAAGTCGCCATATTACCATCCACTACAAGAAAAGGTACAACTCTGAGTACCTCTCGCTGCTCTTGATTCACCATCTCGTGATTGATAAACTTGTTTCACCGCCACAAGCTTCACTTGCTGGTACTTCGCCGAATCTGAAAACTCTCATAATATTGATAATGTCTCTGCTGTGCTTGATGATAGTGGTTCATTGGGATCTTTTCTAGATGCTACAATTGCTAGGTCTAGACAAATTGAAAATGCTGAAACTCCTGATGCTACTACACCTGTTAATTCACCTGAACTTGATTATTCTAGTGATGATCCCGATGAAGATTATGTGGAGCTTAATGATGATCTTATTAATAGATGCAATGCTACTCGCTGATGCAAGTAAAATTAAAAAGTTTCTCACACAATATACTGTTAGACATAAGTTATCTCCTGATCCTAAATTTGCTACATCTCCTATATGCATTAAGGATAAAGATTATGATTTTTCTCTTGATCTATCTCATATAGCTATTGTAGAGAAAACACCCTTTTGTGGTACCGAAAAAGAAAGTGCTGTAGAACACATGATTGAACTTTCTTCTATGAGTAGCTTGTTTTCTGATGATATCAAGATGCGTACTTATTTTGTCGCTAAAATTTTTCCTTTCTCATTAAAGGATGATGCTAAAACTTGGTATAATAATTTGCCTCCTGGTTCTATTAAAAATCCAACTGATTTGCGTGATGTTTTCTTTCGAAAATACTTTCCTGCTAGTGCTCAACATGTTGCTTTACAGAAAATTTATAGATTTGACCAGGGAGATGAAGAGAAATTGCCTGAGGCTTGGGCAATATTTTGTTCTCTTAACAGAGCTCGACCTGGACATGATTTAGAAAAGAATGATCTACTAGATATATTTTATAGTGGACTAACCATTGAGTCTAGGGCATATTTGGATAGTTGTGCTGGTTGTGTTTTTCAGGAAAAGAACTCCAGATGAAGCTGAAGAATTATTGGCTAAAATAGGCCGGAATTATGATGATTGGACTACGCATGAACCAATTCAAACGCCAATATTGAAGAAGAGGGGTTTAATTAAATTGAATGATAAAGATATGAGGGAAGCCAAGAAGTCTCTCAAGGAGAAAGGTATTAAATCTGAAGATGTGAAGAGTCTACCCCCCATAGAAGATATATGTGAGATAATTCCCCCTTCATCCATGATTGAGGTAAATTCCCTTCGCCGCTTTACTAGGGAAGATATTCCGTATTCAAAACCTCCTCGCGCAATGCTTAGATGAGTTTGATAATTATATTGTTAAGAAAGAAAATTTTAATATGAGAGTAGAGAATCATCTAATGGAAAATTCTCAAGCTATTAGCAATTTGCATGATATTGTGGAGAGAACCTCCAATGATGTTAAGATGCTTGTTAAACATTTTCAAATGGTTCAAACTCAAATTGATCAACTCACTAAAGTGCAAAATGACTTATTGCAAAATAATTCTAAAGAGAAACATGCTTATGAAGTAACAACTAGAGGTGGTGTCTCTACCCAGGATCCTCTATATCCTGAAGGGCATCCCAAAAGAATTGAACAAGATTCCCAACGCATTGAACCTAGTGCTCCTTCTAAGAAAAAGAAGAAGAAACATAAAAATGTTGTAGAATCCTCTGAACCTGTTAATGATCCCAATAGTATTTCTATTTCCGATGCTGAAGCTGAAAGTGGTAATGAACATGATAATAATAATGGTAATGATAAGAATGATGTTTCTGATAAAGAAGAGGTTGAAGAAGAACCTGAAAAGCAAGATAAAAATAAAAAGTACACTAAAGAAGATTTTATTGCTAAGAAACATGGTAATGAAAGGGAACCTTGGGTGCAAAAGCAAATGCCTTTCCCTGCTAAGAAACTAAAATCAAAGGAAGAAGAACACTATAATAAATTCTGTGATTGGATGAAACCTTTATTCTTGCAAATCCCTTTGACTGATGCTATTAAATTGCCTCCTTATTCAAAGTATATGAAAGATATTGTTACTAACAAAAGGAAAATCCCCAATGAGGAAATTTCCACTATGCTTGCTAATTACTCTTTCAATGGCAAAGTTCCAAAGATGTTGGGCGACCCAGGTATACCTACTATTCCTTGTTCTATTAAGAATAATTATGTTAAAACTGCTCTTTGTGACTTGGGAGCCGGTGTTAGTGTTATGCCTTTTTCTCTTTATAAGAGACTTTACTTAGATAAGTTGATACCGACTGATATATCTTTGCAAATGGCTGATAAATCTACCGCTATTCCTGTTGGTATATGTGAGGATGTTCCTGTTCAAGTTACTAATAACTGCTTGATATTAACTGATTTTGTTGTGCTGGAAATGCCTGAAGATGATAATATGTCTATTATTCTTGGGAGACCTTTTCTTAACACCGCAGGGGCTGCTATTGATTGCAATAAGGAAAGGTTACTTTCAATGTTGATGATAGGGAGCACACCGTCTATTTCCCCAAGAGGATTGAAAAAGCATGCGGAGTTAATACTATTTCTAATGTGAGAACTATCAAAGTTGGAACTATCGATTGTCCTATATATGAGCTAAAGAAGAATATCAAACTCTTGTGATTGGATCCATATCAATACAATTCAAGGTAACATGATTGATTTGAGGTTTATTTCTTCTTATGCTATGTAAAATTTATTTGGTGGCAAGACTTGATCAACCTTGTTAACAAATAATTTTTATATGCATAGAGGAGGTAAACAACATCTCTTTCTTCCTCCACTTGCTCTACTTGCTGTAGCACTTTTATTTTGCAAAGTTCCTTAGTTAATTAGAGATTTCAAAAAATTTCCTGGCCAGTAATAATAAACTTAACACCCGTAAATGTGCATTTTTCAAAGTTTTCAAAAATTCGCAAAAATTATACTCGTTGGTCCTATTTTTCGACGAGGCACCTGGGAGCACCTGGGGATGACCAGTGGGGCACCCTGGGTGGCACCCCACAGGCTGGCGCGGCCAGCAAGGGGGCGCGCCACCCTGGTGTGTGGGCCCCCCTTTACCCCACTTTAGTATCTCTTCCTCCCACACTCTTCTCTCTCCCGAAAAAATCGACACCAGCTTCCTCTCACTCGTGTTTTTGCTCAAGAACTCCAGATTTCTCGATCTCTCTGCTCAGCCCAGATTTCTGTCTGAAATTTGACACATTGGCTCTTCGGTATGTGACTCCTTCGATTATCGAAGTAGAATTTTGTTGGTGGAGTATATCTTGCATATTTTGCTGCTGTAGGTAACATGTTTAGTGAGCTTGCATGCTTGTTCTAAGTGGTAGAAACTAGTTTTGATGCATGATTAGTGCTCTAGCAAGTTCCTATGGTAGTTTCCCTCGATTATATGTCACCAAATCAAGTTTTATATTGTTTGTTGAAAAATTTCAGAAAATGGAAGGGAGTAGGCACCAACTCAACCAACAGGAATTGGAGGTGCAACAGGCCATGAGAGTTCACCGAGAAGAAGGAGTATACCCCGCTTACTACCCGTGCGTGGATTTTATGAGAAGTGCAGGGATCTTGCAGGATGTTCAAAGTCTAATCTCTCGTGCAGGGTTGGATGATTTTGTTGATGGTGAACCATGCCAATATGCAAAACTGACTATGTCAGTAGTGCAGGATTTTAAATTCAATTGGTCACGATCTAACCCCATGGTCCAATACAAAATTTATAATAAAACTGTCAACTTGCCATTCAATGATTTTTGTGCAGCAATCAAAGTACCGCAATGGGGATCATGCGAGAAGATAAAGGGATCGCCGCAAGAGTTCTTGGACCTCTTCAAGATGATTTATCATGGAAGAAGCTTCTCAGAGGATGGTGGTAAAATCAGTAGCATTCATCTCCCAGCTATTCGTAACTTTGCTTATTTCATTACCAAGTGCGTTCTAGCAAGAAAGAATGGAAGTAAAATATCTATCCATGATTTAGCCTTTCTAGCTGCTGCATTACAAGGTGATAGGACTTACAACTTGGGTGCTTTGATAGCCAATAGACTTGCTACTAACCGTGAGAAGGGAGGAATTTGTGGGGGTCTCATCGCCTCTCGCTTATTAGCTATGCATGGTGTAGAACCTCACCATCTTGATATTCAGCTCCCCGTAGAGAAACTTGACATAGTCTCCATGATTAAGCATGAATTTGTTTCTGATTCGTCTAATTTGAGCAACCTGTCTTACAGAATAACATTTTACAAGAAATCTTGGAGAATAACTAAGAAAACTGAAAAATTAGTAGGATTGCCTGCACCTGCTCTGTTTAACCTTGATTCCAGGGAGGACTGGTCAGTCACAGAAGGAGAACTGAAGGCATGCATAGAGAGAGATGGCCATCATGCAAGGGACAACACGGAGGAGGTCGAGGAACACCTCGACTCGTCATCAGATGCACCAAGTTCTTCGCATCAACAAGTTGGGCATGAGGAGTCTCCACGCTTTTCTTCTGCATCGGTGCCTTATTATGACTACTCCATGTACGATCCACCGGCATGGAACCCAGACCCTCGTTGGGGTTGATCTCCACTTAGGCCAAAAGCCTAAGCTTGGGGGGAGGTATACCGGCATCACTCATTCTTTGCATATTATGGTTGCTGGATACTTGTACATACTTGTTTAGTTTCTTTGAGTGGTTTTCTAATGAGAGGGAGATGATATTTGGGGAAGTGCTGCCTGAAAACAGATTCTGGACTGTTATTAAAAAAATTCGTGCGCACAGCCAGAACGTTATTTTGAGCTGCCAATTTTTGTGCATGTTCCCCATGTTGTTATCTAACTTTCATTAGTTGAACACTTTTCGAGCTGAGCAACCGAAGATTTTTGGGAAAATTGATTTCGGTACTGTTGTCAGGTTTTGGCAGATTTCTGCCATCTTGCTTTTCTGTGTTTCTTTTAGTTTTCATTTTCTTGTTCTTTCTTTGTTTCCTTCCTAAAACACAAAAAGACCAAAAATATTTCTGTTGTTTCTCTTCACCATTTGTTTATTTTGGTTTCTGTTGCGGTCAGAAACCCACCGGCGGGCAGCGACTGGCAACACCGTAGAGCCGGGAACAACTAGGGCTGCGGCTGGCCCCAGTCCCTCAGAGCGACGGCCCGCAAAGCCTTCTGGTCACACGTCCGATGCTGTCGCAAGGGCGTGCCACCTGACCTATACCTGGTCAGGGAGGTGTTGGATGATGCCTCTCTTAGTTTCCTGCATGGCATACACGTAAACGTTAAATGCGAGCCTCGATCGGCTCTCAGGTCATCATGTGAATCGGCTCAAAGAGCCGATCCACCCATGATTCGTACAAGGTGTCCGAATATATGGTGGTCCTGCTTGATCAAGATAAAGCTAATGCGATCTACGACGATTTAGGGTTTTCACCGCATAATCGGATCATCCTACTCACGATTGGGCCTCGCGCTCGCGTACGGTGATCGTAAGCCGATCCTAGACAGGGCCTAAAAACCAACACGAGGTTGATCCCCGAACATCCTGTCTAGGGCTAGCAAACTACACCCTACACGCCGCTGGATCCTCCAACCCTTTGTAAGGCCTAACTATTGCGGATGTTAAACTAATCCTTGAAGAACAAGGAGCAACCGTAACGGATCGGATCTACTAAACAATGATCAAGCGGGCTGCCGCCCCTACACCTAAGATAGGTGTAAGGGCGGCTAGATGTATAAGGGTTGCACTACGACAGCATATGACACGAAGAACAATGCTAACCCTAACACATATAAGATAACTACGTTGCTCGCCATCAAAAAGGCTTCAGCACGAGCAACGCATGAACAACGTAGATAAGCTTATGCTGCCTAGAGCGCGAGATGCGATCTAGGCAGCATGGTGCTTACCAGGAGAAACCCTCGAGACGAAGGAGTTGGCGATGCGCCGAGATTTGTTTGTGTTGAACGTTGGTTGTTGTTTATTTCATAAAACCTTGATACATATTTATAGTCCAAGGGACTTTCTAATCCAAGCGTGCACTTAACCGTGCACGGGTAAAACTCTAATTCCTAACCAACACGTATCCTACTATGGTACAGATACACGGGCAATTAGCCCAAACTTGGTACACAAGGCCGATTCACGTATTTCTTCCATGTATATTCTTCAAGCCCATCTTGATCACGGCCCACCTCTGATCCGGTCAAATTCTGGTGATAACACATGCCCCCCTGGTTTTGGAAATGACATTTCCAAAATCATTACGTTTTCTTTCGTCGGGTCATGTCGTGGCAGAGCAGAACCCGCCGCAGAATCCTTCATCATGATGCCTTGCCCTTTCCACTTCTCCACGTGGCCTGCGAAATTTTTCTGTTGGGCACCATCCCCTCGGAAACTGCTGTGGCATTAAATCTCCCCCATATCCCTTTTATTTAACCGTTCTAAACAGCTTGCTCCTCCTTCATCCTCCTTGCATTAGCACCCAAAAACCCTCCTGTGCCACCATGTCTTCTTCCTCCTCATCCTCTTCCGGCCTTTCCTATGGGTCCTCCTCCTCCCGCGAGACGCCGCCGGACATTCGCGCCCAGAAGAATGGGACCAGGAAGACCACGCCTCCTCCATCTGGTCCGAAGACGACCAGTCCCTGACCAGTGGGGATGAAGATCTTCAGTTCCTCGCCGACGGGGAACTGGAGTCGGAAAGCGAGGACGACCGGTTCCCCTGGGACGGCTGCCCCACCTCTGAAGAAGAGGAAGAGGAAGACGACGACGACGACTCCCTCGAGGGCTACCCGCCGGCGAAACGCCTCCGCATGTGGTGGGACGATGACAGCAGCGACGATGAAGACGAGGATGAAGCTCCCGTAGAGGGCTACGGGAGTAGCGACGAGGAGCCCATCGGCAGCAGTGCCGATGAGAGTTCCGAGGATGACAACGGGGGCAGCGACGGCCCGTAGATTAGGATCTACTAGTGTAGGCCTAGCAGTAGTAGATTGGTCAATAGACCCTTCTTTTGTTCTTCCTTCTTTGAGGAATCGGCTCTTCCTTTGTAAGAAATCCTGTTCATTAATGAAGAAGTTTCCCCAATTTGATTTTGCCGATTTCTTTTAAACCGATGCTCAATGAGCCGATGGCAACGCATCGGTCTCTTATAATCCGCCCTTCATCTCTTCGACCACGGGGTGACTGCAATCTTGGTCAAAACTCAATAAGCCGATGTCAGCGCATCAAGCCTTCATGAACTATCCTTCATCCTTTCGAACAATGAATTTGAGTTCCGCCGGATCACCACCCTTGACGAAAATCGCAGCGCAGGACTAGCCGATGGCTACCCAATCGGCTTTCAAAAACAGAGCATCCACCAGGTCAGCTGCCCCCCGAGTCTCAGTCAAGGCGAAACGGAGACGAGGGCACGCCATTTAGACAAATGGACCTGGGCTAGATCATGCCTGAGAGAACTATCATGCAGAGCTAGCCAGAGCCGATCACCCCTCCGATGCTGCAGATGATCATACAACGGCTCAGAAGTAGAACTCCTCTAACACAGAGCTGGAGGTCCTTGTGCTTTGCACATGCGACTGGTAGATTTTTTTTTACGGGCCGATTTTTCTATCGCCCCCCAATATCTTACTGCATATGTAACGCACATGCTCATCTGATTATGTGCCCCCCGAGCCGATTCTGCCAGGTAACTGCTGAAATCGGCTTCTGTGTTTAGCCAAGGTTTTACTGCACATGTTCATCCGATTAGGTGCCCCCCGAGCCGATTCTCGATCCTTTCAAGGGATTTGATGGTATCGGCTCTTCAGGTATTCCCTGTTGGATTAAATGCTGAACCCAGACAGAATGGATGGTGAGGATAATTTTGGCCGATCGCTGGAATCGGCCTCCACGTTGCTTGTTCGATGAAGGTTTTGTAATGTTCCTCCATAGATCCTTGGGGCCGATCACCTGGATCGGCATCGCCACGTTTGTCCATCGATGTTTTCTTTTGTTACACGGTCAGGCCGGTGGATAAAACCAGCCTAACCCCGTTCTTTGTCACGTCGATGCGCTCGCAGTCGTCCAAATTGATGCCTGAGAGTGGCTCTTGGCCTGATGTCTCCCAAACGTCCATGCTGGCCGTTGAAATCTCGGCTGAATCATCTGCGTGGACGACCTCTACTTCATCTCCATCCCACTATATCAGGCATTGGTGCATTGTGGATGGAATGCAACAGTTGGCGTGGATCCAATCTCTCCCTAATAGGACAGCATAGGTGCTCTTGCTGTCGATAATAAAGAACGTCGTAGGGATGGTTTTCCTTCCTATAGTCAGATCCACATTCAGAACACCTTGTGCGTCAGATGCTTGGCCGTTGAAATCGCTCAGTGTTACATTGGTCTTGATCAGATCCGAGCTAGAGCGTCCCAACCGACGTAGCATGGAGTATGGCATAATGTTAACTGCCGCTCCGGTGTCCACCAACATCTTGTTGACAGGCTGCCCATTGATGTATCCTCGCAAGTACAGGGCCTTTAGATGCCTGTAACTTCTTTCTCGTGGCTTCTCAAAGATGACCGGCCGTGGGCCGCAGTCTAGTTGTGCCACAGGTGCTTCGTATAATCCTGGAGCGCTAAACTCCGTTGGAAGGATGAAGACCATGTTTGTGCCAGCCGATGTTTCATCATCGGCTTTCCTTTGCTTGGGGCGCCACTCTTTTCTTTGTGGTCGACCTTCTTCGTCCAGGGTTCGCTGAATTTTGGCGGCCAGATCAGGCCGTGCCTTCCTCAACGTGTGCAGATATAACCTTTCAGCTTCTTCCAACCCACGTAGACGCTGAACCCTTCGCTTCTGGGAACGGCTGAGCCCATCAGGGCACCAACTTGGCCGATGATACTTGTCTTCTTCATCATCGTCCTCTAGTTCCTCGAGATCTTCCACCCGAGCGGACTCAGCATGCTTGTTCCGAGGCGGGAGAGGCCCTAGACGCTTGAACACAGACACGTTAGCTGTATCCTTCTTCTTCTGTTTGCATTCTGGGCAGTTGCCGATTGTAGGCAATCGGCTCATTCCTTAATCCCAGCAGTGTCTGAAGAAGGGGCAGTCCCAGTGCCTATCCTCGTCGTCTTGCTCCCTTGACCTTTCCTTGGCGTGGCGCTCATGTCGCTCCTCGTCGTGATCATGCCGACGACGTCTCCTGTCGTCCCTAGCCAGACGATCTTTTTCATCATCGTCGTTGTATCGTCGGCGTTGGTCATACCGACTCACATACTTGTTGAGGAGGTGATCGGAGAGAGGTCGCCGATATCTTATGTTCTTCACTTCTCCCTCTGTGACGTAGCTCTTGCCGTCGTGGCGGAGCCGATCGCGTGGAGCGGCTTCCTCTCGTGTCTTTGCTGTGAGAGCAGCTGCCCTCATCTCCGTCCTTACCGCAGTGGTGCCCAAGTCCTACCATGTTGATATTGCACGAGAAATCTGGCTGGCACCCTCCATGGCAAGAATACTCCACCATGTTAACGGCGGGGAAGGGGTGTGTGTCGACCTTCATGGCGTACTGGTTGAAAATTAATCGCCCTTTCTCTATCGCCATTTGGATCTGCTGACGCCACACCCTGCAGTCGTTAGTGGTGTGGGTGAACGTGTTATGCCACTTGCAGTATGGCTTTCCGTTCAGCTCCTGCACCGTAGGGATTTTGTGGCCTTCGGGTACCTTTATATGCTTCTCCGTGAGTAAGAGATCGAAAATCTGCTCAGGTTTGGTCACGTCGAAGTCGAACCCTTTTGGAGGGCCTTGTGGCTTAACCCATTTGCAGGACACGGGGCCTGCCGCTCGAGTCCACTCAGCCACTGCTACCTCTCGATCTCCCGCAGCACCTTCATCCTCGTTTGCCTCAACCAGGACCACCGCACGCTTGAATTTGTCCCGGTAAACATCCGGGTGGCGCTGTTCATATGCCGACGCCTTCGCACCATGTGCGCCAATGAAGGGTAGTCTGCTTGGGAGGCCACGTCCTTGATCGATGATGAGAGACCCACCACCGCCAACTCGACTGCTTCTTTTTCACTTACGTGAACCGAATAGCATCGGTTCCTTATGGTCCTGAAGCGCTGGATGTATTCTAACACTGTTTCCCCGCGCTTCTGTCGTACTTGTGCTAGATCAGCAATACCAGCCTCGGAAGCCTCTGAGTGATACTGCTCATGGAACTGCTCTTCCAACTGCTTCCAAGTCCGGATTGAGTTTGGTGGCAGCGATGTGTACCATCCGAAAGCCGATCCTGTGAGGGACCGTGCGAAGAACCTCACACGCAACTCGTCTGATGCTGAGATCGTGCCCAGTTGTGCCAAATATCGGCTCACATGCTCGATGGAGCTGGAACCATCTGATCCACTAAACTTTGTGAAGTCCGGGAGCTGATATTTGGGTGGTAGCGGGATCAATTCGTACTCGTTGGGGTACGGCTTGGTATAGCCGAACGCCTTCCTTTTCGGCATCATGCCGAACTGATCTTTCAGAATTGTACAAATCTGATCCGCGGTGATGGCTGAAGGTGTCGAACCCTGAAGATTCGCCGGGGTGGCATACTTAGCCAGCCATGCTTGCTTTTCCAGTTCTGAGCCAACTGCAGGAGCTGGGCTCTGGAGGTTTTCGGAGTGGCGTACTTTGCTAACCACGTTTGCTTCTCAAGATCTGCTCCCGACGTTCCTCCTACTGTTCCAGAGGCCCTCGCCGCCGCAGCTCGGTTCGAGAGTGCCCAGGTACTGCAGTCCGGCACGTATGCGCACGTGTACCCGTGCGGGATCTCCTTGGGCGCCTCCGGTAGGAATTGGTAGTCACTAGGGTCACCACCAATCTTGTAGACGACGTATGCCGATGAGTTCGGCACTTCTGGTGCTGCCAACGCGAACGGCAGCGGTGGATGGGACTGGAGTGGAATCTCTCCTTTGTAAGTCCCCAGAGCTGGTCCCGACGGAGAATACCGATGGCTCATGATTTCCTGGATCACGCGCAGAGCGACACGCTCCAAAGTGTTCACCAGTCTCTCAGAGTGGCGGTGCAGCGAATGAGCCACCATGTAGTTGATCTCCTGACGCAGCGACCTGGTGCGTTCTTCTGACGGGGCGGACAGGTCCACTCCATCGAGTGCGCCTTCAGGTGAGAACCCCTTCCACCCGACGCCGTGGGAGCGGGTTCCGTGGAAAGAGCCGATGAGTTCGGCTTCGAGGACCGCCTTGATCTCGTCATGCTTCTTCTTAAGCTCGTCGGCCGGATCCTCGTACTTGACCGGAGTGCCTTCCGCCATCTCGGATGTAGATGGCGATGCGGTGGATGTCGAAGATTGTCCCACCGGGCGTGCCGAATGTGTTGCGGTCAGAAACCCACCGGCGGGCAGCGACCGGCAACACCGTAGAGCCGGGAACAACTAGGGCTGCGGCTGGCCCCGGTCCCTCGGAGCGACGGCCCGCAAAGCCTTCCGGTCACACGTCCGATGCTGTCGCAAGGGCGTGCCACCTGACCTATACCTGGTCGTGGAGGTGTTGGATGATGCCTCGCTTAGTTTCCTGCATGGCATACACGTAAACGTTAAATGCGAGCCTCGATCGGCTCTCGAGTCATCCTCGTGAATCGGCTCAAAGAGCCGATCCACCCATGATTCGTACAAGGTGTCCGAATATATGGTGGTCCCGCTTGATCAAGATAAAGCTAATGCGATCTACGACGATTTAGGGTTTTCACCGCATAATCGGATCATCCTACTCACGATTGGGCCTCGCACTCGCGTACGGTGATCGTAAGCCGATCCTAGACAGGGCCTAAAAACCAACACGAGGTTGATCCCCGGAACATCCTGTCTAGGGCTAGCAAACTACACCCTACACGCTGCTGGATCCTCCAACCCTTTGTAAGGCCTAACTATTGCGGATGTTAAACTAATCCTAGAAGAACAAGGAGCAACCGTAACGGATCGGATCTACTAAACAATGATCAAGCGGGGTGCCGCCCCTACACCTAAGATAGGTGTAAGGGCGGCTAGATGTATAAGGGTTGCACTACGAAAGCATATGACACGAAGAACAATGCTAACCCTAACACATCTAAGATAACTACGTTGCTCGCCATCAAAAAGGCTTCAGCACGAGCAACGCATGAACAACGTAGATAAGCTTATGCTGCCTAGATCGCGAGATGCGATCTAGGCAGCATGGTGCTTACCAGGAGAAACCCTCGAGACGAAGGAGTTGGCGATGCGCCGAGATTTGTTTGTGTTGAACGTTGGTTGTTGTTTATTTCATAAAACCTAGATACATATTTATAGTCCAAGGGACTTTCTAATCCAAGCATGCACTTAACCGTGCACGGGTAAAACTCTAATTCCTAACCAACACGTATCCTACTATGGTACAGATACACGGGCAATTAGCCCAAACTTGGTACACAAGGCCGATTCACGTATTTCTTCCATGTATATTCTTCAAGCCATCTTGATCACGGCCCACCTCTGATCCGGTCAAATTCTGGTGATAACAGTTTCTTGCATTTGTTTCGCTTTATTTGCTATTGCTAGTTTGCTATAAGAAAACCCAAAAAGATTTTGCTTTGTTTGCTTGCTTCCTTTTATTCTTGTTCTCAAATTCGAAAACACCAAAAATATTTGCTGTTCTTCTTTGGTTTGTAAAGTTCTTTATGAGTTCAATGGTCTTCGGTGGCTGGAGCGTGGTTTTCATTTCATATTATCCAAGCTACACAAGTGAAAAGGCAATAATGACGATATTCGACAATCTGATTGTGGTGAGAGGCTGGTATGAACTCTATTTGTTTTCATTTTTGTACATATACTCATCCATGTGAGCATGCTTAGTTGGTTCATGTGAGGTATATGTCATTTAGTAAAGTCTAGTAGTTCATGATCTCTCATGTTTAGCTCCAATTTATTAATATGAGTATCATGTCATGGATGTTTGCTTGTATTGTTTTATTCATAGATAGGTATGATATTGTGGTATCCTCCTCTGAATAATTCGTTTGAATTAACTTGGCACATGCTCACGCATGCATATGACTGAACTAGAGTCAATTAAGCCTCAATGATTTACATTGCTTCGTATTTCGGTATCACTTTTATGCCTCGCTTAATTTATTTTGCCGCAAGCATGATTATGACAAGTCATCGCTCTCTTGATTTGTCGCTCCCTAGTCTATTGCTAGCCTTCACTTGTACTGAGCGGGAACGCTGCTCGTGCTTCCAAACACATGAAAACCAAGTTATTCCGGAGTGTCCACCATAAATACCTATGCATGGCATTTCAAACCATTCCAAGTAAATTCTCATGCGCTACCTTTACACCTTCAAAATGCTTCTCAATTTGTGTTAATGTTTCATAGCTCATGAGGAAGTATGTGGTGTTTAACTTTCAACCTTGTCATTTACTCTTGATGGACTTTCATAAGGACTAGTGGCACATCCGCTTATCTAATAATTTTGCAAAAAGAGCTCGCAATGGGGTTCCCAACACCAATTAATCAACTTTCACTAATAATTCTCTTCCCATGTTTTGCTCTGATTCATCAGTAAGCAACTTAATTTTGCAAATAGACACTCCTCCATGGTATGTGATTGATGGAAGGCACCCGAGGATTCGGTTAGCCATGGCTTGTGTAAGCAAAGGTTGGGGGGAGTGTCACCCATAATAAAACTAAAATGCGTGTGTTAACAAAAGAGAAGAGGGATGATCTACCTTGCTGGTAGAGATAACGTCCTTCATGGGAGCTGCTCTTGAAAGTCCGGTTGGCGTGGTAGTTGGTGTACCCATTACCATTCGTTGACAACAACAAACACGTCTCAAAACAATTTTACTCCTGTTTCAAAAATGAAAAGCTCTAGCGCATGTTAATCCCTGCTTCCCTCTGCGAAGGGTCAATCTTTTACTTTTATATTGAGTCTCCATCCTTTCTTTGAGCACTTTCTTGAGAGCACAACTGTCATTCTTAGTGTAATATGCTTGTCTCAAAATATAATTGATTGTGGTATAACTTTGATGCTTTTATCTTTGACAATCACTATTTCTAGTCTTTCTATGAACTTCAGAGGTGCCTGAGCATTTATGTTTTGCTGATCAAATATGGGCAAGCGAGATACCACTCTATCATACTCTTTTATGAACATTGCAATCCTGCTTATATACATGATTCATGATGCTTATTATTAATTGTTGGTATCTTTCATGATTGACATAGCTATTAGATGATCTTATTTGCATGTATCTTATTATGAACTGCCTAAGTGTTAGCCATAGCATGAGAATATTTACATCATATGAACAAATGTGTTTGTGAAAGTTCTTTTATCGCTCGCTTGTTAACTCGAATTGCTTGAGGACAAGCAATAAGCTAAGCTTGGGGGAGTTGATACGTCCAAAACGTATCCACTTTCCCGAACACTTTTGCTATTGTTTTGCCTCTAATTTGTGTATTTTGGATGCAACTAACACGGACTAACGTTGTTTTCGGTAGAACTGTTCGGTGTCTCGTTTTTGTGCGGAAATCCAACTTTCGGGAAAAACCTCGGAATTTATACGAAGGCCCTATTTTCCCGTAAGACTCATGGAGCCGAAGGGCAAGTCAGGTGGAGGCCCGAGGGCCCCACACCCTAGGGCGGCGCGGCCCAGGAGGGGGGCGCGCGGCCCTAGCGTGTGGCCCCCTCGGCCGGCCTCCGACGCCCTCCTTCGGACTACTTATCGCCCTCGACCTAAAAACGCACGGGGAGAAGTCGAAGTCGCCAGAAACCCTCCAGAACGCCGCCACATCGCGAAATTCCGTCTCGGGAGCCACAAGTCTACGTTCTGGCACTCCGCCGGGACGGGGAATTGGAGGAGATCATCGCCATCATCACCACCGACGCCTCTCCATCGACCAGCCATGTTTCCCCCATCCATGTGTGAGTAATTCCCCCGCTGTAGGCTGAAGGGGATGGTAGGGATTGGATGAGATTGGTCATGTAATAGTGTAAGATTGTTAGGGCATAGTGCCTAGTGTCCGTAATTGGTACTTTGACGATATTGTTGCAACTTGTTATGCTTAATGCTTGTCACTAGGGCCCGAGTGCCATGATCTCAGATCTGAACATGTTATTATTTCATCATGATATTCATTGTTTATGGTCTTACCTGCAAGTTGTATACACATGTCGCTGTCCGGAACCAATGGCCCCGAAGTGACGAAATCGGGACAACCGGAGGGGATGGTAGTGATGTGAGGATCACATGTGTTCACGGAGTGTTAATGCTTTGCTCCGGTGCTCTATTAAAAGGAGTGCCTTAATATCCAGTAGATTCCCTTGAGGCCCGGCTGCCACCGGCTGGTAGGACAAAAGATGTTGTGCAAGTTTATCATTGCGAGCACGTACGACTATAATTGGAACACATGCCTATTGATTGATTTGTACTTAGACACCGTTTTATTATTATCTGCAAATGCCCCGCTTGATTGTTACATGAGTTTCTCTCATCCATGCAACGCCCGTTATCCGTCCCCGTGCCTACGTATTTTAATCCTGCTGTTTACTATAATCACTACTGCTGTCTCTCGTTACTCTACCGCTGTTATTTCACTACCGCTATCGCTATAAAACTGTTACTATCGATAAACTCTTGCGAGCAAGTCCGTTTCCAGGTGCAGCTGAATTGACAACTCCGCTGTTAAGGCTTTCAAGTATTCTTTGTCTCCCCTTGTGTCGAATCAATAAATTGGGTTTTACTACCCGCGAAGACTGCTGCGATCCCCTATACTTGTGGGTTATCATGGGGTCCACCACAAAAGCAATTGGGCTGGCCCAACTAGTTAGTGGGCCGGCCCAGTAGTTGGTGGGGTCCACCTTAAAGTAAGTGGGCCGACCCAATTAGTGTGTGGGGTCCACCATAAATCAAGTGGGCTGGCCCAATAAGTAAGTGGGCCAGCCCGTTTAGTTGCTGTTTATATGCCGGCATAATAGGCGCTTTAGGATTTTGCGGGCCGGCACATATGTGATTTCGCTTAATTGGGCCGTTTAAGGGATGGGAATTCGTGATTTAGATACTGAGAATATTTACGCAGCATTGATTTCTGTCGGGTAGCCTCACTTACCATCAGCACCAAAGAAAAAATGCGCGAAAGAACTATAAAAACTAACTAAATATTACATCAGCTGCAAGGCTTTGAAAAAATATTACAGAACCCAGAGAAATTGAATGGTAGTTAAACCTAGCAATACAATGAAGCGATCCGGCAATCTTTTAAGTTGTCCATGCAGCACCTATATCTGAAACAAAGACATTACAAGTTAAGACAGCAACAATGGAAAGGCAAAGACACTACAATATTGTTTGCCAAAAAATTTGGAACTCATCATTTCGTCGTTATAACAAGATCATTGTAATGCGCACAATAAGCAAACAAAGAGTGCATGCCGCATACCAACAGCCAATATAACAGAGCATGTTAGAATGAAACAACAGACTTACTACTGTCGAGTCCCATGCAAAACAAAATGTTCAGGGAGTACAAAATTGGCATGAACAACATAGTAGCAGGCTATAAATTTTGTAACAACGACTGAGCAAGATGAAGTTATGATGGCTATATCTACAGAGCAGGGAATGTAAACCAAAAATAGAAGTTACGATGGCAAAAGCTAAAGAGGAGGGAATGTGAACCAACATGTGCCAAGTGCAATTACTTGATTTTGGCCGTGAACTAAATAATACTCCTGAACTTATAGTGAAGGGGATGCAAATCAAGATGTTTCGGGATATAAACTTGTAATGAGCAACACATAGAGGATAGTTAATGTTGGAGCTTAGGATGGACCAGATACATAATATAGTGGGATCACCTGTGAACTTGTATAAGAGGGAATGCAAACCAATATGTTCAGCATTCCATATGTGAGCGTCATGCCAAGTAAGAGAAACAAGTTAATAATGCAGCTTTTGAAGAACAAGATGGCACGCAAAATTATTATCTAGTAGTACGACAAGTTTATTTGTACTACAGGCTAGATAGCAGAGTGATAGCATGACAAACTAAGTCCTTACTTTGTTAGCTTACAATGAACTAGATACAAAACAATGGCATCACCTGTAGTACAGGGAATGCAAGCCAACATGTTCATGGAGTAAAAAATTGGCACAAACAACATAGTAGCAGGCAATAATTTTTGTAACAACGACTGAGCAAGATAAAGTTATGATGGCTAGATCTACAGAGCAGGCAATGTAAACCAAATATAGAAGTTATAGAGCAGGGAATGCGAACCAACATGTGCAATTACTTAAAATTGGCCATGAACTAAATAATAGCAGGATGTTACTATAATAGCTAGGAATAAAACAGATAGGAGTTATAATGGCATCACTCATAAACTTGTAGATAAGGGAAACAAATCAATTTGTTTCGGGATATAAAGTTGTAATGAGCAACACATATAGGCGAGTTACTTTGTTAGCTTACGACGAAGTAGATAGAAATAACAATGGCATCACCCGTAGTACAGGGAATGCAAACCAACATGTTCGGGGAGAACAAGATTGGCATGAACAAAATAGTAGCAGCCTATAATTTTTGTAACAACGACTGAGCAAGATAGAAGTTATGATGGCTACATCTACAGAGCAGGGAATGCAAACCAAAATGTTCAATCGCTTAAAGTTAGCAATTAACTAGAAAATAGCAAGGTGTTACTGTCATAGCTAGGAATGAACTAAAAGAGCTTCAGTCAAACAAGCATCTGAACCCAGAAGATGGCGCTAAAACAAGGGACTTACATTAGGAGAAGCACTCTGTGGGAGTCACAACAGATCTTCCTGGGGTTGATAGATCCGGTGATGAAGTACGCTACATGTGCTACTTGGGGTTGGAGAGACGGCCATTACACTTCATGGTTACTCATCTCATCTGCAAAAACGTAACGGCGCGTCGTTAGCACAAACAGGTTCCCCCAAGATTAAACAAGAACTTGCAGGCAAGCAATATAAAAGTGACACTAGAAGAGTTTAGATCATGCACGGTGCCGGTGAAGCAGATCTGGTTCATGCACAGTGGTGTCGGTGAGCAAGATCCGATGCGGTGGACGACAGATCCGGCGAAGCGGCTCCGGAGGGGTGGACGAAACCGCAGCTGAAGCGACTGCGGTAGACTGCTGGATGAGCATATGGTTTCGAGGTTCGGCGGGGATGATCCGGTCCGGTTGATGACGGCGTCGATGAAGCGGCTCCGGCAGGCAGCCGGATGACGAGGATCGCGAGGCCTCGGGTAGGCCAGGGAAGTCCGGCGGGGATGTTCCGGTGCGGTGGTCGTGGAGGTGGGAGAGAGGGACTTGGGAAGTTCCGGTGGGTGGTCTGAGGGAAATGAATTTTTTTTGGGAGGGTTTCCGGGCTAGGGAGGTGGTGATCCAAAAAATGACGGTCATACCCCCCACCAACCGACTTTGCTGTCATCTCCACAGGGGTAGAATGGGAATTTGGAAGTGTGTGAAATTTTTGTATTTTGTGGGCGGGAAGTTTTGCCGCTATGAGATTTTTAATTTGGCTAAGGTCCAACTATAATGATAAAAAATTGTGAGACCGTACTAGTACCTCTGTTCAAGGCCGCGTGCAAAATCAAATCATCATCACATTAAATACCGGTTACTACCATGATCATCATCTATCTCTGAAATTGGCTCATCCGCTAGATCTTGCAAATTATAATGATAAAAAATTGTGAGAACTAGTATTTCAGTTCAAGGCCGAGTGCAACATCAAACCATCATCATGTTGAAAATTTGTTACCACGATCAGTATCTATCTTTGAAATTGGTGCATCCGTTGCAAAGTATAATGCTAAAATTTTGAGTGACCGTACTAGTACTTCTGTTAAGGCCCGAGTGCAACATCAAATCATCATCATGTTGATAATTTGTTACCATGATCATGATCTATGTCTAAATTTGACGCATCTGCTAAATGTTGCAAAGTATAATGATTAAAAAAATTGTGAGACCGTACTAGTACTTATGTTCAAGGTCGAGTGCAACATCAAATCATCATCACGTTGACGATTTTTTCTGTTACCATGATCATGATCTATCTATAAGAGCATCTCCACCGGCACAGCATCCTCTATTCGGGGACGCTGCTCCCACATCGGCGGCCCCAAAATGACAGCCCCGATAGATTTTAAAATTTAAATTGACATCTAAAAACCCAAATTCATACGAAATTTATACCAAAGTAGTTCGAATTTAAACATAACTAAACATAAACTTAATCCTGGTCTACTGGCCGTCGGTTGGGGCGCTCGATGGCCCTGCCTCTTCGTTGTTCTTCGCCATTGCCGCCTGCGTCCGTGCCCGCTTCTCCTCCGTTGCTTCGCGCATCTGGCGGTGGAGCATGGCGGCCGGCGTCGCAGGGGCTTGCCGGCGGCGCTGTCCCCGCGCTTCCAGCCTTTCCCGAGAAGCTTCGATCTCTGCGCGCCTCGCCTGCTGGCTAGCGAACGCGTCGTAGTGGCGATGAGCGTTGAGCTCTGCGAGCTTTGATACGTCTCCGATGTATCGATAATTTCTTATGTTCCATGCCACATTATTGATGATATCTACATGTTTTATGCATACTTTATGTCATTATTATGCGTTTTCCGGAACTAACCTATTGACGAGATGCCGAAGGGCCGGCTTGCTATTTTCTGCTGTTTTTGGTTTCGGAAATCCTAGTAAGGAAATATTCTCGGAATCGGACGAAATCAACGCCCAGCATCTTAGAATCCCCGGAAGCATCCAGAACACCCGAGAGTCGCCAGAGGGGGGCCACAGGCCCACCAGATGGTAGGCCGGCGCGGCCTGGGGGTGGCCCGCGCCCCCCTAGTGTGTCACTGCCTCGTTGACCCTCCGACTCCGCCTCTTCGCCTATATGGTGACAGTGTGTGCACGGTGTAATGGTGACAGTGTGTGCATCCGTGTTAGTACTTGGCGTAGGCTATGATTGTGATCTCTTGTAGATTATGAAGTTAACTATTGCTATGATGGTATTGATGTGATATATTCCTCCTACATAGTGTGAAGGTGACAGTGTGCATGCTATGTTAGTACTTGGTTTAGTTGTGTTGATCTGTCATGCACTCTAAGGTTATTTAAATATGAACATTGAATATTGTGGAGCTTGTTAACTCCGGCATTGAGGGTTCGTGTAATCCTACGCAATTAGTGGTGTTCATCATCCAACAAGAGAGTGTAGAGTATGCATTTATCTATTCTGTTATGTGATCAAGGTTGAGAGTGTCCACTAGTGAAAGTCTAATCCCTAGGCCTTGTTCCTAAATATCGCTATCGCTGCTTGTTTATTGTTTTATCTGCGTTACTACTGCTGCGTTACTACTGCTTGTTTACTCGTCCCGGGCAAAGCACTTTTCCGGTGCCGTTGCCACTCGCTCATATTCATTTATACCACTTGTATTTCACTATCTCTTCGCCGAACTAGTGCACCTATTAGGTGTGTTGGGGACACAAGAGACTTCTTGCTTTGTGGTTGCAGGGTTGCATGAGAGGGATATCTTTGACCTCTTCCTCCCCGAGTTCGATAAACCTTGGGTGATCCACTTAAGGAAAACTTGCTGCTGTTCTACAAACCTCTCGCTCTTGGAGGCCCAACACTGTCTACAAGAATAGAAGCACCCGTAGACATCAAGCTATTTTCACGGCGTCGTTGCCGGGGAGGAAAGGTAAAAGGTACTCACACTCCGGATCTCGGCTACTAAGCTATTTTCGCCGTTGTAAGTACTCAAAGCTATTTCCTTTAGATCCTGCAATTGCATCTTTTTGTTTCTTGTTTACACTAGTTTGGCATAATGGACAAAATGAGCTTCTTATTCTATTTCCTGATTTAAAACATGGATTGTTTGATGCGAAAATTAAAAAACCTATGAAATCTTATTTGCATGCTGGTAGTAATATTAGTATGAACGCTTTGAACACCATTGTTGATAATGATATAGAAAGTTCCAAGCTTGGGGAAGCTGGTTTTCATGATCTTTTTAGTCCCCCAAGCATTGAGGAGAAAATTTTCTTTGATGATACTTTGCCTCCTATTTATGATGATTATAATGATAGTGGTCTTTTGGTGCCACCTACTATGGAGAGTAAATTTTGTTGTGATTATACTATGCCTCCTACACTTGATGAGAATAATAATGATAGCTACTTTGTTGAATTTGCTCCCACTACAACTAATAAAATTGATTATGCTTATGTGGAGAGTAATAATTTTATGCATGAGACTCATGATAAGAATGCTTTATGTGATAGTTATATTGTTGAGTTTGCTCATGTTGCTACTGAAAGTTATTATGAGAGAGGAAAATATGGTTGTAGAAATTTTCATGTTACTAAAACACCTCTCTATGTGTTGAAATTTTTGAAGCTACACTTGTTCTATCTTCGTATGCTTGTTACTTTGCTCTTCATGAACTTGTTTATTTACAAGATTCCTATGCATAGGAAGCATGTTAGGCTTAAATGTGTTTTGAATTTGCCTCTTGATGCTCTCTTTTGCTTCAACTACTATTTATTGCGACTGCATCATTAAAACTGCTGAGCCCATCTTAATGCCTATAAAGAAAGAACTTCTTGGGAGATAACCCATGTGTTATTTTGCTACAGTACTTTGTTTTATATTTGTGTCTTGGAAGTTGTTTACTACTGTAGAAACCTCTCCTTATCTTAGTTTTGTGTTTTGCTGTGCCAAGTAAAGTCTTTGATAGCAAGGTTCATACTAGATTTGGATTACTGCGCAGAAACAGATTTCTTGCTGTCACGAATCTGGACATAATTATCTGTAGGTAACTCAGAAAATTATGCCAATTTACGTGAGTGATCCTCAGATATGTACGCAACTTTCATTCAATTTGAGCATTTTCATTTGAGCAAGTCTGGTGCCTCAATAAAATCCATCTTTACGGACTGTTCTGTTTTGACAAATTCTGCCTTTTATTTCGCATTGCCTCTTTTGCTATGTTGGATGAATTTCTTTGATCCATTAATATCCAGTAGCTTTGTGCAATGTCCAGAAGTGTTAAGAATGATTGTGTCACCTCTGAACGTGTGAGTTTTTGATTATGCACTAACCCTCTAATGAGTTTGTTTTGAGTTTGGTGTGGAGGAAGTTTTCAAGGGTCAAGAGAGGAGGATGATATACTATGATCAAGAAGAGTGAAAGCTCTAAGCTTGGGGATGCCCCGGTGGTTCATCCCTGCATATTTCAAGAAGACTCAAGCATCTAAGCTTGGGGATGCCCAAGGCATCCCCTTCTTCATCGACAAATTATCAGGTTCCTTCTCTTGAAACTATATTTTTATTCGGTCACATCTTATGTACTTTACTTGGAGCGTCTTTGTGCTTTTATTCTTGTTTTTGTTTTGTTATTTTCATTCTCTGAATAAATACATGATTGTGTGGGAGAGAGACACGCTCCGCTGGTTCATATGAACACATGTGTTCTTAGCTTTTAATGTTCATGGCGAAGGTTGAAACTGCTTCGTTAATTGTTATATGGTTGGAAACGGAAAATGCTACATGCAGTAATTGGTAGAATGTCTTGAATAATTTGATACTTGGCAATTGTTGTGCTCATGTTTAAGCTCTTGCATCATATACTTTGCACCTATTAATGAAGAAATACATAGAGCTTGCTAAAATTTGGTTTGCATAATTGGTCTCTCTAAGGTCTAGATAATTTCTAGTAAAGAGTTTGAACAACAGGGAAGACGGTGTAGAGTCTTATTATGTTTACAATATGTCTTTTATGTGAGTTTTGCTGCACCGGTTCATCCTTGTGTTTGTTTCAAATAACCGTGCTAGCCTAAGCCTTGTATCGAGAGGGAATACTTCTCATGCATCCAAAATCCTTGAGCCAACCACTATGTCATTTGTGTCCACCGTACCTACCTACTACATGGTATTTCTCCGCCATTCCAAAGTAAATTGCTTGAGTGCTACCTTTAAATAATTCAAAATTTATCACCTCTGATTTGTGTCAATGTTTTATAGCTCATGAGGAAGTATGTGGTGTTTATCTTTCATTATTGTTGGGCAACTTTCACCAATGGACTAGTGGCTTCATCCGCTTATCCAATAATTTTGCAAAAAGAGCTGGCAATGGGGTTCCCAGCCCCGATTAATTAACTTGCATTAATAATTCTCTTCACATGTTTTGCTCTGATTCATCAGTAAGCAACTTAATTTTGCAAATAGACACTCCTTCATGGTATGTGATTGTTGGAAGGCACCCGAGGATTCGGTTAGCCATGGCTTGTGTAAGCAAAAGGTTGGGAGGAGTGTCATCCATAAATAATGAAACTAAAGTACATGTGTAAACAAAAGAGAAGAGGGATGATCTACCTTGTCGGTAGAGATAACGTCCTTCATGGGAGCCGCTCTTGAAAGTCTGGTTGATAAGGTAGTTAGAGTGCCCACTACCATTCGTTGACAACAACAAACACCTCTCAAAATTTTACTTTTATGCTCTCTTTATGTTTTCAAAATTAAAGATCTAGCACAAAATAGCAATCGATGCTTTTCCTCTGCGAAGGACCTTTCTTTTACTTTTATGTTGAGTCAGTTCACCTATTTCTCTCCACCTCAAGAAGCAAACACTTGTGTGAACTGTGCATTGATTCTTACATACTTGCTTATTGCACTTGTTATATTGCTTTGCATTGACAATTATCCATGAGATATACATGTTACAAGTTGAAAGCAACCGCTGAAACTTAATCTTCCATTGTGTTGCTTCAAATGTCTTTACTTTAAATTATTGCTTTATGAGTTAACTCTTATGCAAGACTTATTGATGCCTGTCTTGAAAGTGCTATTCATGAAAAGTCTTTGCTTTATGATTCAGTTGTTTACTCATGTCATTACCATTGTTTTGATCGCTGCATTCATTACATATGTTTACAATATGATCAAGTTTATGATGGCATGTCACTCCAGAAATTATCTTTGTTTATCGTTTACCTGCTCGGGACGAGCAGGAACTAAGCTTGGGGATGCTGATACGTCATCGATAATTTCTTATGTTCCATGCCACATTATTGATGATATCTACATGTTTTATGCATACTTTATGTCATTATTATGCGTTTTCCGGAACTAACCTATTGACGAGATGCCGAAGGGCCAGTTGCTTTTTTCTGCTGTTTTTGGTTTCAGAAATCCTAGTAAGGAAATATTCTCGGAATCGGACAAAATCAACGCCCAGCATCTTAGAATCCCCGGAAGCATCCAGAACACCCGAGAGTCGCCAGAGGGGGGCCACAGGCCCACCAGATGGTAGGCCGGCGTGGCCTGGGGGTGGCCCACGCCCCCCTAGTGTGTCACCGCCTCGTTGACCCTCCGACTCCGCCTCTTCTCCTATATAAAGGTCCCTGACCTAAAACTTCGATACGAAAAAGCCACGGTACGAGAAACCTTCCAGAGCAGCCGCCATCGCGAAGCCAAGATCTGGGGGACAGGAGTCTCTGTTCCGGCACGCCGCCGGGACGGGGAAGTGCCCCCGGAAGGCTCCTCCATCGACACCACCGCCATCTTCATCAACGCTGCTGTCTCCCATGAGGAGGGAGTAGTTCTCCATCGAGGCTCGGGGCTGTACCGGTAGCTATGTGGTTAATCTCTCTCCTATGTACTTCAATACAATAATCTCATGAGCTGCTTTACATGATTGAGATTCATATGATGATGCTTGTAATCTAGATGTCATTATGCTAGTCAAGTGGGTTTTACTTATGTGATCTCCGGAGACTCCTTGTCCCACGTGTGTAAAGGTGACGAGTGTGTGCACCGTGTGGGTCTCTTAGGCTATATTTCACGGAATACTTATTCACCGTTATGAATGGCGTAGTGAAGTGCTTATTTATATCTCTTTATGATTGCAATGTGTTTTGTATCACGATTTATCTATGTGCTACTCTAGTGATGTTATTAAAGTAGTTTATTCCTCCCGCACGGTGTAATGGTGACGAGTGTGTGCATCCGTGTTAGTACTTGGCGTAGGCTATGATTGTGATCTCTTGTAGATTATGAAGTTAACTATTGCTATGATGGTATTGATGTGATCTATTCCTCCTACATAGTGTGAAGGTGACGAGTGTGCATGCTATGTTAGTACTTGGTTTAGTTGTGTTGATCTGTCATGCACTCTAAGGTTATTTAAATATGAACATTGAATATTGTGGAGCTTGTTAACTCCGGCATTGAGGGTTCGTGTAATCCTACGCAATTAGTAGTGTTCATTATCCAACAAGAGAGTGTAGAGTATGCATTTATCTATTCTGTTATGTGATCAAAGTTGAGAGTGTCCACTAGTGAAAGTCTAATCCCTAGGCCTTGTTCCTAAATATCGCTATCGCTGCTTGTTTACTTGTTTTACTGCGTTACTACTGCTGCGTTACTACTGCTTGTTTACTGTCCTGGCAAAGCACTTTTCTGGTGCCGTTGCCACTGCTCATATTCATTTATACCACTTGTATTTCACTATCTCTTCGCCGAACTAGTGCACCTATTAGGTGTGTTGGGGACACAAGAGACTTCTTGCTTTGTGGTTGCAGGGTTGCATGAGAGGGATATCTTTGACCTCTTCCTCCCTGAGTTCGATAAACCTTGGGTGATCCACTTAAGGGAAACTTGCTGCTGTTCTACAAACCTCTGCTCTTGGAGGCCCAACACTGTCTACAAGAATAGAAGCACCCGTAGACATCAAGCTTCTGTCGCTCCGCCTCCATGAGGCGGCGTCCCGCCTCCTCCGTGGCCGATCGCTGGCGCGATATCTCGAGGACGTGCTCGAGGTTCGCGTCATTGACGAACTTGCGCTCCTCCTCCCTCAACCGCTGGTATCGTTGTGCGTTCAGCGACGCGAGGATCGCCGCCTGCTCCGGGTCGGCGGGGGCCTGCGGCGGCTCGCCCGACTGCGCTGCCTCCTCCGCCACCTCTGCTTCGGCTTCTGCTACGTAGACATCATGCCACGCCTCGAACCGTGGGGCCTCGTCCTCGTCGGAGCTGTGCTCGTCGTCGGCCTGCGGCTCCGGCTCCGGCTGCGGCTCCGGTGGTAGTGGAGGCAGCGCGCGGCCGTTGAGGCCAAGCATCGAGTAGGTGGTCTTCAGACGGCGGGCATCTTGATGTGGAGAGTAGAGAATGGAGCGGCGGTGGTGGACGGCGTACGTCCTATCTAGCGGTAGCAACTGCCCACATTTAAGGCGACTAGACGCCGCATGGCCAGTCGCTGCCTCGGTTTCCACATGGGAGGCCATTAGGCGGATGTTGTCTGTAATACTACTCCATGTCATCTATAGACAATGCTATAGACAGTGTATACAATAGTCTATTTGTAAGTTATCTATTTTTAGTCATAGCTATATATGAGTATAAGTTATAGACACCTTTCATACAACAACAAAAATGGTGTCTATAAGCTGTCTGTAAGAAGCCTACAGACTGTCTGTAACTTTAGACCATGCACTATGTGTATCAAAAGCGAACCAAAACGTCCATTGAATCGGTTCCGCGCATAACAGAGCATCGATGCATAGGTTCTGACAGGAAAAGCGAACCAACAATTTGGTTCGACTCATCTGTGATGGAAATTGATAATTTAATGTGCATGGCATGGTGAAGTGGGCCACTTGCTTTAGGATACCCTGTTCACACAACAATGGAGTAAGTAAAATATGCATGTCATATTTCTGCTGGGTCCCACTTGTACTGCTTGATCCGGTTTCTTTGAATCGGCACCACATAGTCGAGAGGGGATATTCCGTAACTAATTGCGCCCGCACCCCATTTTTTCTGACATTTCCAAGTTTCCAAAAAAATCACATATAACTACCTCTTACATGACCTTAAACGCCGACGACCAACCTTTCCGCGTCGCGGCCGATGCGAACCGTCGCGTCCTCTCGCGGACAAGGCGCCCCCACCAGAGAAAACCGTCGTTCCGCGAGGCAGCCGGGTGCCCGATTCGCGCCCTTGTCGAAGGGGTCGGCGATTCTATTGGGCTCGACAAATTGACGGCGCCGTTGGGAGCGCACCGGTGCGAGCCCTAAAACGACGCAGGCCCCCAAATCGCTATTGGGTCCGCCGGTGGAGATGCTCTGAATTTGGTGCATCCGCAAAATCTTGCAAAGTATAATGATTAAAAATTGTAAGACCATACTAGTAGTTCTGTTGAAGGCCGAGTGCAAGATCAAATAATCATTACACTGAAAATTTGTTACAATGATTGCAAACTATAGCAATAACAGGAAAACAGCTCAAGATCAAATAATCATTACATTGAAAATTTGTTACAATTATTGCAAACTATAGCAATAATAGGAAAAAATCTCAAGTGTTACAATAACAGGAAAAATTCTCAAATACCACAACATGTCGTAATAACTCAAATGATACAAGCCATACAAAATGGCATCATCGGAAAAACTGCATTTCTTTTAGGTAGAATTCATCGGAGTGCAAGTAACAGCTGGCTTTCCATTAGATCTACAGAGTAGATTATTAAGGATCTGCTCAATCCAAGCTTGCCTATTTTTCAATTCATGTATCTCATTGAGTGTTATGTCGATATTTGAATCTCTTTCATCTCTTTGCTGCTGAATTATATCAATTGATTCGTGTGCAAAGGCAGCGATTGTTCGCGCTGGAATGGCTGGGACAGTAGATATCATCTGACTATCAGATGAATTGGCATTGTCACAGCTGTGATGTGGAAAGACCTGGACACTTGATGTGCATGCCCTGCCATCTGCCTTCTTTGCTCTATTCAGGGGCTGAAAACAAGACAGTGCAGGTTACAGAACCATACAATTTGAGAAAACAACCATATTAGTTGTCACAGATTTTTGCAAAGCATCAAAACAGATGGCAGATTTTCACAAAGCATAAGGCATAATATAACAAAGCAAGCTATCAACCCCATTGCAACAGGCAGAGCAACCGGATGGCAAATATGAACAAAATAAATCAAGTAACTAGACAGTCTGTGCCTAATAAAATAAGCCAGGAAACTGCATAACAGAAGTCTGTCAATTAAAATTGACACTTGGAAGGGGTGCTTCAGATCCCTTAAGTTCCACAAAAGTGGTCATGTGGACAAAGCTAGCCAGACATGTGCAGTTGGAGAATCTCCAACCCCCTAAATTTCATTATTTTAATCATCGGCCAGCCATGGGAATGCCTCATATAAACGAGAAATATATCCATTTGGTGCCAAATATAAACGAGTAGGACCAATTAAGACAGATTAGACAGCGATGATACGTCTCCGACGTATCGATAATTTCTTATGTTCCATGCCACATTATTGATGATATCTACATGTTTTATACACATTATATGTCGTATTTATGCATTTTCCGGCACTAACCTATTAACGAGATGCCGAAGAGCCAGTTGTTGTTTTCTGCTGTTTTTGGTTTCACAAATCCTAGTAAAGAAATATTCTCAGAATTGGACGAAATCAACGCCCAGGGTCCTATTTTTGCACGACGCTTCCAGAAGACCGAGGGGGGAAAGGAAGTGGGGCCACGAGGCAACGACACCATAGGGCGGCGCGGCCTGGCCCTTGGCCGCGCCGGCCTGGTGTGTGGGGCCCTCGTGTGGCCCCCCGCGTTGCCCTTCCGCCTACTTAAAGCCTTCGTCGTGAAACCCCCAGTACCGAGAGCCACGATACGGAAAACCTTACTGTGACGCCGCCGCCGCCAATCCCATCTCGGGGATTCTGGAGATCACCTCCGGCACCCTGCCGGAGAGGGGATTCATCTCCCGGAGGACTCTTCACCGCCATGGTCGCCTCCGGAGTGATGAGTGAGTAGTTCACCCCTGGACTATGGGTCCATAGCAGTAGCTAGATGGTTGTCTTCTCCTCATGTGCTTCATTGTCGGATCTTGTGAGCTGCCTAACATGATCAAGATCATCTATCTCGTAATTCTATATGTTGTGTTTGTCGGGATCCGATGGATAGAGAATACTATGTTATTTTGATTATCAATCTATTACCTATGTGTTGTTTATGATCTTGCATGCTCTCCGTTATTAGTAGAGGCTCTGGCCAAGTTTTTGCTCTTAACTCCAAGAGGGAGTATTTATGCTCGATAGTGGGTTCATGCCTCCATTAAATCTGGGACAGTGACAGAAAGTTCTAAGGTTGTGGATGTGCTGTTGCCACTAGGGATAAAGCATTGATGCTATGTCCGAGGATGTAGTTATTGATTACATTACGCACCATACTTAATGCAATTGTCTGTTGTTTTGCAACTTAATACTGGAAGGGGTTCGGATGATAACCCGAAGGTGGACTTTTTAGGCATAGATGCATGCTGGATAGCGGTCTATGTACTTTGTCGTAATGCCCAATTAAATCTCACAATACTCATCATGTCATGTATGTGCATTGTTATGCCCTCTCTATTTGTCAATTGCCCGACTGTAATTTGTTCACCCAACATGCTATCTTATGGGAGAGACACCTCTAGTGAACTGTGGACCCCGGTCCATTCTTTTATACTGAAATACAAATCTGCTGCAATACTTGTTTTACTGTTCTCTGCAAACAATCATCATCCACACTATACGTCTAATCCTTTGTTACAGCAAGCCGGTGAGATTGACAACCTCACTGTTTCGTTGGGGCAAAGTACTTTGGTTGTGTTGTGCAGGTTCCACGTTGGCGCCGGAATCCCTGGTGTTGCGCCGCACTACATCCCGCCGCCATCAACCTTCAACGTGCTTCTTGGCTCCTCCTGGTTCGATAAACCTTGGTTTCTTTCTGAGGGAAAACTTGCTGCTGTGCGCATCATACCTTCCTCTTGGGGTTCCCAACGAACGTGTGAGTTACACGCCATCAAGCGACCATTATGGGATTCATATAAACTGACATTATTTCAATGTTTAACCCATGAGCCCAATATAAGGGAAGGAGAAACAAACAAATGAACCATTTTGTGCCTAAAAATAAAATATGGGTCAGCCAAAAAGAAACTACATATCTTATTTATGATACCCACTGAAGGTGGATTTCCTACTACGTAAGGTGGCATTGGATTAATCAACAAGTGAAATCGAAAAAATCTTACAAAAAACAAATATGCTCATTATATCCCACAACAAGCATGCCAGAAAGTGGCAAGGTTTATATGTTTTAATCATCAGTCAACTCAATGAATCAAGGACTAATAACCAACTGAATCATCATCTGACTCACATTCACGAAGCAAAACATTCTTATCATGTATGGATGAAATCCAGAAGACATAACGGTATGAGGAAGTGCATGAGCAATCAAACATTATGTGGCTGGAATAAAATGCCAGATCATTTAAGTTAAGTAGAACAATTAAATTGGTTTAATCATGATCAAACAAAAAAAGATTAGACAGGCAATAGAACAAGTTTGAGAAGCTAGCAGGAAAATGAACGAAGACGTGCAGTCATATAAATAGCATGATTTATTTCAAACCAGTTATCCTATCTATATGGAGAGTAAATGTGTTAAACACAAACCGGTTCCCAAAGCACGATAAGCATATCAATACAAAAATGAAAGGTACTTACTGGATTATAGGGGTGATTCACTCCACGATTTGTTGTGTTCCATGTGATAGTGCAACATGAAATTACAGCAAAGAGTTAGGGTTTTAATGTACCAGAGCAATGAGTTCACATGTACTACAGGATGGCAAAAGGATAGCAGAAAGGAAATAGTAATTGGCATTTACCGTCATTGTTTACAACAAAACAGATGGAAATTATAATGTAAAACCTTGTGAACACAGAAGAGCACGGAATGGCGGAATATAAAACAACATTTTGCAACGAACAAAACAAACAGCGGCTATGGTCCCAAGCACACAACCTCGTCACCCGAGCATAAGAAAAGAAAACAAACATGTAGGTTTCCTAACAAAAATAGATGAATTACATAGCATGCAATTACTCGTTCTAACATTAGGACGAACTAGATAGATATTATAGAGGTGTTTCTTGAGAGTTTATAGAGCAGGGAATGCTTTGCTAGTCTTAGTATGAACAAGATAAAAATTAATACTATTTTTTGCAACACACAGTACAATCATAGACGCTGACATGTACATGCATACACTCATCACCTCGCTGATATAAAGATTGACCCAGTACAAAAGCCATCTCCATCAATCTACGCTTGTTAAGGAGAGGGTTCCTTAGAGAATAAAAAGGGGAGCGAACGAAAAAGATGTGTGGCTGAACCGATCTATGCTTGTTTTACCGATTAGAATTAGGAAAGGGATGCTGATTTTGCTACCTAGTGCTACGGATTGGATTTTGGTCGTGACCTAACTAATCCTGATAAGAACTCCTCATGGAGCCGATCACGCTGACCTTACTTTTTATGTTCGGGTGAGTTGTATACACGTTTGACGTACCATCACCAACCACCACGACCTGTTTAAAATTTAATACGTAGTAAAGATAGTTTATATGACAAGATTATGGGGGAGATTGTTAGTAGTAATCTTATCAATGTGGTTGGCTAGTAAAGGAGCTAGCTTAGTCATGAAGTATCCAAGGTATGTAGAGAGAATTGTAGAATGGGGAATGTTCTAGAGTAAGATATTTACGAGTAGTATGAAATATCTAGAGTTTGTAGAGTATTCTAGAAGTATGGTATAGGGTTTGGATTCTGGCACATGGAAACAATCTAAAGGGTCATGTACAAGCTTCCTAGTATTATAAGCCCTGTGTGTGAAGCACATCAAGGTGTGTGAAGCACATCAAGACAGAGAGCTTGAGGAGTAGCATGGGCAAATGCGCAGGTTTCTGCCATCTGCCACGCGCATTGAGAGCGGGGCGGAGCTGGATCTATGGGACTTCTTTGTCGATGCTTTTTTAGACGGACGAATCAGTATTAACTCGCAGGGGGGGATAGGTGTAATTTTCGGAAATTTATGGGTAGTTTGAAGTTGGACGAAAATTTTGCCTTAGTTTCTTTATTATTATATATTATTAGGTATAGATATAGATTGACACGGGTTTAACTAGATTGGATTGCATGACAGTAAACCAATTCTAGATACTTACATGCTAATATAAATCTCAGTTATGACTAGATTCAGATGTATATATACACATTCTAGTTGACCAAGACATGCTTGAACCTTCTATGGTAACAGCCCAAAACGTGCAGGGGGGAGGGGGTCTGGTTACCTCGACGGTGGCTTCGTGTATTCATACTCGGCATCCTTGCGGGTCACGTCGATGACGGTGGGGGTGCTGCGGTTGCGGTGGGCGTCGGCGTCGAGGAAGCAAATCTGGGGCGGTCGATGATGGTTTCGGGGAAGCAGATCTGAAACGAGGGAGTCGGTGAAGCAGATCCGATGCAGTGCACGGTGTCGTTGGTGAAGCGGACCAGGTACGGCAGACGAGGGAGTCGGTGAACTCAGATAGTGCAGTGCACGGCGGCGTTGGTGAAGCGGATCTGGTGCTGCGAATGAAGCAGTCGGTGAAGCAGATCCGATGCAGTACACGGCGGCGTTGGTGAAGCGGATCTGGTGCTGCGGACGAGGGAGTCGGTAACCTAAGGTAGGTGAGGTGGTAGGCCGGCTAAGTACGGCTGGGATATTCCGGTGCGGTGGTCCGGCAGGTGAGAGATGATGGGGTTGGAGTATTGCGACAGATTTTTGGCGGAAATGGGGAAGACGAAAGGAAGGCGGTAGACTATATATATCAGAGGGGATGTGTAAATTACGAATGAGACCCCAACCCACGCCGGCTTCACTTGTCTGCCATTGCGTCATTGGTAATAGGGGTCGAATGGGAATTCGAAATATGTGTATGGAGGCGGGAGTTTTGGCGCTCAACTCGTATTTTGAATCTCCCTGGTGTATAAGCAAGACGAGTATACTAGATATTGAATCATAGACCAGGGAAGACAAGTACAGTAGTACAACAATACTGTAATGTCTACATTGCATGATGCTGATCTACCTTGCGTTAGTGTTTGTAGTTGTAGCTAAGTGGTGCAAGGAAGACATATTTGTAATTTCTACAACTAAGATATGTCTATATACATCCGTATTAGACAAAACTAAGACACCTCCTTTTAGACGAAGGTAATATTACTTTTTAATCTCTTTGTACTAATGGTGATGATTTTTAATAGATCTTCAGAGTTTCGTAGTAGAAAAAAACTAGGCTCCTCTCAAGAAACAAATAAGCATCCAATTAATTAAGTACGTGGGCGGTTATTATTATTTTAACAGGGAAACTGCATTCGTGCCCTATGGCCCGTCATCTTCAAAACCGTCCAAATGCATGCATCTAGCGGTTTCCAGGCCCTGGCGTGGCGGTTAACATTCGTCTTCCTCATTTCGTGTCTTCTCCCTAACACTCTCGGATGTGCCCTTCTCGCTACCCTCCATGGAAGCGTTCTACCACTGGCACACTTTCCTCGCTCATGGAAAAACCACCATTACGGCGAACTATACCAATATGGCGTCTAAGGTGGAGGAACACATCAACAAAATCGAGTTGATCTTGGAGAAAGAAGACTCGTACAAAATTGTTGGCCTAGACGTATGATACGTCTCCGACGTATCGATAATTTCTTATGTTCCATGCCACATTATTGATGATATCTACATGTTTTATGCATACTTTATGTCATATTTATGCATTTTCCGGCACTAACCTATTAACGAGATGCCGAAGAGCTAGTTGCTTGTTTTCTGCTGTTTTTGGTTCAGAAATCCTAGTAAGGAAATATTCTCGGAATTGGACGAAATCAACGCCCAGGGGCCTATTTTGCCACGAAGCTTCCAGAAGACCGAAGAGAAGACGAAGCGGGGCCACGGGGCGCCGCCACACTAGGGCGGCGCGGCCCAGGGGGGGCCCGCGCGGCCCTAGCGTGTGGGGCCCCCGTGACCCCTCCGAGGCTGCCCTTCCGCCTACTTAAAGCCTTCGTCGCGAAACCCCCAGTACCGAGAGCCACGATACGGAAAACCTTCCAGAGACGCCGCGGCCGCCAATCCCATCTCGGGGGATTCAGGAGATCGCCTCCAGCACCCTGCCGGAGAGGGGAATCATCTCCCGTAGGACTCTTCACCGCCATGGTCACCTCCGGAGATATAAGTGAGTAGTTCACCCCTGGACTATGGGTCCATAGCAGTAGCTAGATGGTCGTCTTCTCCTTATGTGCTTCATTGTCGGATCTTGTGAGCTGCCTAACATGATCAAGATCATCTATCTGTAATGCTATATGTTGTGTTTGTTGGGATCCGATGGATAGAGAATACTATGTTATGTTGATTATCAATCTATTACCTATGTGTTGTTTATGATCTTGCATGCTCTCCGTTATTAGTAGAAGCTCGGCCAAGTTTTTACTCTTAACTCCAAGAGGGAGTATTTATGCTCGATAGTGGGTTCATGCCTCCATTAAATCCGGGACGAGTGACGGAAAGTTCTAAGGTTGTGGATGTGCTGTTGCCACTAGGGATAAAACATTGATGCTATGTCCGAGGATGTAGTTATTGATTACATTACGCACCATACTTAATGCAATTGTCCGTTGTTTGCAACTTAATACCGGAAGGGGTTCGGATGATAACCTGAAGGTGGACTTTTTAGGCATAGATGCATGCTGGATAGCGGTCTATGTACTTTGTCGTAATGCCCAATTAAATCTCACTATATTCATCATATCATGTATGTGCATGGTCATGCCCTCTCTATTTGTCAATTTTCCAACTGTAATTTGTTCACCCAACATGCTATTTATCTTATGGGAGAGACACCTCTAGTGAACTGTGGACCCCGGTCCATTCTTTTACATCGAATACAATCTACTGCAATACTTGTTCTACTGTTTTCTGCAAACAATCATCATCCACACTATACATCTAATCCTTTGTTACAGCAAGCCGGTGAGATTGACAACCTCGCTGTTTCGTTGGGGCAAAGTACTTTGGTTGTGTTGTGCAGGTTCCACGTTGGCGCCGGAATCCCTGGTGTTGCGCCGCACTACATCCCGCCGCCATCAACCTTCGACGTGCTTCTTGGCTCCTCCTGGTTCGATAAACCTTGGTTTCTTTCTGAGGGAAAACTTGCTACTGTGCGCATCACACCTTCCTCTTGGGGTTCCCAACGGACGTGTCAACTACATGCATCAAGCATTTTTTCTGACGCCGTTGCCGGGGAGATCAAGACACGCTGCAAGGGGAGTCTCTACAATCCAATCTCTTTACTTTGTTTTTGTCTTGCTTTATTTTATTTACTACTTTGTTTGCTGCATTATATCAAAACACAAAAAAATTAGTTGCTAGCTTTACTTTATTTACTGTCTTGCACTCTATATCAAAAACACAAAAAAAATAGTTACTTGCATTTGCTTTACTTATTTTAACATGTTTCCTTTTAATTTTACTCGTAAAAGATATACCTGTGGGACAAGGGTCTATAATTGGAAGAGATAATATAGAAGAATTTTTCACCCATGTTAGTATGCATGAAGATCTTAAAGATATACCCCTTGCAAAAGCTGTCCCTACTTATGAAGATGCCTCTGTTTGTTTGGTACGCATGATGGAAGCTAGATTTATTAGTCTCAACCCCATGATACAACACATGTTTCTTACACTTTCTGATATGGAGCGGGGAGAGAAGAGAAATTTTGTTCTAAAAGTCTTAGTGCGAGAATTTGCGGATATAGCTAAAGAAGCTAGAAAAGTTTTTAGTAAGCATGAGAGGCTTGGTACGATCACCGATTTTAAAAGAATACTTGAAAAAATGGATATGGATAGAATTAAGTACACTAATAGTATTAATGATGGTGGGGAGATTAAAGCACCAATACCATGTAAGCTCCTAGCGATGCATGAAGCTCTAGATGATAATTATGCCTGGCTTGTTCCTGAAAATTTGTTTGATGAGAGTAGCAAGCCCAAGACTAATAAAAAGGGAGCCGCTGAAACTTATGTATTGATACGTCTCCGACGTATCGATAATTTCTTATGTTCTATGCCATATTATTGATGATACCTACATGTTTTATGCACACTTTATGTCATATTCGTGCATTTTCTGGAACTAACCTATTAACAAGATGCCGAAGTGCCGGTTCTCGTTTTCTGCTGTTTTTGGTTTCGAAATCCTAGTAACGAAATATTCTCGGAATCGGACGAAATCAAGACCCGGGTTCCTATTTTCACCGGAAGCATCCGGAACACCCGGGAAGGACCGGAGGGGGGCATCGGGCCCCCGGACCATAGGTCGGCGCGGCCCGAGCCCCGGCCGCGCCGCCATATGGTGTGGCCACCCCTTCGACCCTCTCGCGCCGCCTCTTCGCCTATATAAAGCCTCCGTCGAGAAAACCCTGATACGAAGAACCACGATACGGAAAACCTTCCAGAGCCGCCGCCATCGCGAAGCCAAGATCTGGGGGACAGGAGTCTCTGTTCCGGCACCCTGCCGGAGCGGGGAAATGCCCCCGGAAGGCTTCTCCATCGACACCGCTGCCATCTCCACCGCCATCTTCATCACCGCTGCTGCTCCCATGAGGAGGGAGTAGTTCTCCATCGAGGCTCGGGGCTGTACCGGTAGCTATGTGGTTCATCTCTCTCCTATGTGTTTCAATACAATAATCTCATGAGCTGCCTTACATGATTGAGATTCATATGATGATGCTTGTAATCTAGATGTCATTGTGCTAGTCAAGAGAGTTTTACTTATGTGATCTCCGGAGACTCCTTGTCCCACGTGTGTAAAGGTGACAGTGTGTGCACCGTGTGGGTCTCTTAGGCTATATTTCACAGAATACTTACTCACTGTTATGAATGGCGTAGTGCAGTGCTTATTTATATCTCTTTATGATTGCAATGTGTTTTGTATCACAATTTATCCATGTGCTACTCTAGTGATGTGTTATTAAAGTAGTTTATTCCTCCTGCACGGTGTAATGGTGATAGTGTGTGCATCCGTGTTAGTACTTGGCGTATGCTATGATCATGATCTCTTGTAGATTGTGAAGTTAACTATTGCTATGATAGTATTGATGTGATCTATTCCTCCTACATAGTGTGAAGGTGACGAGTGTGCATACTGTGTTAGTACTTGGTTTAGTCGTGTTGATCTTTCTTGCACTCTAAGGTTATTTAAATATGAACATTGAATTGTGGAGCTTGTTAACTCCGGCATTGAGGGTTCGTGTAATCCTACGCACTGTGTTCATCATCCAACAAGAGTGTATAGTATGCATTTATCTATTCTGTTATGTGATCAATGTTGAGAGTGTCCACTAGTGAAAGTCTAATCCCTAGGCCTTGTTCCTAAATATCGCTATCGCTGCTTGTTTCTTGTTTTCTTTGCGTTACTACTGCTGCGTTACTACTTGCTTGTTTCTTGTCCTGGGCAAAGCACTTTTACGGTGCCGTTGCTACTACTTATTCATACCACCTGTATTTCACTATCTCTTCGCCGAACTAGTGCACCTATTAGGTGTGTTGGGGACACAAGAGACTTCTTGCTTTGTGGTTGCGGGGTTGCATGAGAGGGATATCTTTGACCTCTTCCTCCCCGAGATCGATAAACCTTGGGTGATCCACTTAAGGGAAACTTGCTCGCTGTTCTACAAACCTCTGCTCTTGGAGGCCCTACACTGTCTACAAGAATAGAAGCTCCCGTAGACATCAAGCACTTTTACGGCGCCGTTGCCGAGGAGGAAAGGTAAAAGGCACTCATACTCCGGTTCCGAGTAACGGTACTTTTACGGCGCCATTGTGTTTGTGCTCGAAGATATTTCCTTTAGATCCTGCAATTGCATCTTTTTGTTTCTTGTTTACACTAGTTTGGCATAATGGACAACAATGAGCTTCTTATTCTATTTCCTGATTTAAGACATGGATTGTTTGATGCGAAAATTAAAAAAACCTATGAAATTTTATTTGCATGCTGGTAGTAATATTAGTATGAACGCTTTGAACACCATTGTTGATAATAATATAGAAAGTTCTAAGCTTGGGGAAGCTGGTTTTCATGATCTTTGTAGTCCCCTAAGCATTGAGGAGAAAATTTTCTTTGATGATACTGTGCCTCCTATTTATGATGATTATAATAGTGGTCTTTTGGTACAACCTACTATGGAGAGTAAATTTTATTGTGATTATACTATGCCTCCTACACTTGATGAGAATAATAATGATAGCTACTTTGTTGAATTTGCTCCCACTACAACTAATAAAATTGATTATGCCTATGTGGAGAGTAATAATTTTATGCATGAGACTCATGATAAGAATGCTTTATGTGATAGTTATATTGTTGAGTTTGCTCATGTTGCTACTGAAAGTTATTATGAGAGAGGAAAATATGGTTGTAGAAATTTTCATGTTACTAAAATGCCTCTCTATGTGCTGAAATTTTTGAAGCTACACTTGTTCTATCTTCCTATGCTTGTTACTTTGCTCTTCATGAACTTGTTTATTTACAAGATTCCTATGCATAGGAAGCATGTTGGACTTAAATGTGTTTTGAATTTGCCTCTTGATGCTCTCTTTTGCTTCAAATACTATTTCTTGCGAGTGCATCATTAAAACTGCTGAGCCCATCTTAATGGCTATAAAGAAAGAACTTCTTGGGAGATAACCCATGTGTTATTTTGCTACAGTATTTTTGTTTTATATTTGTGTCTTGGAAGTTGTTTACTACTGTAGCAACCTCTCCTTATCTTAGTTTTGAGTTTTGTTGTGCCAAGTAAAGTCTTTGATAGTAAAGTAAGTACTAGATTTGGATTACTGCGCAGTTACAGATTTCTTTGCTGTCACGAATCTGGGTCTACCTCCCTGTAGGTAGCTCAGAAAATTAAGACAATTTACGAGCATGATCCTCAGATATGTACGCAACTTTCATTCAATTTGAGCATTTTCGTTTGAGCAAGTCTGGTGGCCTAATAAAATCCATCTTTACGGACTGTTCTGTTTTGACAGATTCTGCCTTTTATTTTGCATTGCCTCTTTTGCTATGTTGGATGAATTTCTTTGATCCATTAATGTCCAGTAGCTTTATGCAATGTCCAGAAGTGTTAAGAATGATTGTGTCACCTCTGAACATGTTAATTTTTATTATGCACTAACCCTCTAATGAGTTGTTTCGAGTTTGGTGTGGAGGAAGTTTTCAAGGATCAAGATAGGAGTATGATGCAATATGATCAAGGAGAGTGAAAGCTCTAAGCTTGGGGATGCCCCGGTGGTTCACCCCTGCATATTATAAGAAGACTCAAGCGTCTAAGCTTGGGGATGCCCAAGGCATCCCCTTCTTCATCGACAACATTATCGGGTTCCTCCCTCGAAACTATATTTTTATTCCGTCACATCTTATGTACTTTGCTTGGAGCGTCGGTTTGTTTTTGTTTTTTGTTTTGTTTGAATAAAATGGATCCTAGCATTCACTTTATGGGAGAGAGACACGCTCCGCTGTAGCATATGGACAAATATGTCCTTAGGCTCTACTCATAGTATTCATGGCGAAGTTTCATCTTCGTTAAATTGTTATATGGTTGGAATTGGAAAATGCTACATGTAGTAATTCTAAAATGTCTTGGATAATTTGATACTTGGCAATTGTTGTGCTCATGTTTAAGCTCTTGCATCATATACTTTGCACCCATTAATGAAGAAATACTTAGAGCTTGCTAATTTGGTTTGCATATTTGGTTTCTCTAGAGTCTAGATAACATCTAGTATTGAGTTTTGAACCACAAGGAAGACGGTATGGAGTCTTATAATGTTTACAATGTGTCTTTTATGTGAGTTTTGCTGTACCGTTCATCCTTGTGTTTGTTTCAAATAACCTTGCTAGCCTAAAACTTGTATCGAGAGGGAATACTTCTCATGCATCCAAAATACTTGAGCCAACCACTATGCCATTTGTGTCCACCATACCTACCTACTACATGGTATTTATCCGCCATTCCAAAGTAAATTGTTTGAGTGCTACCTTTAAAATTCCATCATTCACCTTTGCAATATATAGCTCATGGGACAAATAGCTTAAAAACTATTGTGGTAATGAATATGTACTTATGCACTTTATCTCTTATTAAGTTGCTTGTTGTGCGATAACCATGTTTCTGGGACGCCATCAACTATTCTTTGTTGAATATCATGTGAGTTGCTATGCATGTCCGTCTTGTCCGAAGTAAGAGAGATCTACCACCTTAATGGTTGGAGCATGCATATTGTTAGAGAAGAACATTGGGCCGCTAACTAAAGCCATGATTCATGGTGGAAGTTTCAGTCTTGGACATATATCCTCAATCTCATATGAGAATAATAATTGTTGCCACATGCTTATGCATTAAAGAGGAGTCCATTATTTGTTGTCCATGTTGTCCCGGTATGGATGTCTAAGTTGAGAATAATCAAAAGCGAGAAATCCAAAATGCGAGCTTTCTCCTTAGACCTTTGTACAGGCGGCATGGAGGTACCCCATTGTGGCACTTGGTTAAAACATGTGCATTGCAAAGATCCGGTAGTCCAAGCTAATTAGGACAAGGTGCGGGCACTATTAGTATACTATGCATGAGACTTGCAACTTGTAAGATATAATGTACATAACTCATATGCTTTATTACTACCGTTGACAAAATTGTTTCATGTTTTCAAAATAAAACCTCTAGCACAAATATAGCAATCGATGCTTTCCTCTTTGAAGGACCATTCTCTTTACTTTTATGTTGAGTCAGTTCACCTATCTCTCTCCACCTCAAGAAGCAAACACTTGTGTGAACTGTGCATTGATTCCTACATACTTGCATATTGTACTTGTTATATTACTCTATGTTGACAATTATCCATGAGATATACATGTTATAAGTTGAAAGCAACCGCTGAAACTTAATCTTCCTTTGTGTTGCTTCAATGTCTTTACTTTGATTTATTGCTTTATGAGTTAACTCTTATGCAAGACTTATTAATACTTGTCTTGAAGTACTATTCATGAAAAGTCTTTGCTTTATGATTCACTTGTTTACTCATGTCATTACCATTGTTATGATCGCTGCATTCATTACATATGTTTACAAATAGTATGATCAAGGTTATGATGGCATGTCACTTCAGAAATTATCTTTGTTATCGTTTTACCCGCTCGGGACGAGCGGAACTAAGCTTGGGGATGCTTGATACGTCTCCGACGTATCGATAATTTCTTATGTTCTATGCCATATTATTGATGATACCTACATGTTTTATGCACACTTTATGTCATATTCGTGCATTTTCTGGAACTAACCTATTAACAAGATGCCGAAGTGCCGGTTCTCGTTTTCTCGCTGTTTTGGTTTCGAAATCCTAGTAACGAAATATTCTCGGAATCGGACGAAATCAAGACCCGGGTTCCTATTTTCACCGGAAGCATCCGAACACCCGGGAAGGACCGGAGGGGGGCACCGGGCCCCCGGACCATAGGCCGGCGCGGCCCGGGCCCCGGCCGCGCCGCCATATGGTGTGGCCACCCCTTCGACCCTCCTGCGCCGCCTCTTCGCCTATATAAAGCCTCCGTCGAGAAAACCCTGATACGAAGAACCACGATACGGAAAACCTTCCAGAGCCGCCGCCATCGCGAAGCCAAGATCTGGGGGACAGGAGTCTCTGTTCCGGCACCCTGCCGGAGCAGGGAAATGCCCCGGAAGGCTTCTCCATCGACACCGCTGCCATCTCCACCGCCATCTTCATCACCGCTGCTGCTCCCATGAGGAGGGAGTAGTTCTCCATCAAGGCTCGGGGCTGTACCGGTAGCTATGTGGTTCATCTCTCTCCTATGTGCTTCAATACAATAATCTCATGAGCTGCCTTACATGATTGAGATTCATATGATGATGCTTGTAATCTAGATGTCATTGTGCTAGTCAAGAGAGTTTTACTTATGTGATCTCCGGAGACTCCTTGTCCCACTTGTGTAAAGGTGACAGTGTGTGCACCGTGTGGGTCTCTTAGGCTATATTTCACAGAATACTTACTCACTGTTATGAATGGCGTAGTGAAGTGCTTATTTATATCTCTTTATGATTGCAATGTGTTTTGTATCACAATTTATCCATGTGCTACTCTAGTGATGTGTTATTAAAGTAGTTTATTCCTCCTGCACGGTGTAATGGTGACAGTGTGTGCATCCGTGTTAGTACTTGGCGTATGCTATGATCATGATCTCTTGTAGATTGTGAAGTTAACTATTGCTATGATAGTATTGATGTGATCTATTCCTCCTACATAGTGTGAAGGTGACAGTGTGCATACTGTGTTAGTACTTGGTTTAGTCGTGTTGATCTTTCTTGCACTCTAAGGTTATTTAAATATGAACATTGAATTGTGGAGCTTGTTAACTCCGGCATTGAGGGTTCGTGTAATCCTACGCAATGTGTTCATCATCCAACAAGAGTGTAGAGTATGCATTTATCTATTCCGTTATGTGATCAATGTTGAGAGTGTCCACTAGTGAAAGTCTAATCCCTAGGCCTTGTTCCTAAATATCGCTATCGCTGCATGTTTACTTGTTTTACTTGCGTTACTACTGCTGCGTTACTACCGCTTGTTTCTTGTCCCGGGCAAAGCACTTTTCCGGTGCCGTTGCTACTACTTATTCATACCACCTGTATTTCACTATCTCTTCGCCGAACTAGTGCACCTATTAGGTGTGTTGGGGACACAAGAGACTTCTTGCTTTGTGGTTGCGGGGTTGCATGAGAGGGATATCTTTGACCTCTTCCTCCCTGAGATCGATAAACCTTGGGTGATCCACTTAAGGGAAACTTGCTGCTGTTCTACAAACCTCTGCTCTTGGAGGCCCAACACTGTCTACAAGAATAGAAGCTCCCGTAGACATCATGTATCCAAAATACTATGCATGGTTGAGAAAACTCCAAACCCCGCTGTCGATGCATCATCTCTTGATAACACTTGATATACACTTTCTGCGCCTAGGTGAAAGGCGTTAAAGAAAAGCGCTTATGGGAGACAACCCATGTTTTTATTACAGTACTTTTATTTTATATTTGAGTCTTGGAAGTTGTTTACTACTGTAATAACCTCTCCTTATCTTAGTTTTCTGCATTTTTGTGCCAAGTAAAGTCGTTGATAGTAAGGTTCATACTAGATTTGGATTACTGCACAGAAACAGATTTCTTTGCTGTCACGAATCTGGGCCTAATTCTCTGTAGGTAACTCAGAAAATTATGCCAATTTACGTGAGTGATCCTCGGATATGTACGCAACTTTCATTCAATTTGAGCATTTTCATCTGAGCAAGTCCGGTGCCTCAATAAAATTCGTCTTTACGAACTGTTCTGTTTTGACAGATTCTGCCTTTTATTTCGCATTGCCTGTTTTGATATGCTTGATGGATTTTTCTATTCCATTGACTTTCAGTAGCTTTGTGCAATGTCCAGAAGTGTTAAGAATGATTATGTCACCTCTGAACATGTAAATTTTGATTGTGCACTAACCCTCTAATGAGTTGTTTTGAGTTTGGTGTGGAGGAAGTTTTCAAGGATCAAGAGAGGGAGATGATACAATATGATCAAGGAGAGTGAAAGCTCTAAGCTTGGGGATGCCCCGGTGGTTCACCCCTGCATATTTTAAGAAGACTCAAGCGTCTAAGCTTGGGGATGCCCAAGGCATCCCCTTCTTCATCAACTACACTATCAGGTTTCTCCCCTGAAACTATATTTTTATTCCATCACATCTTATGTGCTTTGCTTGGAGCGTCGGTTTGTTTTTTGTTTTTGTTTTTGTTTGAATAAAATGGATCCTAGCATTCATTGTGTGGGAGAGAGACACGCTCCGCTGTTGCATATGGACAAATATGTCCTTAGGCTTTACTCATAGTATTCATGGCGAAGGTTGAATCTTCTTCGTTAAATTGTTATATGGTTGGAATCGGGAAATGCTACATGTAGTAATTCTAAAATGTCTTGAACAATTTGATACTTGGCAATTGTTGTGCTCATGTTTAAGCTCTTGCATCATATACTTTGCACCCATTAATGAAGAAATGCATAGAGCTTGCTAAAATTTGGTTTGCATAATTGGTCTCTCTAAAGTCTAGATAATTTCTAGTATTGAGTTTTGAACAACAAGGAAGAAGGTGTAGAGTCTTATAATGTTTACAATATGTCTTTTATGTGAGTTTTGCTGCACCGGTTCATCCTTGTGTTTGTTTCAAATAACTTTGCTAGCCTAAACCTTGTATCGAGAGGGAATACTTCTCATGCATCCAAAATCCTTGAGCCAACCACTATGCCATTTGTGTCCACCATACCTACCTACTACATGGTATTTATCCGCCATTCCAAAGTAAATTGCTTGAGTGCTACCTTTAAAATTTCCATTCTTTACCTTTGCAATATATAGCTCATGGGACAAATAGCCAAAAAACTATTGTGGTATTGAATATGTACTTATGCACTTTATCTCTTATTAAGTTGCTGGTTGTGCGATAACCATGTTCCTGGGGACGCCATCAACTACTCTTTGTTGAGTATCATGTGAGTTCCTATGCATGTCCGTCTTGTCTGAAGTAAGGGAGATTTACCACTCATTTAATGGTTAGAGCATGCATAATGTTAGAGAAGAACATTGGGCCGCTAACTAAAGCCATGATCCATGGTGGAAGTTTCAGTTTTGGACATATATCCTCAATCTCAAATGAGAACATTAATTGTTGCTACATGCTTATGCATTAAAGAGGAGTCCATTATCTGTTGTCTATGTTGTCCCGGTATGGATGTCTAAGTTGAGAATAATCAAAAGCGAGAAATCCACATGCGAACTTTCTCCTTAGACCTACCTTTGTACAGGCGGCATAGAGGTACCCCTTTGTGACACTTGGTTAAAACATGTGTATTGCGATGATAATCCCGGTAATCCGAGCTAATTAGGACAAGGTGCGGGCACTATTAGTATACTATGCATGAAACTTGCAACTTGTAAGATATAATTTACATGATACATATGCTTTATTACTACCGTTGACAAAATTGTTTCTTGTTTTCAAAACCAAAGCTCTAGCACAAATATAGCAATCAATGCTTCCCTCTGCGAAGGGCCATTTCTTTTACTTTTATGTTGAGTCAGTTCACCTATCTCTCTCTACCTCAAGAAGCAAACACTTGTGTGAACCGTGCATTGATTCCTACATACTTGCATATTGCACTTGTTATATTACTTTACATTGACAATTATCCATGAGATATACATGTTATAAGTTGAAAGCAACCGCTGAAACTTAATCTTCCTTTGTGTTGCTTCAATATCTTTACTTTGATTCATTGCTTTATGAGTTAACTCTTATGCAAGACTTATTGATGCTTGTCTTGAAAGTACTATTCATGAAAAGTCTTTGCTTTATGATTCATTTGTTTACTCATGTCATTACCATTGTTTTGATCGCTGCATTCATTACATATGCTTACAATAGTATGATCAAGGTTATGATGGCATGTCACTCCAGAAATTATCTTTGTTATCGTTTACCTGCTCGGGACGAGCAGGAACTAAGCTTGGGGATGCTGATACGTCTCCAACATATCGATAATTTCTTATGTTCCATGCCACATTATTGATTATATCTACATGTTTTATGCATACTTTATGTCATATTTATGCATTTTCCGGCACTAACCTATTAATGAGATGTCGAAGAGCCGATTCTTGTTTTCTAGCTGTTTTTGGTTTCGAAACCCTAGTAAGGAAATATTCTCGGAATTGGACGAAATCAACGCCCAGGGGCCTATTTTGCCACGAAGCTTCCAGAAGACCGAAGAGAAGACGAAGTGGGGCCACGGGGCGCCACCACACTAGGGCGGCGCGGCCCAGGGGGGGCCCGCGCGGCCCTAGCGTGTGGGGCCCTCGTGACCCCTCCGAGGCTGCCCTTCCGCCTACTTAAATCCTTCGTCGCGAAACCCCCAGTACCGAGAGCCACGATACGGAAAACCTTCCAGAGACGCCGCCGCCGCCAATCCCATCTCGGGGGATTCAGGAGATCGCCTCCGGCACACAGCCGGAGAGGGGAATCATCTCCCGGAGGACTCTTCACCGCCATGGTCGCCTCCGGAGTGATGAGTGAGTAGTTCACCCCTGGACTATGGGTCCATAGCAGTAGCTAGATGGTCGTCTTCTCCTTATGTGCTTCATTGTCGGATCTTGTGAGCTGCCTAACATGATCAAGATCATCTATTTGTAATGTTATATGTTGTGTTTGTTGGGATCCGATGGATAGAGAATACTATGTTATGTTGATTATCAATCTATTACCTATGTGTTGTTTATGATCTTGCATGCTCTCCGTTATTAGTAGAGGCTCTGGTCAAGTTTTTACTCTTAACTCCAAGAGGGAGTATTTATGCTCGATAGTGGGTTCATGCCTCCATTAAATCTGGGACAGTGACAGAAAGTTCTAAGGTTGTGGATGTGTTGTTGCCACTAGGGATAAAACATTGATGCTATGTTCGAGGATGTAGTTATTGATTACATTACGCACCATACTTAATGCAATTGTCTGTTGTTTGCAACTTAATATTGGAAGGGGTTCGGATGATAACCTGAAGGTGGACTTTTTAGCCATAGATGCATGCTGGATAGCGGTCTATGTACTTTGCCGTAATGCCCAATTAAATGTCACTATATTCATCATATCATGTATGTGCATGGTCATGCCCTCTCTATTTGTCAATTGCCCAACTGTAATTTGTTCACCCAACATGCTATTTATCTTATGGGAGAGACACCTCTAGTGAACTGTGAACCCCGGTCCATTCTTTTACATCGAATACAATCTACTCCAATACTTGTTCTACTCGTTTTCTCGCAAACAATCATCATCCACACTATACATCTAATCCTTTGTTACAGCAAGCCGGTGAGATTGACAACCTCGCTGTTTCGTTGGGGCAAAGTACTTTGGTTGTGTTGTGCAGGTTCCACGTTGGCGCCGGAATCCCTGGTGTTGCGCCGCACTACATCCCGCCGCAATCAACCTTCGACGTGCTTCTTCGCTCCTCCTGGTTCGATAAACCTTGGTTTCTTTCTGAGGGAAAACTTGCTACTATGCGCATCACACCTTCCTCTTAGGGTTCCCAACGGACGTGTCAACTACACGCATCAACGTAGAGTACACCTATGGGCCTGAACAGAGGGCTGCCCTCATACAGTTGTGCATGGGCACGGACTGCCTCCTGTACCAGATTTCCTCAGCCGACCAGCCATTCCCCAAACTTGCTGACTTTCTTGGCAGGCCTGACGTAACATTTGCAGGTGTTGACATCGGCAACGACATTACCAGGCTTGGGCGTTGCAACCTCTCAGTGGCGAACTTCGTGGACATCCAGAAAAGGTGGAAGCCTTCCGATTCCACTAGTAACAATAAGGATTCGTTGGCTGACTATGCTGCGGCCATTATAGACAGCCAGTACAAATCTATCATGAAAAAACTTACGCATGAGGAACACAAGCTGTGGAAGTAGGTGCCCTTGTCCATGAAGCATATCATGTATGCAAGCATCGACGCATACGCGACATATGAGGTATACAGGCGAATAGTGAACTTTGAGAAGGGTCAACAAAAATTGGCGGAATTCCAGGACAGCGGGAGTAAGAAGAAGAAGAAGAAGAAGAAGAAGAAGAAGAAGAAGAAGAAGAGCAACATGGTACAGGCTGTTGAAGACGAAGAGGAAGACCACTGAAAAGGATAGTCTAGTGTTAAAAGTAGTACAGTACTAGTATGTATACGATCGTGTGTGTATGCACCCAGTGATAAGTAGTTCTGTACATCCAGCTATATTTTATCTTGCAAGTAGTGTTAAAAGTAGTACAGTACTACTGTAGTATGTACGATCGTGTGTGTATGCTCCCGATGTCGTGAGTACATAACCGATAAGTATAAAATAAGATTCGCAAAAAAGAATATAATAATAATATGTATGGTAGATCTTTTTTTAATCTTGCATACTCCCTACGATCCATAATAAGTGTGCCGTTTCACTCTAACAGCATGCACTGTGTTGTCCACAACAGCTATCCTCATCCACAAGCAATAAGTGTAGTCCATGCCCATATATATAGTGGACACGTACAAGCTTTTGGTTGCCCTAAGTAAATAGTAATTATTTTACTCTATGCTCTGTATTGCATGTGTGTACTTCTAACACATATGTGCGTCCCAGCGTGTGCCAAAGTTAACCTTATACTGAGTATACTGTATTGTATTACTCCCTCCGATCCACATTACTTGATGCTAAAATGGAAGTATCTATAGCTACAATATGTCTAGATACATCTACATTAGCGTCAAGTAATGTAGTTGCTGTTTCAGTAATCTTTTGGTTCCCATAGGTGGTGCCTTAAATGACAAAAGTCGTGGCCATATCTAAACCATGATTAAGCCGAACCTCTGCCCCAAGACATGACATCTCTTCTAGATGCTCTCCGTCCATAATAAAATAATCAATGGATGCGACTGGATACCTTCGTTGGGAAGGTATCGTCACCTGCCGAGTAGGGTCTATGTAGGCATCCTATCACGTCAGGACAGCTATCCAGTAGTAATATCCATCTCCCAGCGACCCAGTCTATCAATGGACATGGCACCTATCGAGGTACTGCTGATGATTTTGTACGTATATTTATATGAGCACGATGCTTTGTACAAAGTTGTCCCCTGTCACCTCAAGGTTGCATTAGCAGGACGAAAAACGATTACGGAGTACTCCCTTTCTTGTTCTTTTTCTTTTGTTGTCACATATTTGAAACCAATAAGTTCAAGTTATGTTCCTGATGATGTTACCCAAGAATATAAGCGAAACTGAAATAATAGTACAACTCAGACAGTGTTAGTACTACTCCCTCCGTTCTTTTTTAATTGACTCGAATTTAGTACAAATTTATACTAAATTTGAGTCAATTAAAAGAGAACGGAGGGAGTAGTACTTTACTAGAGGTTACATCCGCATTAGCACTATACTACTGTAGTACGTATCATCATATGGAGTAGGGGTACCTATTTTGAGGATTAATTGTTCTCCTTCTCGATGCGAATGTAGAAACGCAGCAGCTTGGAAGGTCCACCAAGCACCAGGTACAGCGGCGGCTGACATGGGCATCCCTAATGGGCCTGCCGAAGATAGTACCCGGGGTTTACTGAAGGCCCACTACTCGAAGAATAAGAAGATTCGGAAGCCCAAGATATTATTAAGGAAAGCTAGAGCTGTAATAGAAAGTCTTATTTGTAATCTTACGGGATGAGTTAGAAACCTTCCCGGACTTTGTAACTTGTACAGCACGAATCCCTCGGCTGCGGGGGGTCGAGGGACGTAGAGATCATCGAATCATTGTTTACAAACCCTAGTTTTCATATTCGTCGAGTACTTTTCGGCTGAAACCTTCGAGATCTACTTGCCCTCTACATCCAACTAAACCCTAGTCTACGATCCGTAGGCATTGACAAGTTAATCCCTTGTCAATTGGAGCCGTCTGTGGGATCTAGAGGTTGCAAGGAGCTGATCTCGATGGCACGTCCAGAATCGTCGACTTCGTCGGTGGCTAGCAATGCAATGGATCGAGGTAAACAGGAAAAAACTGATCTAGTCGATTTTATTCCTCACCCGCCCTCCCGTATGGATGCATGTGCCTATCTGGAGGAGCCCATTGTCATGATGTTTGGAGAGTTCCGATTTGGCGTCAATAAGGAAGGATCCTACCGTCTCGAAGTTCTGATCTCGTCGGAATTTTCAGCGGACGATTCTGACTTTTCGTCGAGTAACGAGGAGTTTTCGTCGACACGCTTCATCGACACCAAGACAAGCGAAAAGCTCACCAAGATCATCAGCAACACATCTTTCGAGTCGTCTGCGGACTCCGGGATAAGCAGCGACTCCGACAGCATCAACAGCTTCAACTTCATCGACAAATCCGCTGCCATCGGAAAGGTCTTCACCAATCTTTATGATGGTGTCACCAATCCCGACAAAAACCAATACTCAAAGTATCATCAAGTGTACGCAATTGAAGAGGCAAGTCGAGCAGAACCAGAGACGTCAGAGGCTTTCGATGATTTGGGAAATCCATACGTCGATCCCGCTGATCTCAGAAGAGGCTTAGGCACCAAATATGTCGGGACCACACCTCGCGTAAGAGTCCAACTCCCGCAAGCAGCGTGGGATAGGGCTGCAAAAGCCATAGACGGTTTAGAACCAATGACCACAACCGCTACTGCCCAGGAATTACAAGCCTATCAATATAAACTTGCTCGTGTGAGTAGGGAGTTGGAAAAAGAAACAGCATCCTTAAATAGAAGGAAAGAGGCAGCATCTGCGTCAAGCAGGCGTCGAGCAGAGCTCGATCAACAATCGGGAACTTCGGGAGATAGTCACAGAGAGGCTCGGAGAAGGGCAATATCTCTGCTGCAAAATATACCTGAAGCGAGAGAGGCAACATAATTCAAAATCTCGACATGTCTTTCATGTCGATTGATACAAGGGGAAATATCATCCCGAAAACGCCAGAAGCAGGATACATGGCAATGCAAGCTTACATCCTCGCGTCCAGACCACCCCCCGGAGACCCGAGAGAAGCATCGGTCAATATGGCAATGGCTGGAGTTGGAGTCATGGGAACAGCATTCACAGCTACACCTCCCGAAGGAACTGCAAGACAAAATAGTCCAAGACATACTGCTGCAGTGCAGGATCCACCAAGAACAAGTGAGGCAAGAGATACGGCGGCTCAAGCAAGGGTAGACAGAGCGCGGCAAGAAAGAAGAGAACATCGGCATTCACCAGAAATTGCCGATGAAGACCTATGCGGACTTCCGTGCTTTACGAGACGAGTCCGAAAAACCCGAGTACCAAAAGGGTTTAAGTTACCCGAGAATTTCAAAAAGTTCGACGGTCTGCAGGATCCCGAGGATTGGCTCGTTGATTATCTCGAGATGGTGAAGCTGGTAGGAGGAACCAGAGCAACAGCCATGCAAAGCATCCAAGTCCACCTGAGTGGTGCAGCGAGATCTTGGATAAAGAAACTTCCCCCAGGTTCCATCGATAGCTGGGATAGTTTTGAAGATATTTTTGTAAAAAACTTCCGATCCACCTGCAAGAAACCTGCGTCATTGGAGGAGTTGAGGGCGTGCCGACAGAAACACGACGAGTCGATGAGAAAATATATACAGAGGTGGAACATTATTAAAAACTCGGCAGAAGATATATCTGACGAGAGAGCAATAGATGCGTTCGTGGCAGGAATCCGACGGGCAGATTTCGTCGAGGATTTAGGGAGAACCAACCCCAAGACAATATCAGCACTGATGGAGATAGCAAACAAGTGGGCAGATGGAGAAGACGCAATATATAACAAGCGACACAGGTCGCCAGGAGAGGACCGCAGTCGAAATTTTCAAAATAGAAGGCGATTTTCCCGCCAGTTCTACAACAATGACGCTCCCGGCCACATATCAGCTGGTTTCCGAGGAAATCCTGGAGGAAATAGTCGAGATAACTACCAAAGAAGTAATGAACAACAAGGCGACAATAGAAGTGATTCTCGCGGTCTCAGGCAAAATAGTGGACCTAGGTTTCAAAGACCCTATGTGTCCCCCGAGGAGATGATGAACGGACCGTGTCAGATGCACTTTTTCCTCGATAGCAACGGAAAGAGACAGTCAGGACATCTCCAAAAATACTGCCGCAACTTTCAGGCAATGTTGCAAGCCGCAGGAATTGCAAATGCCCAAGCAATGAATAGAAATCACCAGGGACCCAGGAGCGAGATACATCTCCCACCTCCTCCCGCGGTTACAGACGATAATCGGCATCAGCTCAGAATAGCGGCAGCACCACAACCACCTCCGTATGTTGATCCTAATTCTAATGGCGCGGTCTTGATGATTTAGAAAGCTAGGCCGTCTAACAGGGCGCAGAAAGTAATTTCGCGACAAGTATTCATGGCAGAAAAGATGCCTCCACCAACAGTCGAGTACCTAAATTGGTCGGGACAGGATATCGGCTTCACAATTGCAGATCATCCGCAGCAGGTTCCTCGACCTGGGCAGTCCGCACTTATTTTACCCGCAGTAATTGCTGGCTTCGACGTGTCGAGAGTTTTCATAGATGGCGGCAGCAGCTTAAACCTTATGTACGCAGATACACTAAGGAAGATGAACATGTCCCTAGAAAATCTAGCGCCAACTGACACACGTTTTCACGGGATCACGCCAGAGAAACCAAGTTATCCGTTGGGCAAGATTAATCTGGACGTTCAGTTTGGGACCCGAGAAAATTACAGGATAGAGAAATTGGAGTTTGAAGTTGTGGATTTCCCGTCGCAATATCATGCTTTGTTGGGACGACCAGCGTATGCTAGGTTTATGGCGGTACCTCATTATACGTACTTACTGTGGAGGTTGCCTGGACCCAAAGGACCAATCACAGTCAAAGGAAGCTTTGCGTTAGCTGACAAATGCGACAAAGACTTTCATCAACTGTTAGAAACCTTCGGGATGCAAGCAGAATATATGGCGCCAAGGCAAACTGACTATGACGTTTTGCCAGACACAGGGAGGCCGCTCAGGGAACCAGCCTTTAACACAATGAAGGATTCAAAAGAAGTGCAAATCCACCCGACGGACCCGAAGAAGACGACGTCCATTGCAACAAATATGGATCTCGCATAGGAAAGCGCGCTCGTCGAGTTCCTCCGTGAGCACTGGAAAATCTTTGCATGGTGTCCAGCTGACATGCCAGGAGTACCCAGGGAACTTGCCGAGCACCACCTCAACTTGGATCCTCTCGCGAGACCAATCAAACAACCCTTGCGGCGTTTTTCGGAACCAAACCGCAAAGCTATGCTATCAGAAATAGATCGACTCAAGGACGCTGGTTTTATCAAATAAATATCTACAGAAGCCACATGGGTAGCTAACCCAGTGATGGTGCCGAAGAAACACACGAAAGTCCTTCGCATGTGCGTCGACTTTACATGTCTCAACAAACACTGTCCTAAGGATCACTTTCCCCTCCCAAGGATCGATCAAATCATCGACTGCACGGCAGGATGTGAACGTCTTTCCTTCTTGGACGCATACTCTGGTTATAACCAGATCAGACTAAAAGAAGATGATGAGGCCAAAACAACGTTCATAACACCTTACGGCGTGTTCTGCTACAAAACAATGCCCTTTGGATTGAAAAACGCGGGAGCAACATATCAGCGGATGATGCAGAAGTGCCTTGCAACACAGATTGGGAAAAATGTACAAGTCTACATCGACGATGTCGTGATAACATCAAAGAAGGGGTCAACACTGATCGAAGATTTGAAGGAAACCTTCGACAACCTTGACAAGTTTTGTCTCAAGTTGAACCCGACAAAGTGCTCCTTTGGCGTTCCTGCGGGAGAACTTCTTGGATTCTTAGTATCAGCAAGAGGGATCGAAGCAAACCCCGACAAAATACAAGCCATCGTAACAATGAGGAAGCCAACCAAGTTAAAAGAAATACAACAATTAACTGGGCGAGTCGCAGCTTTGAGTAGATTCGTCGCCAGGCTGGGAGAAAAAGCACTACCGTTCTACGCTTTGATAAAACAAGGGGAGAAATTCCAGTGGAACGAAGAAGCCGATAGAGCTTTCGAGGAGTTGAAACGCAAAATCTCGACACCACCAGTCTTGGTGGCGCCGAAGGAAAAGGAACCTCTCCTGCTGTACATCGCAGCCACACCACAAGTGGTTAGCACGGTGCTAGTTGTCGAAAGAGAAGAAGAAGGAAAACTCCATGGAGTGCAAAGGCCGGTATATTTCATTAGTGAAGTTTTATCGCCGTCCAAACAGCGGTACCCGCAGTACCAGAAACTAGCATATGGAGTGCTTACAACAGCAAGAAAGTTACGCCACTATTTTTCGGCACACCCGATAATAGTAGTCAATGAAGCACCTCTCTCAAATATACTGAACAATCCAGAAGCTACAGGGCGTGTCTCCCTTTGGGGAATAGAACTTTCCCCTCGGGACATCACGTATGAAAAAAGAAAGGCAATCAAGTCGCAAGTTTTGCCAGATTTCATCGCAGAATGGATGGAGCTGCAAAACACGGGACCCCAGATTTGTCGAGAACTTGGACAATGAACTTCGACGGATCCAAGAGAGTAGAAGGAGCTGGCGCAGGAGTGATACTCATATCACCTGAAGGCGAGAAGTTAAAATATGTCCTACGGATGACGTTCCCAAACGCATCCAACAATGAAGCAGAATATGAAGCCCTTATACACGGGATGAAGATGGCGAAAGCTTGCGGTGCTACTCGACTAAAAATCTTTGGCGACTCACAATTGGTGGCTCAGCAAGTTATGAACCAATGTGATGCAGTCAATGATAGCATGATAGCATACAAGGAGGTGTACAATGAGCTTGAGAAACTGTTTGATGGATGCGAGGTAAATCATATCAGTAGACTGAGCAATGATGAAGCCGACGTCCTCGCAAACATCGGGTCACAATGCCTCCCAATCCCGCCAGGCGTATTTTGGGAAGAAATAGCGGAGAGATCAACGAAGCCGAAGAAGATGCAGAAAAAAGCAAAAGAAGAAAAAACTTCGGCGTCTCTCAAAGAAACCGTGGAGGACGAAGAGGACCAAAAACTTGTGATGATGATAGAAGTCCCTTGGATGCAAGCGTACATATCGTATATCCTCAGGAAAGAAATACCCGACGATCCAGTTGCAGCAAGGCGAGTTATTCGACGATCCAAAGCTTTCAAAGTGGTCAAAGGGGAGTTATATAAGCGAAGTATTTCCGGCGTCTTGCAAAGGTGTGTTACACCCGAAGAAGGAAGAATAATCCTAAAGGATGTGCATGAGGGAATATGTGGTCACCACGCAAGCAGTCGAGCTATTGCAGCCAAAGTCTTTCGGGCAGGATTCTACTGGTTGACAGCAATCGAGGACGCAAAAGAGATAGTACGAACTTGCGACGCGTGCCAGAGATTTACCGCAAAACCGCACTCTCCGGCGGCAGAACTAATGCCAATACCATTGTCATGGCCCTTTGCCCAATGGGGACTCGACATGGTAGGCAAGTTGCACAAAGCTTCACCAGGAGGATATGAGTACCTGCTGGTTGCTGTCGACAAATTCACCAAGTGGGTAGAAGCAAAGCCAATAAATTCACCAGATGCAGCATCAGCAATAAAGTTCGTGAAGGGCATCGTTTTTCGATTTGGAGTACCTCACAACATCGTCACAGATAATGGCAGCAACTTCACGTCGAAGGAGTTCAAGGCGTACTGTGCTGAAGTAGGCATCAAATTGCATTTCGCATCGGTTGCACATCCCCAAACTAATAGTCAAGTCGAGAAAGCCAATGGTATCATCTGTAATGGCATTAAAAACGTCTGCTAGGACCGCTTGAAAATGCTCGACACACCTGGCCAGAAGAATTGCCAAGTGTTTTGTGGAGTATCCGAACAACACCAAACACGGCGACACAAGAAACCCCGTTCTTCCTCGTCCACGGAGCTGAAGCCGTACTACCAATTGAAATAGAGCATGATTCTCCAAGAGTAACAGAGTATGACGAAGAAACATCACGAAAAGTTCGGGAGGATGATATGGATGCACTCGATGAAGCTCGAGATGAAGTACTGTCACGAGTTACCAAGTACCAGCAAGACATGAAGAACTACCACAGTCGACGATTGCGGCCGAGATCTTTCCAGGTCGGTGATTTAGTTCTACGGCTCAACCAGCAAAGTACAGAGAAGCTCGAGTCACCATGGTTGGGACCTTACATCGTCACGGAAGTCATCGACGGAGGAGCATACAGGATCAAGGACAAGAAGACAGGGGTTCCCGAGAAAAACCCCTGGAACGTGGCGAAGCTCAGGCGGTTCTATGCCTAGAGCTGAAATATAGTCCTTCTCTGTAAAAATACAATGTACTGAAACGCCTGCGAGTTTTCAGACGCACTCTTTTCCTTTTCGGGGCACCGAGTGGGGCCGAAAAGGTTTTTAATGAGGCGGGCTCGCGGTGCTGCAATATAATAAAGATAGTTGAGATATACTTCTTATTCTTCGACACGCTCGGGGGCTCAACGCCTTTAAGTCTCAAAATACGTACAATATAGACAAACTAGACTTACCGAAATATTTCGCCTTGGTACACTAATACCTCGCCAAATATAAAAATCGGAAGCCAACAACTATAAATATAGTGTACACGTCAAAAATCTTATTGCTTTGGTCCAAGAACCTCGAAACAAAAATATAGAACTTCGATATTAAGATACTCGAAGACTTGCAATCCATCAATGAAAAAACAAGGATGTCTTATTACAACAGAAGGAAAAATCTTCAAGATGAAAAAAAAACAGTACAAACTCTAGCCAGAAGGCTCGGGGGCTCCAACAATATAGAGCACTTTGCAATATACAACAAATTTCTTCGGAAATAAAAAAGAAATCAAAAAAGATAGAGACACAAGGTTTCCAATATGGTACAAATCAGTCAAAGCCCAAAATACTATCTACGGACAAGCCTCTGGTTGTTTTATGTTCAGCATAGGACCCCTTGATGAAGAATTCTGAGTCCATCCGAAGAAGCTCATCTATCATCGACTCGGCCACAGGAGCTACCATCTCATCGATTGTGTCAATATCATTTTTTCGCCGCGCTTTCTTGGCCAGGCAATCAACAACAATCTTCGTCAGGTCTAATTTTGGATGACAAATATTTATCATAATCATGGCGAACCTTGCTCCAGCAGTCAATTGAGCTCGCACAAAATTATGAATGCGGGGAGCATCTCTGAATATCTCCAACAATTCGGGAAGAGTTTTGGGAACCTCATTTCGAGGAAACAAAGTCTTGTAAACAAGGGTTAATGTTGTCGTGCAAAAATTGAGAAATTCGCGCACTTGGCAAGCACGATCTTGGAACCTGACAATTTGTTGGGTTCGTTCAGGAGTGGCCCAGAATAAACAGCCATGGTTAAGGGAAAGATTGACAAGAAGATTCGTCCTCTCGTTCACTCTTCGATCTTCGGCAGCAGCATCAAGAACCGAGCCTATTAAGTGACAAGGCAAGAAATCTGAAGGAAGGCACAGCAAAATAAAGAGGAGGTATTGTGAGGTTGGAAAACATACCTAACATATATGTGCTAGCTTCCAACATTAGCTCGAGCATGCTATTTTCTCGGGTAGTGGCTCCCTTTGCTTCCAATACAGCAGTATCCTTGGCAGCCATAGCCTCTTTGGCTTGTTGGAGAGCAAGTTTTTCTTGTTCGGACGCTTTCCGAGATTGTTCCATCATTGCCAGAGTTTGTTTCTTCATGGATTGAAGTTGTTGTCGAAGTTCTTGCAAATCTTCCGACAAATGTTTGCTTGAAGAACCTTCGAGGGGATTATCATCGACTAGTATTTTCTTCGAGAAGGAAGACGCAGGTGAAGCATCGGCAGAGCAAGGGTTGGTCGAATAATTATCAAATATTAACTGGAAAAGAAAGTCCCAGGATCAATGATAAGTACCAAGCGGAATTTCATTAATTTCTAGAAAATTTACACGGACATTACAAAAGAAGTTCTCCAAAGGGACTAACAGGGTAATTGTCGCCAAGGCTAAAACGGCGACAACAGCAAAAGGAATAGAGAAAGCAAAGGAAAGAAAAAGCAAAGGCATTCAACTAGACCTCCGGCCTTGATGAGCTAGGAGTTGAAGATGGCTTGATCCCGAGATAGGCCAGGATTTTCTTCGTGTTGGCCTTGGCTGCCTTGATCAACGACCTCCATCTTGATTGCTCTATCTGCTCGGTGTCACCTACTTTCATCTAGTCAACAGTTTGTTGACTGTCAGCGACCAAGGCAATAGTGTTCTCAACAGCAACCTTCATGTTCTCCTGGCGCATCTTCAGTCCAAGATCCTCTGGTGGATTGAAGTACTTGGCAAGGGCAAGGAAAGTCTTAGGCTCCTCTTTCTTCGGGAAGAAGTAGGGGAACAACTTCGACAATCCCGCGTCAGCATTCACCACGCCTTCGCGAATTTCTTGGCCATGAAACTCCAGATAAGACAGTGCGTCGAGCAGAGGATCATTGGTGGGATTCTCAAGGTCAAAATCTTGGCTTGTTTGACCTCCCATAGAAATTATATGTTAGTTGACAGCAAGAAAAAACAAAAGAAAGCAAGTCTTACGAAAAATAGAAGGGATCAACAAAGCTACCGAGGAAGCGAAGATTTTGTGTGTTCAAGCGCTTGAGGATTCCCTTTTCACGGGCAGCTTGTGCGGCTTTGTGCTCATTTAGAGCAGCTTCAGCATCTTCAAGTTTCTTCTGCAGTTCTTCGACGCTAGCAGCTTTTGCTTTGGCCTCATCAGCCTCCACTTTTGCTTGGCTAGCATCAACTTCGGCTTTCTGGCGAGCCGTTTCACTTTGCTCCAATTTCTGAGCAAGAGTGTCGGCAAGCCTGTTGGCCTCTGCAAGTTTCTCTGCCAAAATAGAAAAGAACAATCAAAATTGCGACAAAAATAGGAGCAAGAAGATGGGAAACACTGACAGCAAAAAGTTGTTACCTTCAGTCCTGCTGGCATATTCACGGTACCCAATGAATTGGGACCCAATGCGAACAAGCTCTTTGATCATGGGCTATCAAAGAAGAATAGAGGAAAAAATATCGGTACGAGAAAAAAATGAAGGCACAAAAAGAAGTAAACAGAGGAAATATAGATACTAGCAGGAAAGTCAAAAACTTACATCATCCAAGAGCGCCTGAGAAGAGCTACTCAATTGAGGGGCAGGCTCGATGATCGTTTCAACCCTTGTCCTTTTTGGTGAAGGAGCAAGGGGGCTTGAAGGAGGAGTGGTGGTGGCGACGTTTTGTTGAGGAGGCGAGGATTCTTCTCCTTCGACTAGCGTCTCCGACACAAGTAAAGTATGTGACGCGCTCGTCCGAGGAGCCACGTCACGAGTCGGTACTTCTTCCTCATCATCACTGCGATTAAAGATCGATAGCATAAAAAGCAAGATGAGACAAAAAACTTCGACTACAGAAATAAGGGGAAATCAAGGTGACTTACGAGCTGACGAGGGATGCGAGATATGGATCATAAGTCGCCTTCTGATGTGAAGGATCAACTTCTTCGGCTTTGGAAGTGCCGGAATCTTCGACATTACTCCTCTTCCTTTTGCCTTTTGGAGAAACAGCGGGAGGAGGAGATACTGCCGACGCAGTGCCTTCGGAAGATCCCGCAGATTTTCGAGAATCCACGGGTTCATTCACAAAAGATGGAGCTTCTTGATTGTCATCAGTGACAATGGCCCTTTCTTCGACTTCTCCACCTTCAGGAAGAGGAGGAAGCGAGACAAGGTCTGGATGATTCTGTGCAAAATAAAACAGGGAGAGATGTCAGGAAAGAAGTTACAAAAAAGATAGCAAAGCGACAACAAGACAATAGACAAAGATTACCTCGGGAAGTGGATTGGCGGCGCTGAATGGTGTCACACGGCAAGAAGAAGGGACAGCATCTCTTTTGCTGAGAGATGAAATTTTTCGGACAAGTTTTTCTAAGTCCTTGACCTCCAAATTCACCGACAGCCGATCTACGTCATTGTCGCCGGCATATTTCCAGAGAGGATATTTGCGAGCTTGAAGCGGTTGCACTCTAGTCCTAAGAAAGTATGCCGTGATTTGGATACCCGATAATTCTTGGCCACGAGTATTCTGCAACTCGTGGATACGAGCCATCAAGGTTTCTGTCGACGCCCTTTCTTCTTCGGTGGCCTCCGCGTCCCAGGAGCGGCGGCGAAAGATATTTTCGGCGCCATCAAAAGGAGGGATGTTGTCCTCCGCACATCCATGGTTCTCCTCCTGAATGTACAACCACTTCTTGCGCCATCCTTGAACTGAGTCAGGAAGCTTGACGTCGAAGTAGTCAACAGTGGGCCGAACAGAAATTACAACGCCACCTATATTATAGGCGATACTGGGCGAGCCATTACGGCGGCAAAAGAAAATGCGCTTCCGTAGCGCCCAGTTAGGCTGGACGCCAAGGAAGGCCTCGCAAAGAGTGATGAAAATGGAGATGTGAAGAACGGAGTTTGGCGTGAGGTGGTGGAGTTGTAGACCGTAGATAAAAAGCAGTCCACGGAGAAAAGGATGAATGGGGGCGGACAGACCGCGGTTGAGGTGATCGACAAAACTTACCCGGTACCCCATTGGAGGGGTTGGGTAGCTCTCCTCACTGGGGAAGCACAATGCCTTGGGTTTCTTGCTGATCCCCAGCTTCTTCAGCATGTTGATGTCTTGGGAGGAAATTTTCGATCTTTCCCACTCCGCCGCCCCAAGATCCGCAACGGCCATGGAGGATTCCGGCGTGCTGTGCCTTGTCAATCGACGCGGTGGCATCAACAATGGCGCAGGGTTTGCAGTTTGGAGGCGAGGAGCTTAAGAGGTTGTGGATCGCAGGAGGAAATTTGCAGATGAGAGAAGGAGGACGGCGTGAGCGGAAGTGTTCAAGGAGGAAGAAGACGATCTTATATAGGGGTGCGGTGAAACGACGAACCGTTGGATAAGGAAAATGTGTGACAGATGATAGCCACGTGGCAACAAGGGTAAAAAAGTAACTTAACGTTGGGGAAGTTACGGTGCGTGCGCCAGAAAAAGCGGAGGACGTGTGTCCCCCACTTGCACGACGTGTCAAGATAGTGGATCAATTGGGACCGCATGGCAGCGAGAAAAGACTTGTCGCAAATTTTTGACTAGCAATCATGGCTATCGTCAGCAATAACGTCACCTTGGCAGAAGAAAAATTCGACTCAACAGCTGCATCAAAAGGCGACATGCAAAATGTATTGGACAGCCTTTGATCAAATACAAGTTTTTGAACAAATGCTCGGGGTCTACTTTGGAAAAATGAAGAGATCAAGAAAGACAAAATAGAAATGGTGTGAGTCTATGATCAAATACAAATATTTGTTCATAGCCTCGGGGGCTACTCCCATCGGGAGCGCTGTTCGCGCACCCGAGAAATTATAAAACTTCGGGAGAGAAAGAAAATATAGCGGCATATAGCGTGGAGCCTACAACCAAGCACAAGTCCTTGGCTGTAGCCTCGGGGGCTACTCCCATCGGGAACGCTGTTCGCGTGCCCGATGAAATTATAAAAAAGAAAGAAAGTTAGAATGAAAAGAAGAAACATAGAAAAGCAAAAGAGTATATTTCGAGTTATAAATAACTCTGCATATACTCCCATCGGGAGAGCAATATAAGTCATCTTTGACTCGATAAAATGTGCCATTCCATCAGCCGAATAAGCACTCGACAATATATTCTCAGAACGCCGAAGTTGCGATCAATTTCTGAATGCCGCAAAACTTTGCGAAGGTAAGACCCCAGATCTATTCTGTGAGGCGTGGCGCCGTCTCTGACGTTGGTTTGCTACTTTTATCCGTATCAAAAGATACAAAGAAAAATCCTAACGGACGCGTTAGGTACCCGATAAATATGACTGGGACTCGACAGAATGGTAAGACCTTAAGCGGCACCTGTCGAAGTTTACACCAGTATCCCGAAATCATGTCCAGGGACGTGATTTTGAAGTAGGTTTTTGCGGATTGCCACTAGAGCAGTTAACTAGTACCTGATCCGTCAGATGAACTAGCCCCAACTACCATTATCCCTGTACAATATAGAAATTTATATAAAGAAATATAGAAAAGTTTAAGTTGTCGAGTAAAAATAAACAGTGGAGATTTTCCCTGATTCTACGATTCAAGCAAAATATCGGGGGCTACTGACATGGGCATCCCTAATGGGCCTGCCGAAGATAGTACCCGGGGTTTACTGAAGGCCCACTACTCGAAGAATAAGAAGATTCGGAAGCCCAAGATATTATTAAGGAAAGCTAGAGTTGTAATAGAAAGTCTTATTTGTAATCTTACGGGATGAGTTAGAAACCTTCCCGGACTTTGTAACTTGTACAGCACGAATCCCTCGGCTCCGCCTCCTATATAAGGGGGGTCGAGGGACGCGAGATCATCGAATCATTGTTTACAAACCCTAGTTTCCATATTCGTCGAGTACTTTTCGGCTGAAACCTTCGAGATCTACTTGCCCTCTACATCCAACTAAACCCTAGTCTACGATCCGTAGGCATTGACAAGTTAATCCCTTGTCATCGGCACCGAGAGGAACGACGTGAGTTCATCAAACGCGACGTCGCCCGGCAAGGCGCAGCTCGACGCCTCCAAAGACACACTCACGGTGTCCGCCCTGCTCCTCGCGTGCGCCAACGAACACGACGCCGGCCCATTCGCCCACATCTTTGTCGTGTACAGAGGCCACACGCACGCGACCGCCCTAACGCACACGGTAGACACGATGGTGGTCGAAGTCGAACCGAGCACGCCGATGATCAGGACGAACACGGCGCCGTCCTCCCCTTCGGCGATGATCCGCAGGCACGGCGAACCCGGCACCGGCACCGGCACCGGCACCTGGAACACTTTGGTCGTGTTGTACGGCGGGAGCTTGTGCACTTGGATCGAGTGGGCCGCTGCGAAGTGGGCGACGAGCGCTGTTGGCGGGGCGGCGAAGTCGCAGCTGGGCTCCGTGCAAGCGCAAGGGGCGTGCGAGCATGCAATCTTGTGGTCGTGGACCTGGTGGTAGGCCACCAAGCTCCCGCAGCTGCTGTGGGGGCACTCAACCGTCGCCGCTGATACGACGACGTCCATTGCCGGGTCCTACTCGAATCCGCCGTGGGGTTCCACGCACCTATGGCACCGGTTCCGGGGAAGCTCGCTGAGGCAGCGGCCGCAGGCCAAATGATTACCCTTGCACTGCACAAATCAAAGTTCGTGGATTGCTATTTTTGCAGTAGTGAACCCACAAAAGAAACATCAATGGAGTGTGGGAGGGAAAGGGATCGACCTTGAAGACGGGGGCTTGAGGGGCTGGGAGCAGAAAATGCGGTGAAGCACGGTGGAGTCCATCTTCGGGGTAACGGTGACAGTTTCCAGCATTGCGAGCGCGCGAGGAGTATGGCCTATCGATGGCCTCTCTTATCTCCTAGCCTCGAGGCTGGAGTACTCTATTTAAGGGGATGGGAAGGGATTTTGCTTAAGACAAGGAAAACCCAATATAGTACCTCCATCTCAAAGCTTAAGGCTTATACTCCGTATTATTTTTAGAAAGTCAAATTATGTCAAAATTGACTAAGCATTTACCGAAAATCATGGTAGTTAAAAAATGTGTATCTCCACCATCATACTATTTGAGACTATATTTGTGATGGTAATAGACACAACTACATACACAAAAATTGACATCATCTGATTATTAGTTATTTGGACTGCGGGATGAACTCTTTGGAACTGTGCATTAAGCACCGGTAACCACTTAGGGCTTCTTTGATTCATAGGATTGACATAGGAATTATGTTGGATTTGATTCCTATGGAAAAATTTCAATCCTACACCTTTCCTATTTCTACACTCTCCACATTCCTTTGATTCACAGCAGCCCTTATAGTGCTTCTTTGTTTTTTATAGTAAGTGAAATGACATCTAAAAAACAGGAGAAATGATCTGGAAGTGCAACTAGTTTTATACCCCTCTGTCTCGGTTCACAGGTCCTAATCTGAACAAATATTTGTCCCATATTACCTCTCATCTAAGGCCTGCATGCATTTAAATTAGAAGTACTAATAACCTTCTCGAATTAGTCTCCACATTCCCTTTTCTCCTTTTTCTATTCTCTGGGAACAGCCTTGTGCATGCTGGTGGAGTGTGAAACCAACAAGTTTGCATGGGGGCATGTAATCGGCTGCATGCACGCTTTGTACACCATTAGTGGAGTATTAGGGCATGTACAATGGTGATATTTTAGCAGTGCCACGTAGGATAAACGCTGATGTGGAAGAAAGATTAAGATGAAAAAAGACTTTGCCTTCTCTTAGCTAAGAGATCATCTCTTAGCATAATCTCTCTCACCACAAATTTAGGATGTCTCGTTACCAAACATAAGACTAAAAAAGAACCCATTGTACATCATGTTTTATTGTCATCCGGAGGAGGCAGCGCTCCGGAGAGTTTTCGTCATCCAATGAAACAATGCCTTGGTCCTACTGCAAAATAAATCAAGCCCTCTAAATCGAGACGGAGGGAGTAAATCAGATGGAGGGGTTACAATTACATATAGTAGTTGGAGTATTCACTTCCGATTAAGACAAAAAAAAAAGAGTATTCACTTCCACGCTGCATTATTATTAAGTATAAGTACTACTACAAACAGTTCAGCACAAATATGAAACAAAGACCCCATAAAAAAATAGCAGCCGTACGAACACTCAAAGTAGTAGTAGCTACATCTGCTTGCATATGCGAATGTAGAAACGCAGCTCCTTGGACGATCCAGCACCAACGAGGTATGGCCCCGGCACAACGAGGAACGACGTGAGCTCCTCAAACACGACAGCGCCCGGCGACGCGCTACCAGAAGCATCAGCAGACATCTTCACGACATCCCGCCTGCAGTCCGATTTCGAGGACGGCGGTGGGCCGTACGCCCAGATCTTCACCCTGTAGAGCGGCCACACGGATGTGGCCGACCTGACGCATACCAAAGACAAGACAATGGCCGGGCCGAGCACGTCGATGTACAGGACGAACACGGAGCCGTCATCCCCTTCGACGACGAGCCGCCTGCACGGCGAGCACGGGCGCGTCATGGTCACCCGGAACTCTATGGATTTGCCATACTCTAACCTGTGCACCTGAATCGAGTGGGCCTCTGCGAGGTGAACGAGGAGCGCTGACGGTGGGGCGGTGAATTCGCAGCCCTGCTCCGTCCAGTTGCACCGGCCGTGCGGGCACGCGATCTGGTGGCTTAGGGACTCGTGGTAGCTGACATTGACCCCGCAGCCGTCGTGGGAGCACATGACCTGCGCCGTTCCAGCGATGTTGTACGCTATGGCCTCCAAATTCGTAGCGTTTATTTCCATCGTGACGTCCATCGCTGCCTCGTGGTTGAATCCGGAGCCGCGCTACTCTTCTTCTGGCACCGTTTACTTGGAACCTCGCCGACGGTGGCAGGCGGCAGGCCTCATACCACGCTGCAACTCCGATCAATATTAATTGATGGTACAATGGATGTTTCTACAACTAAAATGTGTCTAGATACATCTATATTACCATCAAGTAATATGAATCGGAGGGAGTACAAGGAATGACAGTTTAGCACAAGTGACACCAGGAAATAAAAATCAATGGACTCTCAGAGGAAAAGGGAGCGACCTTGTTGAACTTGGGGCAAATCAATGGAGTCTGAGAGACAAATGATGCGATATCTAAAGCCGGTTAGTGGAGAGAGAGAGAGTGTGTGTGTGTGTGGGGGGTGGGGGGAGTTTGTTCACTTCTTGGTTTAAAACGAGGATTCATACAAGGTAAATAGAGCCCGCATGCTCGGCTGGGTAGATAGCCAGAAGCCCAGAAGTGAACCCCAACATGGTTGTTCCACAAGGATTCATATTTGAATTAATTTTTTTGGGTGGGTGGGGGGGTAGCAGAATGGCATGGCCAACAAGTTTCAAGTAAATTATGTTAGTATTGTTCATAGTGGAAGTATGTAAACCACGAATTATATGACTCCATCATTTCTTTCGACCTTTTTATATCGAGCCCTGATACGTCCAAAACGTATCTACTTTCCCGAACACTTTTGCTATTGTTTTGCCTCTAATTTGTGTATTTTGGATGCAACTAACACGGACTAACGCTGTTTTCAGCAGAACTGTTCTGGTGTCTCGTTTTTGTGCGAAATCCAACTTTCAGGAAAAACCTCGGGATTTTGACGAAAGGCCCTATTTTCCCGAATACCGACGGAGCCAGAAGGACAAATCAAGTGGAGGCCCGAGGGCCCCACACCATAAGGCGGCGCGGCCTAGGGGGGGCCCGCGCGGCCCTATGGTGTGGCCCCTCGGCTGGCCTCCGACGCCCTCCTTCGGACTATTTATCGGCCTCGACCTAAAAACGCACGGGAGAAGTCGAAGTCGCCGTAAACCCTCCGGAACGCCGCCACATCGCGAAACTCCGTCGCGGGAGCCGAAGTCTCCGTTCCGGCACTCCGCCGGACGGGGAATTGGAGGAGATCATCGCCGCCATCACCGCCAACGCCTCTCCATCAACCAGCCATGTTTCCCCCATCCATGTGTGAGTAATTCCCCCGCTGTAGGCCGAAGGGGATGGTAGGGATTGGATGAGATTGGTCATGTAATAGCATAAGATTGTTAGGGCATAGTGCCTAGTGTCCGTAATTGGTACTTTTATGATATTGTTGCAACTTGTTATGCTTAATGCTTGTCACTAGGGCCCGAGTGCCATGATCTCAGATCTGAACATGTTATTATTTCATCATGATATTCATTGTTTATGGTCTTACCTGCAAGTTGTATACACATGTCGCTGTCCGGAACCAATGGCCCCGAAGTGACAGAAATCGGGACAACCATAGGGAATCGTAGTGATGTGAGGATCACATGTGTTCACGGAGTGTTAATGCTTTGCTCTGGTACTCTATTAAAAGGAGTACCTTAATATCCAGTAGTTTCCCTTGAGGCCCGGCTGCCACCGGCTGGTAGGACAAAAGATGTTGTGCAAGTTTCTCATTGCGAGCACGTACGACTATAATTGGAACACATGCCTATTGATTGATTAGTACTTGGATACCGTTTTATTATTATCTCGCAAATGCCCCGCTATGATTGTTACATGAGTTTCTCTCATCCATGCAACGCCCGTCATCCGTCCCCGTGCCTACAATATTTTAATCCCGTTGTTTACTAAAATCACTACTGCTGTCTTTGTTACTCGTCGTTGTTATTTTACTATCGCTATCGCTATAAAACTCGTTACTACTCGATAAACTCTTGCGAGCGAGTCTGTTTCCAGGTGCAGCTGAATTGACAACTCCGTCGTTAAGGCTTTCAAGTATTCTTTGTCTCCCCTTGTGTCGAATCAATAAATTGGGTTTTACTTCCCGCGAAGATCGTTGCGATCCCCTATACTTGTGGGTCATCAAGACTATTTTCCGGCGCCGTTGCCGGGGAGCATAGCTTTATTTGGAAGTTCACTTGGATTGATATTGTTCGCTGCAAATTCTCCATCATGGGTAAACCTCGCGATACTAAGGTCGCCATATTACCATCCACTACAAGAAAAGGTACAACTCGAGTACCTCTGTTGCTCTTGATTCACCATCCGTGATTGATAAACTTGTTTCACCACCACATGCTTCGCTTGCTGGTACTTCGCTGAATCCGAAAAGTCTCATAATACTGATAATATTTCTGCTGTGCTTGATGATAGTGGTTCATTGGGAACTTTTCTAGATGTTACAATTGCTAGGTCTAGACAAATTGAAAATGCTGAAACTCCTGATGTTACTACACCTGTTAATTCACCTGAACTTGAATACTCTAGTGATGATCTTGATGAAGATTATGTGGAACTTGATGATGATTTTATTGAAAAATGCCAAGCTACTACCGATGCAAGAAAAATTAAAAAGTTGCTTGCGTAACATACCGTTAGATATAAACTGTCTCCCGATCCTAAATTTGCCACATCTCCTATAAACATTAAGGATAAAGATTATGATTTTTCTCTTGATCTATCTCATATAGCTATTGTTGAGAAAACACCCTTTTGTGGTACTGAAAAAGAAAGTGTTGTTGAACACATGACCGAGTTATCTACTTTGAGTAGCTTGTTTTCTGATGATGTTAAGAAGCGTACTTACTTTGTTGCTAAAATCTTTCCATTCTCATTAAAGGATGACGCTAAAACTTGGTATAATAGTTTGCCACCTAGTTCTATTAAAAGTCCAAAAGAATTGCTCAATGTTTTCTTCCGGAAATACTTTCCTGCTAGTGCTCAACATGCTGCTTTGCAGAGAGTTTATAATTTTGACCAGGGAGATGGAGAGAAATTGCATGAGGCTTGGGCGAGATTTTGCTCTCTTATTAGAGCTCGCTCGACCATGATTTGGAAAAGCATGATTTACTTGATATATTTTATAGTGGACTAACCATTGAGTCTAGGGCATACCTGGATAGTTGTGCTGGTTGTGTTTTCAGGAAAAAAACTCCGGACGAAGCTGAAGAATTATTGGCTAAAATAAGCCAGAATCATGATGATCGGACTATGCCTGAACCAACTCCAACGCCAATAGTGAAGAAGAGGGGTTTAATTAAATTGAATGATGAAGATATGAGGGAAGCCAAGAAGTCTCTCAAGGAGAAAGGTATTAAATCTGAAGATGTAAAGAATCTACCTCCTATAGAAGATATATGTGAGATAATTCCCCCTTCATCCATGATTGAGGTAAACTCGCTTCAACGCTTTACTAGAGAAGATATTCCGTATTCAAAACCTCCCGCACAATGCTTAGATGAGTTTGATAATTATATTGTTAAGCAAGAAAATTTTAATATGTGTTGACTGCCAAAACCCACCGGCGGGCAGCGGCCTTGTCAACACCGTAGAGCCGGGAAGAGCCTAGAGCTGCGGCTGGCTGAGACCCCTCCGAGCGACGGCCCGCAATGCTCTTCTGGTCACACGCGGCGTTGCGAAGTGCAAGGGCGTGCCACCTGACCTATACCTGGTCAGGAAGGTGATGGGGATGCCTCGCTTAGTTTCCTGCAGGGCATACATGTAAACATTAAATACGAGCCTCGATCGACTCTCAGGTTATCCCGTGAATCGGCTCAAAGAGCCGATCCACCCATGATTCGTACGGGGTGCACGAATACTTGGTGGTCCTGCTTGATCAAGATAGAGCTAATGAGATCTACGACGATTTAGGGTTTTCACCGCATAATCGGATCATCCTACTCCAGGTTGGGCCTCGCGGCCACGCACGGTGCTCGTAAGCCGATCCTAAACAAGGCCAAAAAACCAACATGAAGTCGATCCTCGGAACATCCCGTTTAGGACTTGCGAACGCCACCCTACGTGCCACCGGATCCTCCCCCTTTGTAAGGCCTAACTATTGCGGATATTAAACTAATCCTTGTAGAACAAGGAGCAATCGTAACGGATCAGATCTACTAAATAATGATCAAGCGGGGTGCCGCCCCCACACCTAAGATAGGCGTGAGGGCGGCTAGATATGCAAGGGTTGCACTACGTAAGCATGCTTAAACGAAGAACAATGCTAACCCTAACACATCTAATGATAACTACGTTGCTCGCCATCAAAAGCGCTTCAGTACGAGCAACGCATGAACAACGTGGGGCTTGTGCTGCCTAGATCGCAAGATCTAGGCAGCATGTCGCTTACCTGATAGAAACCCTCGAGACGAAGGAGTTGGCGATGCGCCGAGATTGGTTTGTTTTGGGGTTGAACGTGAGTTGTTGTTTATTCCAAAAACCCTAGGTACATATTTATAGTCCAGATGGACTTTCTAATGTGGGCGTGCACTAAACCGTGCACGAGATAAACTCTAACTTCTAAATCGATAAACAATCTATTATACTAAGATACACGGGCTAACTAGCCCAAAATCTCCGTGCAAGGCCGCTTCATAGATCTTCCATATGTAATCTTCCAAGCCCATCTTGATCGCGGCCCACCTCCTGATTTAGCCAAAATCTGGTGATAACACATGCCCCCTGGTTTTGGTAATGATAATTTCAAAACCACTCTGTTTTTTCCCTCAGAGGGGTCGTGTCACGGCAGAGCGGAACTGTCGCAGCATGCCTCATCATGACGACTTGCCTTCCCAACTTCTCTGCACGATTTGACAGTTTTGGCACCATGTCCTCGAGAACTGCTCGGAAATTAAAAACCCCCACCTCCTTTTACTTAGTCGCATCGAACAGTTCTCCTCTTTACCCCTTCCGCAGTAGCACTCCAAAAACCCTCCCCTGCAACCATGTCCTCTTCCTCTTCCTCTTCTTCTTCGTCGGATCTTTCCCACGTGTCCTCTCCCATCCGAGAGTCGACGCCCTCGTGGGGTACGCAAGCGGCGTACGACATCCTCGCCCCAACGAAGTGGGATAAAGAGGACCATGACTCCTCCGTCGAGTCCGAGGATGACAAATCCCACACCGACGGGGAGAGCGACCTCCGCTTCCTTGCCGACGAGGAAGTGGTGGAGGAGAGCGAAGACGACCGCCTCTCCTGGGCGGACTTCACCACCTCCGAGGAGGTGAAGGAGGAGGAAGAGGAGGAGGAGGATGAAGACAGCTCCTCCGACGAGCCGCCGGCCAAACGCCGCCACCTCTGGCCCGGGAACTTCAGCGACGTCGACAGTGACGACGCTGACGAAGAGGATGAAGACGACGAGGGTCCTGTCGGCGGCCGCTGGAGCAGTGATGACGAGCCGGCAGGGAGCAGCGCCGGCAGTGGCGACGACGGCGACGAGGGCAGCAGCGGCCCCTAGATAGGGTCTTAGCATAGGGCTAGCGAGTAGCGCACGGGGCAATGTATCCCCCTGGTATTCCCTTTTGAGAGCAATCAGCTCTTCTATGTAAGAAATCGGCTTATCAATGAAGAAATTCCCCAACTCAATTTTGCCGATTCCCTTTATGATAATTTAGCCGATTGCCCTTCGTTCGATTCTCGCCGATTGTCAAACCGGACAATGCCCAATAAGCCGATGGCATCGCATCGGTCTCTCACGATAGATTTCGAGATAGATCCACCCGGACCCAAACTCCTCGCCAAACAAGGCCAAGCCTTAATCGCGCAAATCCGCAGATCTCTCAAGATGGCATGTTGAACTTAGCGGCAAAACTCCTGAAATAATGTCGGTCTCTTTTAAACTATCCCCTCCGAATTCTGCTCGCTCAGCTCCGGCAGCTTCCTTCTACAATCACCGTCTTTTGAACGAGCCGTCACGAAGAGTGAGCCCACTTCGACAGAGTCGGTTAAACCTCGAGGGCGAGCTGCCCCCCGAGTCTCAGCCAAGGCGAGGATAAAGAATGGATCATCACCATTGAGATTTCGGGCGGGCTCAACCTTGTCCAAGAGAGCTATCCTGCAGGGCCACCAGCCGATCACCTCCCTTCCGTCGAGGGTCCATACAGCCGAACCAGCAGGCTTATGATAATTTTGCAACACAAGCACCATTCTTCAGGTAACTTGTGGTGCAGAGTTTAGCCGATTCCAACGAAATCGGCTCCCCAGGAGCAGAGAACCTTCAAGGTGAGCTGCCCCCGGCCTTAGTCGGGTGGGAATAGCAGCGAGCTGATCACGTCGATCATCCTTGGTTTCCAACTCGCAACGCCGTATCGGCCGATTCAACAAAATCGGCTCTTTAAAGTGAGGGAATTTCAGGGCGAGCCGCCCTCCCCGAGCTTCTTCGATCCGAAACCTTGCGCCTTGCCGATCGGATCAGCTCATCATCTTTGGCAGGCTGAAGCAACTTCCGGTGAGAACGTCTTTACATTTCCGACGCCCTCCGGATTCCGGGCGCAATATCTCTTGGAGGGAACTAGCCCCCTGCTCTTAAGTCGATGTCTGTGCATCGGCTATGCTTGAAAATTTTTGAATTTTTTCGGCCGACTTGTGTATCGGCCCCCATATTCCAATACCCATCAACAGAAGATGAGATGCTTCCGTTGCATACCCTCGTATTTTATCTACCTGGGTGCCCCCCGAGCCGATTCTGTCAAGAGAATTGATGGTATCGGCTCTGTTGGATAACATGTTGAACCCAGGCAGAATGGTGGGTGAGGATATTCACGGCCGATTACTGGAATTGGCCTCCACGTTGTTTGCTCAGTGAAGGTTTTGTAATGCTCCTTCATAGACCCTTGGGGCCGATCACAAGGATCAGCCTCGCCAACTTGCACATCGCTTGGCTTCAACTACATGGTCAGGCCAGTGGATAAAACTAGCTTAACCCTTCCCTTTGTCACATCGATGCGCTCGCAGCCGTCCAATTTGATGCCCGAGAGGGGTTCTTGGCCTCGCTCGCTTCCCATGCGTTCATGCCAGCCGTTGAAACTTCAGCCGAGTCGTCGGCTTGGACGACCTCTACCTCATCACCATCCCACTCGTATTATGCATTGGTGCATCGTGGAGGGAATGCAGCAGTTGGCGTGGATCCAATCTCTTCCCAGCAAAACAACATAACTGCTCGTGCTATCAACGATAAAGAACGCCGTAGGGATGGTTTTTCTTCCTACGGTCAGATCCACGTTCAGAACTCCTTGTGCCTCAGACGCTTGGCCGTTGAAGTCGCTCAACGTTACGTTGGTCTTGATTAGATCCGAACTCGAGCGTCCCAGCCGACGTAGCATAGAGTACGGCATGATGTTAATCGCCGCTCCGGTGTCCACCAAAGCATCCCGTTTACAGTGCCTCCCATCGATATACCCTCGTAAGTACAGTGGCCTTCGGATGCCCGTAGCTCCTTTCTCGTGGCTTCTCAAAGATAACCGGCCGTGGGCCGCGATCAAGTTGTGCCACGGATGTCTCATCTAATCCCGGAGCACCGAACTCCGAAGGGAGGATAAACACCATATTTGTGCCAGCCGATGTTTCATCATCGGCTTTTCTCTCGTTCGGGCGCCACTCTTTTCTTTGTGGCTGACCTTCCTCGTCCGGGGTTCGCAGAATTTTGGCGGCCGGATCATGCCGTGCCTTCCTTAGCGTGCGCAGTATAATCTTTCGGCTTCTTCCAACCCACGCAGACGCTGGACTCTTTGCTTCGGGAACGGCCGAGCCCATCAGGGCACCATCTGGGCTGATGATATTTGCATTCTTCACCACCGTCCTCTAGCTCCTCGAGATCTTCCATCTGAGGGGACTCAGCACGCTTGTTCCGATGCGGGAAAGGCCCTAGCCGGCTGAACACGTTAGCGGCACCCTTCTTCCTTTGTTTGCATTCTGGGCAGTCCTCGATTGTTGGCAATCGGCTCATCCCCGAGTCCCGAAGAATGTTTGAAGAACGGGCAGTCCCGGTGCTTATCCATGTCACTCGCCCCCTTGGCCTCCCTTCGGCGCGACGATCGTACCCGTTGTTGCTTCGCCATGTTGGCGGTGCCTTCCGATCTCGGCATCGGACCGGAAATTCCTTTCATCGTCCGCGTCGTAGTGCCGACGTCGGTCGTGGTGTTGCTCGTATTTGTTGAGAGGGTGCTTGGAGCGTGGGCGCCGATACCGCATGCTTCTTATTCCCTCCCTTGCCGTGTACCGCCCGTCTTCACCTCGGGGTTGGTCGCGCGGATCGGCTCCTCTTCATCCTTGCCACGGGAGTGGCTGCTTCTGTTTCCTCTTTGTCATGGCGGCTTGCAGATCCTGCCATATTGACACCAAAGGAAAACTTTGGTTGATCCATGGGGTGGCTGAGATCCACCGTGTCGACACCGGGCCCCGGACGTGGGTTTCTACCGAGCTTGATATCGTGCGGCCGGGTCTTCTCGGCGGAGCCGATGAGTTCGGTCCCAAGGGTTGCCTTGATCCCGTCATATTTCCTTCCGAGCTCCTTGGGCAGATCCCCATGCTTCGGAGACCCGGTGCGCTCCTCCGATGGGGTGGAGAGATCTATCCCATCGAGTGCGCCTTCGGGCGTGGAACCCCTCCCCCTGACGCCATGGGAGTGGGTTCGGTGGGAAGAGCCGAAGAGTTCGGCTTCAAGGATGGCTTTGATCTCATCGCACGTGACTGGCGTGCCGCCCGCCATCTCAGATGTAGATGGCGATGTGGTTGGTGTAGACGATTGTCCCACCGGGCGTGCCAGAATGTGTTGACTCGCCAAAACCCACCGGCGGGCAGCGGCCTTGTCAACACCGTAGAGCCGGGAAGAGCCTAGAGCTGCGGCTGGCCGAGACCCCTCCGAGCGACGGCCCGCAATGCTCTTCCGGTCACACGCGGCGTTGCGGCGTGCAGGGCGTGCCACCTGACCTATACCTGGTCGGGAAGGTGATGGGGATGCCTCGCTTAGTTTCCTGCAGGGCATACATGTAAACATTAAATACGAGCCTCGATCGGCTCTCGAGTTATCCCGTGAATCGGCTCAAAGAGCCGATCCACCCATGATTCGTACGGGGTGCACGAATACTTGGTGGTCCTTCTTGATCAAGATAGAGCTAATGAGATCTACGACGATTTAGGGTTTTCACCGCATAATCGGATCATCCTACTCCAGGTTGGGCCTCGCGGCCACGCACGGTGCTCGTAAGCCGATCCTAAACAAGGCCAAAAAACCAACATGAAGTCGATCCTCGGAACATCCCGTTTAGGACTTGCGAACGCCACCCTACGTGCCACCGGATCCTCCCCCTTTGTAAGGCCTAACTATTGCAGATATTAAACTAATCCTTGTAGAACAAGGAGCAATCGTAACGGATCAGATCTACTAAATAATGATCAAGCGGGTGCCGCCCCCACACCTAAGATAGGCGTGAGGGCGGCTAGATATGCAAGGGTTGCACTACGTAAGCATGCTTAAACGAAGAACAATGCTAACCCTAACACATCTAATGATAACTACGTTGCTCGCCATCAAAAGCGCTTCAAGTACGAGCAACGCATGAACAACGTGGGGCTTGTGCTGCCTAGATCGCAAGATGCGATCTAGGCAGCATGTCGCTTACCTGATAGAAACCCTCGAGACGAAGGAGTTGGCGATGCGCCGAGATTGGTTTGTTTTGGGGTTGAACGTGAGTTGTTGTTTATTCCAAAAACCCTAGGTACATATTTATAGTCCAAACGGACTTTCTAATGTGGGCGTGCACTAAACCGTGCACGAGATAAACTCTAACTTCTAAATCGATACACAATCTATTATACTAAGATACACGGGCTAACTAGCCCAAAATCTCCGTGCAAGGCCGCTTCATAGATCTTCCATATGTAATCTTCCAAGCCCATCTTGATCGCGGCCCACCTCCTGATTTAGCCAAAATCTGGTGATAACAATATGAGAGTAGAGAATCATCTAATGGAAAATTCTCAAGCTATTAGTGAATTGCATGATATTGTGGAGAGAACCTCCAATGATGTTAAGATGCTTGTTAAACATTTTCATATGGTTCAAACTCAAATTGATCAACTCACTAAAGTGCAAAATGACTTGTTAGGAAATAATGCTAAAGAAAAACATGCTTATGAAGTAACAACTAGAGGTGGTGTCTCTACCCAGGATCCTCTATATCCTGAAGGGCATCCCAAAAGAATTGAACAAGATTCTCAACAAACTAAAAATAGTGCTCCATCTAAGAAAAAGAAGAAGAAACATAAAAATGTTGTAGAATCCTCTGAACCTGTTAATGATCCTAATAGTATTTCTATTTCTGATGTTGAAACTGAAAGTGGTAACGAACATGATAAAGATAATGATAAGAATGATACTCCTGATAAAGCAGAGGTTGAAGAAGAACCTGAAAAGCATGCTAAAAATAAAAAGTATACTAAAGAAGATTTTATTGCTGAGAAACATGGTAATGAAAGAGAACCTTGGGTGCAAAAGCAAATGCCTTTTCCTGCTAAGAAACTAAAATCAAAGGAAGAAGAACACTATAATAAATTCTGTGATTGGATGAAACATTTATTCTTGCAAATCCCTTTGACTGATGCTATTAAATTGCCTCCTTATTCAAAGTATATGAAAGATATTGTTACTAACAAAAGGAAAATCCCCAATGAGGAAATTTCCACTATGCTTGCTAATTACTCTTTCAATGGCAAAGTTCCAAAGAAGTTGGGCGACCCGGTATACCTACTATTCCTTGTTCTATTAAGAATAATTATGTTAAAACTGCTCTATGTGACTTGGGCGCCGGTGTTAGTGTTATGCCTTTTTCTCTTTATAAGAGACTTTACTTAGATAAGTTGATACCTACCGATATATCTTTGCAAATGGCTGATAAATCTACTCGCTATTCCTGTTGGTATATGTGAGGATGTTCTTGTTCAAGTTACTAATAACCGCTTGATATTAACTCGATTTTGTTGTATTGGAAATGCCTCGAAGATGATAATATGTCTATTATTCTTGGGAGACCTTTTCTTAACACCGCAGGGGCTGTTATTGATTGCAATAAAGAAAAGGTTACTTTCAATGTTGATGATAAGGAACACACCGTCTATTTCCCCAAGAGGATTGAGAAAGCGTGCGGAGTTAATACAATTTCTCATGTGAGAACTATCAAAGTTGGAACTATCGATTGTCCTATATATGAGCCTAAAGAAGAATATCAAACTCTTGTGATTGGATCCATATCAATACAATTCAAGGTAACATGATTGATTTGAGGTTTATTTCTTCATATGCTATGTAAAATTTATTTGGTGGCAAGACTGGATCAACCTTGTTAACAAATACATTTTATATGCATAGAGGAGGTAAACAACATCTCTTTCTTCCTCCACTTGCTTTAGTTGCTGTAGCACTTTTAATTTGCAAAGTTCCTTAGTTGATTAGAGTTTTCAAAAAATTTCCTGGCCAGTAATAATAAACTTAATACCCGTAAATGTGCATTTTTCAAAGTTTTCAAAAATTCGCGAAAATTACACCGTTGGTCCTATTTTTCGACGAGGCACTGGGAGTACCGGAGGATGACCTGTGGGGAACCACAGGGTGCCACACCACAGGCCGGCGCGGCCAAGGAGGTGGGCGCGCCACCCTGTGGTGTGGGCCCCTCCTTGCCCCACTTCTTCATCTCTTTCTCCCAGCATCTTCTCTCTCCCGAAAAAACTCGAACCAACTTTCTCTCACTCGCGTTTTTGCTCAAGAGCTCAGGATTTTTCGATCTCTTTGATCATCCCAGATTTCTGTTTGAAATTTGGCACATTTGCTCTCCGGTATGTGACTCCTTCGATTATCCAAGTAGAATTTTGTTTGGTGGAGTATATCTTGAATATTTTGCTGCTGTAGGTAACATGTTTAGTGAGCTTGCATGCTTGTTCTAAGTGGTAGAAATTAGTTTTGATGCATGATTAGTACTCTAGCAAGTTCCTATGGTAGTTTCCCTCAATTATATGTCACCAAATCAAGTTTTATATTGTTTGTTGAAAAATTTCAGAAAATGCAAGAAGGTAGGCACCAACTTAACCAACATGAGTTGGAGGTTGTAACGGCCCAGGGTAGCACCCCTACTAGATTTGTTTGTTCGTTTTCCTCTATGCATCATCATATTGCATTCATGCATCTTGTCACCATGGCTTTGATAAATTGCATATTCTGTGGACTTTGTCGTTCTTCCTTTCTCTCTCAAAATTGGTTTGACCTATTTAGGGTTTACCAATTATTTTGAATACTAAATATTTTGTTTTCCATTAAGTCCCTATGCCTCTCTCCCTTTCTTTTATTCTTCCTTTACCTTCTCACGCAACCATTGCTTGGTTTAAATGCTTGAGCCTCTTTGTTATTCAAAATATAGTTTACAACTTCAAAATTATGCTTTCCTCAAATTTCAGAAAAGATTTGAAAATGAGAGAGAAATAAAAACAGAAATTCAAAGGAAAAATATTTTCCAAAACGCCTAACCCAACCTGGACCCATCTACCGGTGGCCCATCTTCTCCTCTCTCTGGCCCATCTCCATCCTCCAGCCCATAAACAGACACCTGGCCCGTACCCCTTCGCTTGGAGAGACTCCTGTTGTCGTCTTCTTCCCTCAGGAGGAGTGCGTGAATCCCCCGTCGCTGTCCCTCTCAACCACCGCTCTCATGCCTCTCACCTGCTCCTCCCCTCCCCTTTAATATCCATCTGAGCCGCTCCAAACCCTAGTCCCCTCCTCTTGCCCGCCGCCACTCTCTCCTCCCTTCCCCAAGTTTTCTCTTTTCTCTGTAAGTAAACGAAGGGGAAAAACCTCACAGACACCATCGTCCTCACCATGGCGCCGCTGCTCCCGGCCGCCCCTCGCCGAGCTGAGGCCATCTCTAGAACCGCCTTGATGTCCTCTATCTCCTCCCCGAAGGAATCGAGCTAGAGCGCCTCGAATCGTCCTCAGGATCGTCGTTTCTCCTCCATGGCCGGCACACTCCGGCGAAGATTCCGGCCACCTCGGTCCTCCTCCGCCTTCCCCATGTCCTTCATCAGCATCAGGGTGAGATCCCCGTCCTCCGAGACCTCTCCTCGGTCTCATCCTTCCTCTCTATGATGCTACCGGTGATGACCGCCGTTTCTCCTCGCAGATGTCGTCGTCGGCGGCGCTCCGGTGGGTCCCCGGAACCAAGACCACCACCAATAGACTCCTCTTGAACCCCACGTCGAGCGCACCATCTCCCGTGCCCCGGTTTACTCTGCCCTGACAGATCCCTGCTTGACCAGATCTCGTCCGCCATGGCGCTGCTGCCCGAGCTCCTCCTCCCCTGGTTCAAGTTGCCACGGGATTTTCAATTGCCACGAACTTATCCGTAGCCCAGTGGTTCGTTGCTGTTCGTTGTCTCCAACAGATCCTGAGTTCGATCCCTGGGTGTGGCAAATAACCCAGCTTTTTGTTTTGTTTTCTATTCTTCCTAGATCCAGCGCCTACTGGGCCTCGACCCATTTCTCTTTGAGTGCAGCCGCCGCCCGTGCGGCCTGTAGCTTCCCGTCGCTGCGTGCACGCCAGAAGTGGGCCGGCCCACACGCGCCAGCCTTCCTCCCGCGGCCAGGTAGCAGGCCACCTTCTAGATCCAGCCCAATCTCTTTTACTCTGTCTTTTCTTATTTTGCAAATCTATCTATTTTATATCTTTCAAACTATAACTCTAAATATAAAGTGTTATATATGAAAATTGTTCAAAAAAATGCAAGGAACATGAATATGCCATCCATGCTTGCTGTTGCACCATGCATCATACAATTTCATGGTAGTTTGCATTATCACCTAATATGTAACATATGGAATATGTGGGATACTATATAAATGTTGTCCCGGTTCCATTTAAATTTGAAGTAGCTCACCCCTGCCATGATATGCCATGTTATCCAACCCTTAACTTTGCCGGTAGAAATGCAACTCCAACCTTAATTTGCTTGTCCGGGGTTCCGACTCCGATTAATATGGATAAGTTGCACCGCATCATCCTTGCCATGTCATGCATATCATCTTGAGCATGCTGGTTCTTTATTCGTAGTAGTAAGATTTGCATCCGTTGTGTGTTCCAGCATTTGCTTCTTCCCGGATAGGATCGCGAAGTGGTGTTGTGAGATATGACGAGTTCTCCGACAAGTTCTTCTGCAGCTTTTCACAGGCGAGCCCTCTCTCTTCACCTATTTTACTCTCTCCCTCGCACTGCTATCCTTATGTTGCGATTCTTTATCGAGTCACGTGTCCTATTCCACTTGTTTACCCTAGTAATCCTATATGTATCATTCCTTACCCATAGTCGTTTCTTGATGTTTGAGCCTTGCGAGTCGTAGGCGTGTTTAGGCTCTGTTGTTTATCTCGATCTGTTATCGGGATATGTTGGGTTGTTGGGAGGTTATCACATGCTATATCAGTTGTTGGAGATAAACATGTTTTACTTAATTGTTAACAACTAAAATTGTAAGCAGAGGCATCTGTGAGCCCCTTTGCGAAAGCATCGGAACTTTGACTCGCTAATGTCCCCTAGGACCCGAGTTCTTGTTATCCGTTCCGAGATTGAGCGCTCTACCCATGCGTGGGGACGATTATTGGGACCCCCTCACCCATTACCTTTTCTCAAGTCAGCTTGAAAAGGGGGCCACAACCTTGGTTTTATTTGCCTATGCCATGTATGCCATGCTTTATTACCGTTGCCTTCGGGTGTTTATTACCGTTGCCTTCGGGTGTTTATTACTCGTTGCCTTCGGGTGTTTACTCGCATCGTACCCCGCGGAACGTTTAGCGAAGCGTGTGGTTTGCACGCCTAGCCGTTAACGCAAACCCCGAGTCCGCTCGGAGTACGGCCGGACTTCGTTACGGTAGCTTAGTCGGGTGGCCCCCTAGACTTTCTTGTTGAACTGGGAACGGTCTTGTTGTGAGACATCCACCCGTCGTAAGTGGGTCGAGCATGCGTATGGTTACATTTGGGCAACCCCTGCAGGGTGTACATCTTATCGATAAGCCGTGTCCGCGGTTATGGACGACTTGGAATTGTATAGTTTGATCATAGAACAACTTACACCTTATACTTGTTGTTAATAATCTGATAAAAACTTGCGTAGTAATATAGCATTACTACAACCGATACCTAATAAAACTTGTCCACCGTTGAGTGCCTTTTTCATTGCCTCTTCGCAATTGTTGAAGGGGATATGTGTATTTGGCTGGATTATGTTTGTGTAGTATTTATCTCGTTACCTTGTGCGCTCTCTTATCTTCTCTCGATTAGACGGATGTTGTAGCGTGTCTCTATTGGTTATAGTTTTGCCGCCGCTAAACCTACCATATAGCCCCGTGCGATATATATTTATACTCGCTCGGCGAGCATAGCCATTTCTAGTCTCGCTAAGTACGTGCCGGAGTTCGTTCCTTGGTACTTACTCTCGCCTTTCCTCTTTCTCTTTTGCTTCCTCCCTTTTGTCGGCAACCGATGGCCCGACTTTGACAGTACGAGATGACGACGTTAGCAAGGTTACCCTTCCGGCTTGGCCTGGGCAGGGTTATGGACGCCACTGGTTATCTTCAGGACTCTTAGTCCAATTTGTATCTTGTCCGTACTCGGACGTATTCGACCTTCTGTATGATTTGGATCTTTGTATTGTATATTTGTATCTTGACTCGTTGGAGTCGTTGTTGTAATATATGTTTCTTGTGGGCTCTATTGTAATCCTGTTGTAATGTTACCGCTCGTGTTAATTCTTCTGGCATCACGTGTGTGATTCTTCGCGCACGTCGTGTCGGAGGGCGTCTCGGAATCGATATCGTGCGGATTTCGGCGGGATCGCTGGAATCCTCATGGTACCGGTTCCGGGGCGTCACAGAGGTGCAACAGGTCATGAGAGTTCACCGAGAAGAAGGAGTATATCCCACTTACTATCCGTGCGTGGATTTCATGAGAAGTGCAGGGATCTTGCAGGACGTTCAAAGTTTAATCTCTCATGCAGGATTGGATGATTTTGTTGATGGGGAACCATGCCAATATGTAAAACTGACTATGTCAGTAGTGCAGGATTTTAAATTTAATTGGTCACAATCTAATCCCATGGTTCAGTACAAAATTTATAATAAACCTGTCAACTTGCCATTCGAGTGATTTTTGTGCAGCAATCAAAGTGCCGCAATGGGGATCATGCGAGAAGATAAAGGGATCGCCGCAAGAGTTCTTGGACCTCTTCAAGATGATTTGTCATGGAAGAAGCTTCTCAGAGGATTATGGTAAAATTAGTAGCATTCATTTCCCAGCTATTCATTACTTTGCTTATTTCATTACCAAGTGCGTTCTAGCGAGAAAGAATGGAGGTAAATTAACTATCCCTGATCTAGCCTTTCTAGCTGCTGCATTACAAGGTAATAGGACTTATAACTTGGGAGCTTTGATAGCCAACAGACTTGCTACTAACCGTGAGAGGGGAGGAATTTGTGGGGGTCTCATCGCCTCTCGTTTATTAGCCATGCATAATGTAGGACCTCACCGTCTTGATGTTCAGCTCCCCATAGACAAACTTGACATATCCTCCATGATTAAGCATGAATTTGTTTCTGATTCTTCTAATTTAGGAAACCTGTCTTACATAATAACATTTTACAAGAAATCTTGGACAAGGACTAAGAAAGTTGAAAAATTAGTAGGATTGCCTGCACCTTCTTTGTTTAATCTTGATTCCAGGGAGGATTGGTCAGTCACGGAAAGTGCAGTTAATGCATACATAGAGGGAGGAAGCCGTCGTGCACGAGACAACACGGATGAGGTCGAGGAACACCTCGACTCGCCATCGGATGCAGCAAGCTCTTCGCATCAACACATTGGGCATGAGGAACCTCCACGCTTTTCTTCTGCGTCGGTACCTTATTATGACTACTCCATGTATGATCCATCGGCGTGGAACCCAGACCCTCGATGGGGTTGAACTCCACTTAGGCCAAAAGCCTAAACTTGGGGGGAGGTATACCGGCATCACTCACTCTTTGCATATTATGATTGCTGGATACTTGTATATACTTGTTTAGTTTGTTTGAGTGGTTTTCTAATGAGAGGGAGATGATATTTGGGAGAGTGCTGCCTGAAAACAGATTCTGGACTGTTACTAGAAAAATTCGTGCGCACAGCCAGAACGTTATTTTGATCTGCCAATTTTTGTGCAGGTTCTCCAGGTTGTTATCTAACTTTCATTAGTTGAACACTTTTCGAGCTGAGCAACGTAAGATTTTTGTAAAAATCGATTTCTGTACTGCTATCGGGTTTTGGCAGATTTCGCCATCTCGCTTTTCTCGTGTTTCTTTTAGTTTGCTATTTCTTGCTTTCACTTTGTTTATTTCCTAAAACACAAAAAGACCAAAAATATTTCTGTTGTTTCTCTTCACCATTTGTTTATCTTGGTTTCTTGCATTTGTTTCACTTTATTTGCTATTGCTAGTTTGCTATAAGAAAACCCAAAAAGATTTTGCTTTGTTTGCTTGTTTACTTTTGTTCTTGTTCTCAAATTCGAAAACACCAAAAATATTTGCTGTTCTTCTTTGGTTTGTAAAGTTCATCATGAGTTCAATGGTCTTCGGTGGCTGTAGCGTGGTTTTCATTTCATATTATCCAAGCTACACAAGTGAAAAGGCAATAATGACGATCTACTACAATCTGATTGTGGTGAGAGGCTGGTATGAACTCTATTTGTTTTCATTTTTGTACATATACTCATCCATGTGAGCATGCTTAGTTGGTTCATGTGAGGTATATGTCGTTTAAGAAAGTCTAGTAGTTCATGATCTCTCATGTTTAGCTCCAATTTATTAATATGAGTAGCATGTCATGGATGTTTGCTTGCATTGTTTTATTCATAAGTAAGTATGACATTGTGGTATCCTCCTCTGAATAATTCATTTATATCGACTTGGCACATGCTCAAGCATGCATATGACTGAACAAAAGTCCATTAAGCCTCAATGATTTACATTGCTTCTGAGTTCTTGTATCACTTTTATACCTCAGTTAATTTATTTTGCCGCAAGCATGATTATGACAGTTATTGCTCTCTTGATTTGTCGCTCCCTAGTCTTTTGCTAGCCTTCACTTGTACTGAGCGGGAACGCTGCTCGTGCCTCCAAACACATGAAAACCAAGTTATTCCAAAGTGTCCACCATAAATACCTATGCATGGCATTTCAAACCATTCCAAGTAAATTCTCATGCGCTACCTTTAAAACCTTCAAAATGCTTCTCAATTTGTGTTAATGTTTCATAGCTCATGAGGAAGTATGTGGTGTTTAGCTTTCAACCTTGTCATTTACTTTTGACGGACTCTCATATGGACTAGTGGCACATCCGCTTATCCAATAATTTTGCGAAAAGAGCCGGCAATGGGATTCCCAGTCCCGAATTAATTAACTTAAATAGACACTCCTCCATGGTTTGTGATTGTTGGACGGCACCCGAAGGATTCGGTTAGCCATGGCTTGTGTAAGCAAAGGTTGGGGGGAGTGTCATCATCATAATAAAACTAAACTAAAAAGGCACTCCTTCATGGTATGTGATTGTTGGCAGGCACCCGAGGATTCGGTTAGCCATGGTTTGTGTAAGAAAGGTTGGAAGGAGTGCCACATAAAAATGCAAATAATTCATGGGAGCCGCTCTTGAAAGTCCGGTTGGCGAGGTATTTGGTGTACCCATTACCATTCGTTGACAACAACAAACACCTCTCAAAATAATTTTACTCTCGTTTTACAAATGAAAAGCTCTAGCGCATGTTAATCCCTCGCTTCCTCTCGCGAAGGGTCAATCTTTTACTTTTATGTTGTGTCTCCATCCTTTCTTTGAGCACTTTCTTGAGAGCACAACTGTCATTCTTAGTATAATATGCTTGTCTCAAAATATGATTGATTGTGGTATAACTTTGATGCTTTTATCTTTGAAAATCACTACTTCTAGTCTTTCTATGAACTCCAGAGGTGCCCGGGCATTTATGTTTTGCCGATCAAATACAGGCAAGCGAGATACCACTTTATCATACTCTCTTATGAACATTGCAATCCTGCTTATATACATGATTCATGATGCTTATTATTAATTGTTGGTACCTATTCATGATTGACATAGCTATTGGATGATCTTATTTGCATGTATCTTATTATGAACTGCTTAACTATTAGCCATATCATGAGAATATATACATCATATGAACAAATGTGTTCGTGAAAGTTCTTTTATCGCTCGCTTGTTAACCGAATTGCTTGAGGACAAGCAATAAGCTAAGCTTGGGGGAGTTGATACGTCCAAAACGTATCTACTTTCCCGAACACTTTTGCTATTGTTTTGCCTCTAATTTGTGTATTTTGGATGCAACTAACACGGACTAACGCTGTTTTCAGCAGAACTGTTCGGTGTCTCGTTTTTGTGCGAAATCCAACTTTCAGGAAAACCTCGGGATTTTGACGAAAGGCCCTATTTTCCCAGAATACTGACGGAGCCAGAAGGACAAATCAAGTGGAGGCCCGAGGGCCCCACACCATAAGGCGGCGCGGCCTAGGGGGGGCCCGCGTGGCCCTATGGTGTGGCCCCCTCGGCTGGCCTCCGACGCCCTCCTTCGGACTATTTATCGGCCTCGACCTAAAAACGCACGGGGAGAAGTCGAAGTCGCCAGAAACCCTCCAGAATGCCGCCACATCGCGAAACTCCGTCGCGGGAGCCAGAAGTCTCCGTTCGGGCACTCCGCCGGGACGGGGAATTGGAGGAGATCATCGCCGCCATCACCGCCAACGCCTCTCCATCAACCAGCCATGTTTCCCCCATCCATGTGTGAGTAATTCCCCCGCTGTAGGCCGAAGGGGATGGTTGGGATTGGATGAGATTGGTCATGTAATAGCATAAGATTGTTAGGGCATAGTGCCTAGTGTCCGTAATTGGTACTTTTATGATATTGTTGCAACTTGTTATGCTTAATGCTTGTCACTAGTGCCCGAGTGCCATGATCTCAGATCTGAACATGTTATTATTTCATCATGATATTCATTGTTTATGGTCTTACCTGCAAGTTGTATACACATGTCGCTGTCCGGAACCAATGGCCCCGAAGTGACAGAAATCGGGACAACCGGAGGGAATGGTAGTGATGTGAGGATCACATGTGTTCACGGAGTGTTAATGCTTTGCTCCGGTACTCTATTAAAAGGAGTACCTTAATATCCAAGTAGTTTCCCTTGAGGCCCGGCTGCCACCGGCTGGTAGGACAAAAGATGTTGTGCAAGTTTCTCATTGCGAGCACGTACGACTATAATTGGAACACATGCCTATTGATTGATTAGTACTTGGATACCGTTTTATTATTATCTCGCAAATGCCCCGCTATGATTGTTACATGAGTTTCTCTCATCCATGCAACGCCCGTCATCCGTCCCCGTGCCTACGGTATTTTAATCCTCGCCGTTTACTAAAATCACTACCGCTGTCTTTGTTACTCTGCTGTCGTTATTTTACTACCGCTATCGCTATAAAACCGTTACTACCGATAAACTCTTGCGAGCGAGTCTGTTTCCGAGTGCAGCTGAATTGACAACTCCGCTGTTAAGGCTTTCAAGTATTCTTTGTCTCCCCTTGTGTCGAATCAATAAATTGGGTTTTACTTCCCGCGAAGACTGTTGCGATCCCCTATACTTGTGGGTCATCAAGCCCCACAATAACTTTGGCTTGTTTACAAATTTAGGTCGATCAATCTCACGACGCTCCCCTTTATAACAAAATAAGTTGAACTAGTATTCCAATAAAAATCATTTTCGCATGCATTGTTCGGTACTTTTCATAACTGAAGTGCTTACTCCCTCCGTTAGGGATTATAATGCCAGCGTGCATCCCTATATCATTAATTTGATTAGAACATAATTTGAATTTTATGGTACAAAAATAAAATCATTACAAACTAGATGTCCATTTTAACTTTTTAATCGTATATTTTGGGTAATATATATATATATATTGTGTATTATGTTGCTCAATTTTACAACATAGGTATACTTGTCAGCCTTGTAATAATATCCTAATGGACATATAGTACATCACAAATTTGTAACTTCATGATTTGTTTTGCCATTTTACGATTTTTTCGAACCACCTTCGGCTTGATTTCAAATTTGGGTCAAACTATCGGTGCATGCTATGTGTTATACTTGGATGCACCGCACATGTTTGGCCATTGTTTTAGGCTCCCACATCTTGGGGGCATGTCATGTATTTACCTAGTTTTTTAATTCTAATTCATGTACCCTTCCTTCCAATTACATTTGAAATAAAACTTTTAGCCCAGAAATAATTCAGTATATGGTTGCACACAAAGATAATCCATGGATCGTTGGAAATTGCCATCGTACGTAGCTACCATGTCTCTTATGCAGACCTGTGAAAATTGGATTGATGGTAGTGTGTACACTTCATGCGGTAGGCACTTCATAGAAAACACCCATTTAATATAACTTTTCTCCTTTGGGCAGTAATCAAGAGAAGAAAAAACACATGATTCAAAATTTTTAACATATGCATGGTTCTTGTGTAGTGGTACCAAGCTCACGTGTGGGAGGAAAATACTCCCACGAGCTTCATTTTGTAGTGAGTAGGAAGGATCGATACATGCTTACTTTTTCATATTCATATTTTTAACTTGTTTCAATCTTGGTCAAACCTAAGATTTGACCAAAATTCAAGAAGGCATAAAAATTCAAAAAAAATGAAAAAAATGAAAAACCAAAGCACATAGCCTTCTTAATTATGTCATACAGTAAGCATTCAAGTTCATAAACAAGATCTAGACATATTTGAACCAGAAAAATCATGTATCTACCCCTAACCCTAAACTTTGTCTTGTGAAGTCAAGCATGAAGAGAAGTGGTTTTTGGTTTCAAAGATAGAAATTGTAAAAACCTCACAAGTGCTTCATTTTGGAGTGACTAAAAAGGATACATGCTTACTTTTTCATATTGATGTTTTAAACTTGTTTACCTCTTGGTCAAACCTAGGATTTGACCAAGATTCAAATGGGCGGAAAATTCAAAAAAACATAAAAATGAAAAACCAAAGCACACAGTCTTCTGAGATAATCCATGGATCGTTGGAAATTGCCATCGTACGTAGCTACCATGTCTCTTATGCAGACTCGTGAAAATTGGATTGGTGGTAGTGTGTACACTTCATGCGGTAGGCACTTCATAGAAAACACCCATTTAATATAATTTTTCTCCTTTGGGCAGTAATCAAGAGAAGAAAAAACACATGATTCAAAAGTTTTAACATATGCATGGTTCTTGTGTAGTGGTACCAAGCTCACATGTGGGAGGAAAATACTCCCACGAGCTTCATTTTGTAGTGACTAAGAAGGATCGATACATGCTTACTTTTTCATATTCATGTTTTTAACTTGTTTCAATCTTGGTCAAACCTAAGATTTGACCAAAATTCAAATGGGCATAAAAATTCAAAAAAATGAAAAAAAAATGAAAAACCAAAGCAGTCATACAGTAAGCATTCAAGTTGATAAACAAGATCTAGACATATGTGAACCAGAAAAATCATGTATCTACCCCTAACCCTAAACTTTGTCTTGTGAAGTCAAGCATGAAGAGAAGTGGTTTTTGGTTTCAAACATAGAAATTTTAAAAACCTCCCAAGTGCTTCATTTTGGAGTGAATAAAAAGGATACATGCTTACTTTTTCATATTCATTTTTTAAACTTGTTTACCTCTTGGTCAAACCTAGGATTTGACTAAGATTCAAATGGGCGGAAAATTCAAAAAAACAGAAAAATGAAAAACCAAAGCACACAGTCTTCTTATGTCAAACCTAGGATTTAATCAAGCATGAAGAGAAGTGGTTTTGGGTTTCAAACATGAAGAGAAGTGGTTTTGGGTTTCAAACATGGAAATTTCAAAAACCTCATAAAATGACATAAGAAGACTATCTGCCTTGGTTTTTCATTTTTTGATTTTTTTTTAAAAATTATGCCCATTTGAATCTTGGTCAAATCCTAGGTTTGACCATGGTTTAAACAAGTTCAAATCATGAATATGAAAAATTAAGCATCTATCCTTCTTAGTAACTCCAAAATGTAGCTCTAGGGAGGGTTTTTGAAATTTCCATGTTTGAAACCAAAAACCACTTCTCTTCATGCACGCTTGACTTCATAAGACAGAGTTTAGGGTTAGGGGTAGATATATACATGATTTTATGGTTTGAATATGTCTAGACCTTTTTTATCAACTTGAATGCTTACTATGTATATGACATAAGAATGCTATGTCCTTTGGTTTTTCATTCTTTTGATTTTTTTTTGTGAATTTGTATGCCCATTTGAATCTTTTGGTCAAATCCTAGGTTTGGCCAAGATTTAAACAAGTTTAGAACATGAAAATGTAAAGGGAAGCTTGTATCCTTCTTAGTCGCTCTAAAATGAAGATTTTGGGAGGTTTTTGAAATTTCCATGTTTGAAACCCAAAACCACTTCTCTTCTTGCTAGACTTCATAAGACAGATTTAGGGGTTAGGGGGTAGATACTGGTTTGCCTAGTTTGAATATGTCTAGACCTTGTTTATCAACTTGAATGCTTACTACATGACATAAGAAGACTATATACTTTGGTTTTTCATTTTTCTGATTTCTTTAAATTTTCTACCCATTTGAATCTTGGTCAAATCCCAGGTGTTTGACCATGATTTAATCAAGTTTAAAACATGAATATGAAAAATTAAGCATCTATCCTTCTTAAGTCACTCCAAAATGTAACTCTTGGGAGGTTTTTTGAAATTTCCATGTTTGAAACCAAAAACCACTTCTTTTCATGCTAGACTTTCATAACATCGACCGAGTTTAAGCATTCAAGTTGATAAACAAGGTCTAGACATATTCAAACCAGACAAATCATGTATCTACCCCTATCGACCCTAAACTTCGTCTTATGAAGTCAAGCATGAAGAGAAGTGGTTTTTGGTTTCAAACATGGAAATTTCAAAAACCTCCCAAAAGCTTCATTTTAGAGTGACTAAGAAGGATCCATGCTTACCTTTTCATTTTCATGTTTTAAACTTGTTTAAATCTTGCTCAAACCTAGGATTTGACCAATATTCAAATGGGCATAAAATAAAAAATAAAACAAAGCACATAGTCTTCTTATGTCATATATATAGTAAGCATTCAAGTTCATAAACAAGGTCTAGACATATTCAAACCAGGCAAATCATGTACCCCCTAACCCTAAACTCTGTCTTAATTATATATGAAGTCAAGCATGAAATGAAGCAGAGAAGTGTGGTTTTGGGTTTCAAACATGGAAATTTCAAAAACCTCCCAAAAGCTTCATTTTAATTAGACTGACTGGTTAATTAAGAAGGATCCAGGATTAATTACCTTTTCATTGTCATGTTTTAAACTTGTTTAAATCTTGGTCGAATCTAGGACTTGACCGAGATTCAAATCTGCATAAAATAAAAAAATAGAAAAATGAAAACCCAAATCGCACATAGTCTTCTTATGTCATATAGTAAGCATTCAAGTTGATAAACAAGGTTTAGACATATTCTAACCAGACAAATCATGTAACTACCCCCTAACCCTAAACTCGGTCTTATGAAGTCTAGCATGAAGAGAAGTCGTTTTGGGTTTCAAACGTTTAAAGCAAAAGCCCCATTTCAAATATTTCAAACTTATTCAAATTTGGTTAAAATTTGAAAGACATACAAGTTATAGCACACATAGTGCGTACATGTTCACACATACTGCACTAGATGCTAACCCTATAGTTTGAGGCCATTGGATGAGGTCGAAAAAATTCTTGGATTAGAAATGGGGTTGTTCGAACCCCGTAGTTGGATTTTTTTGAAACTTGATCTGTAGTACTGGGCAAAACCCTAGTTTAACCTATTTAATTATAGATTCGTAGGTCGATTTTTCTACCTTTTTATTATTACTATGCAGCACATGTGTGTTTGCCCGTCTAGCTAGTGAAACTCGGAGGAAGAGGGATCACTCGGAAGGACAGAAGAAGGGAGAGCATTATGGTGTCTCCCCTTTTTCGGGTGACGATGTTGACTATTGTGCAGGGTTTGTCAGTGAGCAGGGAGGTGCGAGCGAGTCGAGCGAGGCCGAGAATGAGAGAGATTTTTTTTTGTGAGAGGGACAACCGAAGGATCCAGAAGGACCCACAGACTCCCAATACGCATCCTGATGCGTCTTCTCTTGACAAAGAAAATGGCTGGGAGTTTGCGTACCTCACTACAAGAAAAGTTGCCATGGCCGACGAAGTTGAAGTCGCGCCGTGGTTGCTGGTGTACCATGGCCGACGATTTTGGTCCCTCCGTGGTGCATGTCAAAACTTTTTTTTTCTCGTTTTTGAGGCCACCTAGCCCGACGAAAGCGGCCAAAACGTCGCGTATGGTGGCCCGGGACGTGGTGCATCGCGACTCTCGGGTTCGCCGGCCGAGTCAACGCAAATCCGCACCACCGAGGGATGTAGGGCCCGGATGGCAGCCTCTCCGGCATTGTTTTTTTCTCGATCGCGCCATCTCGTTCAACGTTCTCCGATCGAGCCGTTTACGATGCAGGATCATGGGTCCCGCATGTCATCCTCTATGAACCAAAATTCTTTCTATTCTTGGATTTTTTTTGACCCCCGATTTCTCGGCTACTTCCTTTTTCTTTTGATCCCTTGCCGCCTTGGAAACGTTGAGACCGCCGCTGCTAAATGGGACCCGCATGTCATCCTCTATGTGCAATCAACTTTCTTTTCTTGGAGTTTTTTTTGGCACCTCAAATTTGGTCACTTGCCTTTTTCTTTCGATCCCCTGCCGCCTCTCAAACGGTGATACCGCTGTCGCTAACTCGGGACCCGCATGTCATCCTCTATGCATTATAAAACTTTCTTTTCTTGAATTATTTTTGGCACCTCATATTTGGTCACTTACCTTTTTCTTTCGATCCCCTGCCGCCTCTCAAACGGTGATACCGCCGTCGCTAAATGGGACCCGCATGTCATCCTCTATGTACTATAAAACTTTCTTTTCTTGGAGTTTTTTTTGACACCTCAAATTTGGTCACTTGCCTTTTTCTTTCGATCCCCCGCCGCCTCTCAAACGGTGATACCGATGCTGCTAACTCGGGACCCGCATGTCATCCTCTATGTACTATAAAACTTTCTTTTCTTGAATTATTTTTGGCACCTCATATTTGGTCACTTACCTTTTTCTTTCGATCTCATGCCACGTTTGAAACGTTGAGGAACCTGCAGGCTCATGGGACCCGCATGTCATCCTATATGTACTATAAAAGTTCATTTTCTTGGTTTTTTTTTCACCCTCTGATTTTTGGCAATTTCTTTTTTCTTTTGATCCCTGCCGCCTCTCAAACGGTGATACCGCTGCTGCTAAATGGGACCCGCATGTCATCCTCTATGTACTATAAAACTTTCTTTTCTTGAATTATTTTTGGCTCCTCATATTTGGTCACTTACCTTTTTCTTTCGATCTCATGCCACGTTTGAAACGTTGAGGAACCTGCAGGCTCATGGGACCCGCATGTCATCCTCTATGTACTATAAAACTTTCTTTTCTTGAATTATTTTTGGCTCCTCATATTTGGTCACTTACCTTTTTCTTTCGATCTCATGCCACGTTTGAAACGTTGAGGAACCTGCGAGCTCATGGGACCCGCATGTCATCCTCTATGTACTATAAAAGTTCATTTTCTTGGTTTTTTTTCACCCTCCGATTTTTGGCACTTTCTTTTTTCTTTTGATCCCCTGCCGCCTCTCAAACAGTGATACCGCTGCTGCTAAATGGGACCCGCATGTCATCCTCTATGTACTATAAAACCTTCTTTTCTTGAATTATTTTTGGCTCCTCATATTTGGTCACTTGCCTTTTTCTTTCGATCTCATGCCACGTTTGAAACGTTGAGGAACCTGCTGGCTCATGGGACCCGCATGTCATCCTCTATGTGCTATAAAATTTTATTTTCTTTAAATTTTTTTTCACCCTCTGATTTTTGGCTATTTCCTTTTTCTTTTGATCCCCTGCCGCCTTGGAAACGTTGGGTAAGCTGCTGACTCATGGGACCCGCATGTCATCCTCTATGTACAATCAACTTTCTTTTTCTTTTGATCTCTGATACGTCCAATTTGCATCACTATTTTATATCATAATTTGCTGTTATTCATTGATATATTTCATATTGGGACACAATACTTATGTTATTTCATCTATTTTGCATGTTTCA
>NC_061511.1:76068726-76085981 GCF_022539505.1 Lolium rigidum | reverse complement strand
TTCCATCCCCTTCATAGCGGTTATCCATAACACGTTCAATAATTTTCATAGGTATTTTATATGGAATACTTTCAGTAGGTGCATTTAAAATATCACAAGCATCATTAGAGTTATCTGATGTCTATGGGAGCTTCTATTCTTGTAGACAGTGTTGGGCCTCCAAGAGCAGAGGTTTGTAGAACAACAGCAAGTTTCCCTTAAGTGGATCACCCAAGGTTTATCGATCTCAGGGAGGAAGAGGTCAAAGATATCCCTCTCATGCAACCACCGCAACCACAGAGCAAGAAGTCTCTTATGTCCCCAACACACCTAATAGGTGCACTAGTTCGGCGAAGAGATAGTGAAATACGAGTGGTATGAATAAGTAGTAGCAACGGCACCGGAAAAGTGCTTTGCCCGGGACGAGTAAACAAGCGGTAGTAACGCAGCGGTAGTAACGCATCGTAGTAACGCGAAGTAGTAACGCAGTAAAACGAGTAAACAAGCAGCGATAGCGATATTTAGGAACAAGGCCTAGGGATTAGACTTTCACTAGTGGACACTCTCAACATTGATCACATAACAGAATAGATAAATGCATACTCTACACTCTTGTTGGATGATGAACACATTGCGTAGGATTACACGAACCCTCAATGCCGGAGTTAACAAGCTCCACAATTCAATGTTCATATTTAAATAACCTTAGAGTGCAAGAAAGATCAACACGACTAAACCAAGTACTAACACAGCATGCACACTTGTCACCTTCACACTATGTAGGAGGAATAGATCATATCAATACTATCATAGCAATAGTTAACTTCACAATCTACAAGAGATCATGATCATAGCATACGCCAAGTACTAACACGGATGCACACACTTGTCACCATTACACCGTGCAGGGAGGAATAAAACTACTTTAATAACACATCACTAGAGTAGCACATAGATAAATTGTGATACAAAACACATTGCAATCATAAAGAGATATAAATAAGAACTTCACTACGCCATTCATAACAGTGAGTAAGTATTCTGTGAAATATACCTAAGAGACCCACACGGTGCACACACTGTCACCTTTACACACGTGGGACAAGGAGTCTCCGGAGATCACATAAGTAAAACTCTCTTGACTAGCATAGTGACATCTAGATTACAAGCATCATCATATGAATCTCAATCATGTAAGGCAGCTCATGAGATTATTGTATTGAAGTACATAGGAGAGAGATGAACCACATAGCTACCGGTACAGCCCCGAGCCTCGATGGAGAACTACTCCCTCCTCATGGGAGCAGCAGCGGTGATGAAGATGGCGGTGGAGATGGCAGCGGTGTCGATGGAGAAGCCTTCCGGGGGCACTTCCCCGCTCCGGTAGCGTGCCGGAACAGAGACTCCTGTCCCCCAGATCTTGGCTTCGCGATGGCGACGGCTCTGGAAGGTTTTCCGTATCGTGGTTCTTCGTCTCAGGGTTTTCTCGACGGAGGCTTTAAATAGGCGGAAGGGCGAGTCGGGGGGCTGACGAGGGGCCCACACCATAGGGCGGCGCGGGCCCTCCTTGGCCGCGCGGCCCTATGGTCTGGCCACCTCGTGGCCCCACTTCGTATGCTCTTCGGTCTTCTGGAAGGTTCGTGGCGAAATAGGCCCCTGGGTCTTCGTTTCGTCCAATTCCGAGAATATTTCGTTACTAGGATTTCTGAAACCAAAAACAGCAGAAAACAGCAACTGGCACTTCGGCATCTCGTTAATAGGTTAGTTCCAGAAAATGCACGAATATGACATAAAGTGTGCATAAAACATGTAGGTATCATCAATAATGTGGCATGGAACACAAGAAATTATCGATACGTCGGAGACGTATCGGCATCCCTAAGCTTAGTTACGCTTCGTCCCGAGCAGGTAAAACGATAACAAAGATAATTTACTGGAGTGACATGCCATCATAAACTTGATCATATTGTAAACATATGTAATGAATGCAGCGATCAAAACAATGGTAATGACATGAGTAAACAACAGAATCATAAAGCAAAGACTTTTCATGAATAGTACTTAAAGACAAGCATCAATAAGTCTTGCATAAGAGTTAACTCATAAAGCAATAATTTAAAGTAAAGACATTGAAGCAACACAATGGAAGATAAAGTTTCAGCAGTTGCTTTCAACTTGTAACATGTATATCTCATGGATAATTGTCAACATAGAGTAATATAACAAGTACAATATGCAAGTATGTAGGAATCAATGCACAGTTCACACAAGTGTTTGCTTCTTGAGGTGGAGAGAGATAGGTGAACTGACTCAACATAAAAGTAAAAAGAATGGTCCTTCAAAGAGGAAAGCATCGATTGCTATATTTGTGGTAGAGCTTTTATTTTGAAAACATGAAACAATTTTGTCAACGGTAGTAATATAGCATAAGAGTTATGTAAATTATATCTTAGAAGTTGCAAGTCTCATGCATAGTATACTAATAGTGCCCGCACCTTGTCCTAATTAGCTTGGACTACCGGATCTTTGCAATACACATGTTTTAACCAAGTGTCACAATGGGGTACCTCCATGCCGCATGTACAAAGGTCTAAGGAGAAAGCTCGCATTTTGGATTTCTCGCTTTTGATTATTCTCAACTTAGACATCCATACGGGACAACATGGACAACAGATAATGGACTCCTCTTTAATGCATAAGCATGTGGCAACAATTATTATTCTCATATGAGATTGAGGATATGCGTCCAAAACTGAAACTTCCACCATGAATCATGGCTTTAGTTAGCGGCCCAAAGTTCTTCTCTAACAATATGCATGCTCCAACCATTAAGGTGGTAGATCTCTCTTACTTCAGACAAGACGGACATGCATAGCAACTCACATGATATCCAACAAAGAATAATTGATGGCGTCCCCAGAAACATGGTTATCGCACAACAAGCAACTTAATAAGAGATAAAGTGCATAAGTACATATTCAATACCACAATAGTTTTTAAGCTATTTGTCCCATGAGCTATATATTGCAAAGGTGAATGATGGAATTTTAAAGGTAGCACTCAAGCAATTTACTTTGGAATGGCGGATAAATACCATGTAGTAGGTAGGTATGGTGGACACAAATGGCATAGTGGTTGGCTCAAGTATTTTGGATGCATGAGAAGTATTCCCTCTCGATACAAGGTTTAGGCTAGCAAAGTTATTTGAAACAAACAGAAGGATGAACGGTGCAGCAAAACTCACATAAAAGACATATTGTAAACATCATAAGACTCTACACCGTCTTCCTTGTTGTTCAAAACTCAATACTAGATGTTATCTAGACTCTAGAGAAACCAAATATGCAAACCAAATTAGCAAGCTCTAAGTATTTCTTCATTAATGGGTGCAAAGTATATGATGCAAGAGCTTAAACATGAGCACAACAATTGCCAAGTATCAAATTATCCAAGACATTTTAGAATTACTACATGTAGCATTTTCGAATTCCAACCATATAACAATTTAACGAAGAAGAAACTTCGCCATGAATACTATGAGTAGACCCTAAGGACATACTTGTCCATATGCTACAGCGGAGCGTGTGTCTCTCCCACAAAGTGAATGCTAGGATCCATTTTATTCAAACAAAACAAAAACAAAAACAAACCGACGCTCCAAGCAAAGTCCATAAGATGTGACGGAATAAAAATATAGTTTCGGGGAGGAACTCGATAATGTTGTCGATGAAGAAGGGGATGCCTTGGGCATCCCCAAGCTTAAACGCTTGAGTCTTCTTATAATATGCGGGGGTGAACCACCGGGGCATCCCCAAGCTTAGAGCTTTCACTCTCCTTGATCATATTGCATCATACTCCTCTCTTGATTCTTGAAAACTTCCTCCACACCAAACTCGAAACAACTCATTAGAGGGTTAGTGCACAATAAAAATTAACATGTTCAGAGGTGACACAATCATTCTTAACACTTCTGGACATTGCATAAAGCTACTGGACATTAATGGATCAAAGAAATTCATCCAACATAGCAAAAGAGGCAATCCAAAACAAAAGGCAGAATCTATCAAAACAGAACAGTCCGTAAAGATGGATTTTATTAGGCCACCAGACTTGCTCAAATGAAAATGCTCAAACTGAATGAAAGTTGCGTACATATCTGTGGATCATGCACGTAAATTGGCTTAATTTTCTGAGCTACCTACAGGGAGGTAGACCCAGATTCGTGACAGCAAAGAAATCTGAAACTGCGCAGTAATCCAAATCTAGTATCAACCTTTCTATCAACGACTTTACTTGGCACAACAAAACACAAAACTAAGATAAGGAGAGGTTGCTACAGTATTAAACAACTTCCAAGACACAAATATAAAACAAAGTACTGTAGCAAAATAACACATGGGTTATCTCCCAAGAAGTTCTTTCTTTATAGCCGTTAAGATGGGCTCGGCGGTTTTAATGATGCACTCACAAGAAATAGTATTTGAAGCAAAAGAGAGCATCAAGAGGCAAATTCAAAACAAATTTAAGTCTAACATGCTTCCTATGCATAGGAATCTTGTAAATAAACAAGTTCATGAAGAGCAAAGTAACAAGCATAGGAAGATAAAACAAGTGTAGCTTCAAAAATTTCGAGTACATAGAGAGGTGTTTTAATAACATGAAAATTTCTACAACCATATTTTCCTCTCTCATAATAACTTTCAGTAGCAACATGAGCAAACTCAACAATATAACTATCACATAAAGCATTCTTATCATGAGTCTCATGCATAAAATTATTACTCTCCACATAAGCATAATCAATTTTATTAGTTGTAGTGGGAGCAAATTCAACAAAGTAGCTATCATTATTATTCTCATCAAGTGTAGGAGGCATAGTATAATCATTATAAAATTCACTCTCCATAGTAGGTTGTACCAAAAGACCACTATTATAATCATCATAAATAGGAGGCAAAGTATCATCAAAGAAAATTTTCTCCTCAATGCTTGGGGACTAAAAAGATCATGAAAACCAGCTTCCCCAAGCTTAGAACTTTCTACATTATTATCAACAATGGTGTTCAAAGCGTTCATACTAATATTACTACCAGAATGCAAATAAGATTCCATAGGTTTTTTAATTTTCGCATCAAACAATCCATGTTTTAAATCAGGAAATAGAATAAGAAGCTCATTGTTGTCCATTATGCCAAACTAGTGTAAACAAGAAACAAAAAGATGCAATTGCAGGATCTAAAGGAAATAGCTTCGAGCACAAACACAATGGCGCCGGAAAAGTACTGTTACACTGGAACCGGAGTATGAGTGCCTTTTTACCTTTCCTCCACGATACGTCTCCGACGTATCGATAATTTCTTATGTTCTATGCCATATTATTGATGATACCTACATGTTTTATGCACACTTTATGTCATATTCGTGCATTTTACGGAACTAACCTATTAACAAGATGCCGAAGTGCCGGTTCCGGTTTTCTGCTGTTTTTGGTTTCAGAAATCCTAGTAACGAAATATTCTCGGAATTGGACGAAACGAAGACCCAGGTGCCTATTTTTCCACGGAGCTTCCAGAAGACCGAAGAACACACGAAGTGGGGCCACGAGGTGGCCAAACCATAGGGCGGCGCGGCCCAGGTCTTGGCCGCGCCGACCTGTGGTGTGGGTCCCTCGTCTGGCCCCCGACTCTGCCCTTCCGCCTACTTAAAGCCTCCGTCGCGAAACCCACGATGCGAAAAACCACGATACGGAAAACCTTGCTGAGACGCCGCCGCCGCCGATCCCATCTCGGGGGATTCCGGAGATCTCCTCCGGCACCCTGCCGGAGAGGGGATTCATCTCCCGGAGGACTCTACACCGCCATGGTCGCCTCCGGAGTGATGAGTGAGTAGTTCACCCCTGGACTATGGGTCCATAGCAGTAGCTAGATGGTTGTCTTCTCCTCATTGTGCTTCATTGTTGGATCTTGTGAGCTGCCTAACATGATCAAGATCATCTATACGTAATACTCTATGTTGTGTTTGTCGGGATCCGATGGATAGAGAATACCATGTCATGTTAATTATCAAGTTATTACACATGTGTTGTTTATGATCTTGCATGCTCTCCGTTACTAGTAGAGGCTCGGCCAAGTTTTTACTTTTAACTCCAAGAGGGAGTACTTATGCTCGATAGTGGGTTCATGCTGCATTGACACTGGGACGATGACGATGAAAGTTCTAAGGTTGTGTTGTCTTGTTGCCACTAGGGATAAAACATTGGCGCTATGTCCGAGGATGTAGTTGTTGATTACATTACGCACCATACTTAATGCAATTGTCTGTTGCTTTGCAACTTAATACTTGGAAGGGGTTCGGATGATAACCTAAAGGTGGACTTTTTAGGCATAGATGCGGTTGGATGGCGGTCTATGTACTTTGTCGTAATGCCCAATTAAATCTCACTATACTTATCATGTCATGTATGTGCATTGTTATGCCCTCTCTATTTGTCAATTGCCCGACTGTAATTCGTTCACCCAACATGCTTTTATCTTATGGGAGAGACACCTCTAGTGACCTGTGGACCCCGGTCCATTCTTTTAATACTTGAAATACAAATCTGCTTGCAATACTTGTTTTTACTTGTTTTCTCTGCAAACAATCATCTTCCACACAATACGGTTAATCCTTTGTTACAGCAAGCCGGTGAGATTGACAACCTCACTCGTTTCGTTGGGGCAAAGTACTTTGGTTGTGTTGTGCGGGTTCCACGTTGGCGCCGGAATCTCCGGTGTTGCGCCGCACTACATCCCGCCGCCATCAACCTTCAACGTGCTTCTTGGCTCCTCCTGGTTCGATAAACCTTGGTTTCTTTACGAGGGAAAACTTGCTGCTGTGCGCATCATACCTTCCTCTTGGGGTTGCCCAACGAACGTGTGAAATACACGCCATCAAGCTCTTTTACAGGCGCCGTCTGCGGGGAGATCAAGACACGCTGCAAGGGAGTCTCCACTTCTCAATCTCTTTACTTTGTTTTTGTCTTGCTTTATTTTATTTACTACTTTGTTTGCTGCATTATATCAAAACACAAAAAAATTAGTTGCTAGTTTTACTTTATTTGCTATCTTGTTTGCTATATCAAAAACACAAAAAATTAGTTACTTGTTTTTACTTTACTTAATATCATGCATGTTTTTATCTCACTAGTTAAGCATAATGGAAAACAACAAAAATATGAGAGATCTTTATGAACTTTATCTTGAATTAGGACATGATGTGTTTGAAGAGAGAATTAAAAAACCCATGGAACTTTATATGCATGCTAATGGGAATGTTATTACTATGGATGCTTTGAACACCATTGTTGCTAATGCTATGGAAAATTCTAAGCTTGGGGAAGGCTGGCTCCGATGAGCATGATCTTTTTAGTCCCCCAAGCATTGAGGAGAAAATTTTCTTTTATGATTACAATATGCCTCCTATATATGATGATAGCCACTTTGTTGAATTTGCTCCCACTACAACTAATAAAATTGATTATGCTTACGTGGAGAGTAATAATTTTATGCATGAGACTCATGATAAGAATGCTTTATGTGATAGTTACATTGTTGAGTTTGCTCATGATGCTACTGAAAATTATTATGAGAGAGGAAAATATGGTTGTAGAAATTTTCATGTTACTAAAACACCTCTCTATGTGCTTGAAATTTTTGAAGCTACACTTGTTTTATCTTCCTATGCTTGTTACTTTGCTCTTCATGAACTTGTTTATTTACAAGATTCCTATGCATAGGAAGCATTTTAGACTTAAATGTGTTTTGAATTTGCCTCTTGATGCTCTCTTTTGCTTCAAATACTATTTCTTGCGAGTGCATCATTAAAGCTGCTGAGCCCATCTTAATGGCTATAAAGAAAGAACTTCTTGGGAGATAACCCATGTGTTATTTTGCTACAGTACTTGGTTTTTATTTTGAGTCTTGGAAGTTGTTTACTACTGTAGAAACCTCTCCTTATCTTAGTTTTATGTTTTGTTGTGCCAAGTAAAGTCTTTGATAGAAAAGTAAGTAATAGATTTGGATTACTGCGCAGTTCCAGATTTCTTTGCTGTCACGAATCTGGGTCTATCTCCCTGTAGGTAGCTCAGAAAATTACGCCAATTTACGAGCATGATCCTCAGATATGTACGCAACTTTCATTCAATTTGAGCATTTTCGTTTGAGCAAGTCTGGTGGCCTAATAAAATCCATCTTTACGGACTGTTCTGTTTTGACATATTCTGTCTTTTATTTCGCATTGCCTCTTTTGCTATGTTGGATGAATTTCTTTGATCCACTAATGTCCAGTAGCTTTATGCAATGTCCAGAAGTGTTAAGAATGATTGTGTCACCTCTGAACATGTGAATTTTTATTATGCACTAACCCTCTAATGAGTTGTTTCGAGTTTGGTGTGGAGGAAGTTTTCAAGGGTCAAGAGAGGAGTATGATGCAATATGATCAAGGAGAGTGAAAGCTCTAAGCTTGGGGATGCCCGGTGGTTCACCCCTGCATATATTAAGAAGACTCAAGCGTCTAAGCTTGGGGATGCCCAAGGCATCCCCTTCTTCATCGACAACATTATCGGGTTCCTCCCCTGAAACTATATTTTTATTCGGCCACATCTTATGTACTTTGCTTGGAGCGTCGGTTTGTTTTTGTTTTTTGTTTTGTTTGAATAAAATGGATCCTAGCATTCACTTTATGGGAGAGAGACACGCTCCGCTGTTGCATATGGACAAATATGTCCTTAGGCTCTACTCATAGTATTCATGGCGAAGTTCTTCTTCGTTAAATTGTTATATGGTTGGAATTGGAAAATGATACATGTAGTAAATTGCTATAATGTCTTGGATAATTTGATACTTGGCAATTGTTGTGCTCATGTTTAAGCTCTTGCATCATATACTTTGCACCCATTAATGAAGAAATACTTAGAGGTTGCTAATTTGGTTTGCATATTTGGTTTCTCTAGAGTCTAGATAACATCTAGTATTGAGTTTTGAACAACAAGGAAGACGGTATGGAGTCTTATAATGTTTACCATATGTCTTTTATGTGAGTTTTGCTGTACCGTTCATCCTTGTGTTTGTTTCAAATAGCCTTGCTAGCCTAAACCTTGTATCGAGAGGGAATACTTCTCATGCATCCAAAATACTTGAGCCAACCACTATGCCATTTGTGTCCACCATACCTACCTACTACATGGTATTTATCCGCCATTCCAAAGTAAATTGCTTGAGTGCTACCTTTAAAATTCCATCATTCACCTTTGCAATATATAGCTCATGGGACAAATAGCTTAAAAACTATTGTAGTATTGAATATGTACTTATGCACTTTATCTCTTATTAAGTTGCTTGTTGAGCGATAACCATGTTTACGGGGACGCCATCAACTATTCTTTGTTGGATATCATGTGAGTTGCTATGCATGTCCGTCTTGTCTGAAGCAAGAGAGATCTACCACCTTCATGGTTGGAGCATGCATATTGTTAGAGAAGAACTTTGGGCCGCTAACTAAAGCCATGATTCATGGTGGAAGTTTCAGTTTGGACATATATCCTCAATCTCATATGAGAATGATAATTGTTGCCACATGCTTATGCATTAAAGAGGAGTCCATTATCTGTTGTCCATGTTGTCCGGTATGGATGTCTAAGTTGAGAATAATCAAAAGCGAGAAATCCAAAATGCGAGCTTTCTCCTTAGACCTTTGTACGGGCGGCATGGAGGTACCCCATTGTGACACTTGGTCAAAACATGTGCATTGCAAAGATCCGGTAGTCCAAGTTAATTAGGACAAGGTGCGGGCACTATTAGTATACTATGCATGAGACTTGCAACTTGTAAGATATAATGTACATAACTCATATGCTTTATTACTACCGTTGACAAAATTGTTTCATGTTTTCAAAATAAAAGCTCTAGCACAAATATAGCAATCGATGCTTTCCTCTTTGAAGGACCATTCTTTTTACTTTTATGTTGAGTCGGTTCACCTATTTCTCTCCACCTCAAGAAGCAAACACTTGTGTGAACCGTGCATTGATTCCTACATACTTGCATATTGTACTTGTTATATTACTCTATGTTGACAATTATCCATGAGATATACATGTTACAAGTTGAAAGCAACCGCTGAAACTTAATCTTCCTTTGTGTTGCTTCAATACCTTTACTTTGATTTATTGCTTTATGAGTTAACTCTTATGCAAGACTTATTAATACTTGTCTTGAAGTACTATTCATGAAAAGTCTTTGCTTTATGATTCACTTGTTTTCTCATGTCATTACCATTGTTTTGATCGCTGCATCCACTACATATGTTTACAAATAGTATGGTCAAGGTTATGATGGCATATCACTTCAGAAATTATCTTTGTTATCGTTTTACCTCGCTCGGGACGAGCGAGAACTAAGCTTAGGGATGCTTGATACGTCTCAGACGTATCGATAATTTCTTATGTTCTATGCCATATTATTGATGATACCTACATGTTTTATGCACACTTTATGTCATATTCGTGCATTTTACGGAACTAACCTATTAACAAGATGCCGAAGTGCCGGTTCTCATTTTCTGCTGTTTTTGGTTTCAGAAATCCTAGTAACGAAATATTCTCGGAATTGGACGAAACGAAGACCCGAGGTGCCTATTTTTCCACGGAGCTTCCGGAAGACCGAAGAACACACGAAGTGGGGCCACGAGGTGGCCAAACCATAGGGCGGCGCGGCCCAGGTCTTGGCCGCGCCGACCTGTGGTGTGGGTCCCTCGTCTGGCCCCCGACTCTGCCCTTCCGCCTACTTAAAGCCTCCGTCGCGAAACCCCTGATGCGAAAAACCACGATACGGAAAACCTTACTGAGACGCCGCCGCCGCCGATCCCATCTCGGGGGATTACGGAGATCTCCTCCGGCACCCTGCCGGAGAGGGGATTCATCTCCCGGAGGACTCTACACCGCCATGGTCGCCTCCGGAGTGATGAGTGAGTAGTTCACCCCTGGACTATGGGTCCATAGCGGTAGCTAGATGGTTGTCTTCTCCTCATTGTGCTTCATTGTTGGATCTTGTGAGCTGCCTAACATGATCAAGATCATCTATCTGTAATACTCTATGTTGTGTTTGTCGGGATCCGATGGATAGAGAATACCATGTCATGTTAATTATCAAGTTATTACACATGTGTTGTTTATGATCTTGCATGCTCTCCGTTACTAGTAGAGGCTACGGCCAAGTTTTTACTTTTAACTCCAAGAGGGAGTACTTATGCTCGATAGTGGGTTCATGCCTGCATTGACACTGGGACGAGTGACAGAAAGTTCTAAGGTTGTGTTGTGCTTGTTGCCACTAGGGATAAAACATTGGCGCTATGTCCGAGGATGTAGTTGTTGATTACATTACGCACCATACTTAATGCAATTGTCCGTTGCTTTGCAACTTAATGCTTGGAAGGGGTTCGGATGATAACTCTGAAGGTGGACTTTTTAGGCATAGATGCGGTTGGATGGCGGTCTATGTACTTTGTCGTAATGCCCAATTAAATCTCACTATACTTATCATGTCATGTATGTGCATTGTTATGCCCTCTCTATTTGTCAATTTCCAGCTGTAATTCGTTCACCCAACATGCTTTTATCTTATGGGAGAGACACCTCTAGTGAACTGTGGACCCCGGTCCATTCTTTTATCTTGAAATACAAATCTGCTGCAATATTTGTTTTTTCTGTTTTCTCTGCAAACAATCATCTTCCACACAATACGGTTAATCCTTTGTTACAGCAAGCCGGTGAGATTGACAACCTCACTTGTTTCGTTGGGGCAAAGTACTTTGGTTGTGTTGTGCGAGGTTCCACGTTGGCGCCGGAATCTACGGTGTTGCGCCGCACTACATCCCGCCGCCATCAACCTTCAACGTGCTTCTTGGCTCCTCCTGGTTCGATAAACCTTGGTTTCTTTCTGAGGGAAAACTTGCTGTTGTGCGCATCATACCTTCCTCTTGGGGTTTCCCAACGAACGTGTGAAATACACGCCATCACTCCCCGGCAACGGCGCCAGAAAAGTGCTTGATGTCTACGGGAGCTTCTATTCTTGTAGACAGTGTTGGGCCTCCAACAGCAGAGGTTTGTAGAACAACAGCAAGTTTCTCTTAAGTGGATCACCCAAGGTTTATCGATCTCAGGAGGAAGAGGTCAAAGATATCCCTCTCATGCAACCACTGCAACCACAAAGCAAGAAGTCTCTTGTGTCCCCAACACACCTAATAGGTGCACTAGTTCGGCGAAGAGATAGTGAAATACGGGTGGTATGAATAAGTAGTAGCAACGGCACCGGAAAAGTGCTTTGCCCGGGACGAGTAAACAAGCGGTAGTAACGCAGCGGTAGTAACGCAGCGAGTAGTAACGCGATGAAAACGAGTAAACAAGCAGCGATAGCGATATTTAGGAACAAGGCCTAGGGATTAGACTTTCACTAGTGGACACTCTCAACATTGATCACATAACAGAATAGATAAATGCATACTCTACACTCTTGTTGGATGATGAACACATTGCGTAGGATTACACGAACCCTCAATGCCGGAGTTAACAAGCTCCACAATTCAATGTTCATATTTAAATAACCTTAGAGTGCAAGAAAGATCAACACGACTAAACCAAGTACTAACACAGCATGCACACTGTCACCTTCACACTATGTAGGCGGAATAGATCATATCAATACTATCATAGCAATAGTTAACTTCACAATCTACAAGAGATCATGATCATAGCATACGCCAAGTACTAACACGGATGCACACATTGTCACCATTACACCGTGCAGGAGGAATAAAACTACTTTAATAACACATCACTAGAGTAGCACATAGATAAATTGTGATACAAAACACATTGCAATCATAAAGAGATATAAATAAGCACTTCACTACGCCATTCATAACGGTGAGTAAGTATTCGTGAAATATAGCCTAAGAGACCCACACGGTGCACACACTTGTCACCTTTACACACGTGGGACAAGGAGTCTCCGGAGATCACATAAGTAAAACTCTCTTGACTAGCATAGTGACATCTAGATTACAAGCATCATCATATGAATCTCAATAATGTAAGGCAGCTCATGAGATTATTGTATTGAAGTACATAGGAGAGAGATGAACCACATAGCTACCGGTACAGCCCCGAGCCTCGATGGAGAACTACTCCCTCCTCATGGGAGCAGCAGCGGTGATGAAGATGGCGGTGGAGATGGCAACGGTGTCGATGGAGAAGCCTTCCGGGGGCACTTCCCCGCTCCGGCGGCGTGCCGGAACAGAGACTCCTGTCCCCCAGATCTTGGCTTCGCGATGGCGGCGGCTCTGGAAGGTTTTCCGTATCGTGGTTCTTCGTCTCAGGGTTTTCTCGACGGAGGCTTTAAATAGGCGGAAGGGCAGAGTCGGGGGGCTGACGAGGGGCCCACACCATAGGGCGGCGCGGGCCCCTCCTTGGCCGCGCGGCCCTATGGTCTGGCCACCTCGTGGCCCCACTTCGTATGCTCTTCGGTCTTCTGGAAGGTTCGTGGCGAAATAGGCCCCTGGGTCTTCGTTTCGTCCAATTCCGAGAATATTTCGTTACTAGGATTTCGAAACCAAAAACAGCGAGAAAACGACAGCGGCACTTCGGCATCTCGTTAATAGGTTAGTTCCAGAAAATGCACGAATATGACATAAAGTGTGCATAAAACATGTAGGTATCATCAATAATGTGGCATGGAACACAAGAAATTATCGATACGTCGGAGACGTATCATTATCGCATATGGTAGATAAAGTATTATCAGAGCAAATTTTCTCCCCTAAAGATGGGAAGCTAAAAAGATCACAAAAACTAGCTTCCCCAAGCTTAGACTTCTCCATAGCATTAGCAGTAATTGCATTCATACTAATAACATCGCTACTAGCATGCGAATAAGGTTCCATTGGTTTTTTAATGTTCGCACCAAACAATTCTAAATCAGGAAAAAGATTAAAAAGCTCACCAAATTTTTTGTTGTTTTCCATTATGCCTAACTAGTGAAAATAAAAACAAGAAACAAAAAGATGCAATTGCAGGATCTAAAGGAAATAGCATCGAGCACTCACACACCGGCAACAGTGCTAGGAAATAGCTTAGTAGTCGGAGGATGTGAATACCTTTTACCTTACCTCCCCGGCAACGGCGCCAGAAAAGTGCTTGATGTCTACGGGTGCTTCTATTCTTGTAGACAGTGTTGGGCCTCCAAGAGCGAGAGGTTTGTAGAACAGCAGCAAGTTTCCCTTAAGTGGATCACCCAAGGTTTATCGATCTCAGGGAGGAAGAGGTCAAAGATATCCCTCTCAAGCAACCCTGTAACCACAAAGCAAGAAGTCTCTTGTGTCCCCAACACACCTAATACACTTGTCAGATGTATAGGTGCACTAGTTCGGCGAAAAGATAGTGAAATACAAGTAGTATGGATGTATATGAGTGGTAATAGCAATCTGAATAAAATATGGCAGCGAGTAAACAGGATGGACCTGCGGCTGGCTGAGACCCCTCCGAGCGACGGCCCGCAATGCTCTTCTGGTCACACGCGACGTTGCGAAGTGCAAGGGCGTGCCACCTGACCTATACCTGGTCAGGAAGGTGATGAAGTTGCCTCGCTTAGTTTCCTGCAGGGCATACATGTAAACGTTAAATACGAGCCTCGATCGGCTCTCGAGGTTATCCTGTGAATCGGCTCAAAGAGCCGATCCACCCATGATCCGTACGGGGTGCACGAATACTTGGTGGTCCTGCTTGATCAAGATGAAGCTAATGAGATCTACGACGATTTAGGGTTTTCACCGCATAACCGGATCATCCTACTCCGAGGTTGGGCCTTGCGGCCACGCACGGTGCTCGTAAGCCGATCCTAAGCAAGGCCAAAAAACCAACACGAAGTTGATCCTAGGAACATCCCGTTTAGGACTTGCGAACGCCACCCTACGTGCCACTGGATCCTCCCCCCCATTGTAAGGCCAAACTATTGCGGATATTAAACTAATCCTTGTAGAACAAGGAGCAATCGTAACGGATCGGATCTACTAAATAATGATCAAGCGGGGTGCCGCCCCACACACGAGGTAGGCGTGAGGACGGCTAGATATGCTAGGGTTGCACTACGTAAGCATGCTTAAACGAAGAACAATGCTAACCCTAACACATCTAATGATAACTACGTTGCTCGCCATCAAAAACGCTTCGATACGAGCAACGCATGAACAACGTGGGGCTTGTGCTTGCCTAGATCGCAAGATGCAATCTAGGCGGCATGTCGCTACCCGATAGAAACCCTCGAGACGAAGGAGTTGGCGATGCGCCGAGATTGGTTTGTTTTTGGGGTTGAACGTGAGTTGTTGTTTATTCCATAAACCCTAGGTACATATTTATAGTCCAGCGGACTCTCTAATGCGGGCGTGCACCAAACCGTGCACGAATAAGACTCTATCTCTAAACTAAAATACGATCTAATATGTTACAGATACACGGGCAATTAAGCCCAACTTGGTATAAAAGGCCGATCCACATACTTCTTCTATATATTTCTTCGCACCCATCTTCGATCGCGGCCCACCTCTGACTTGGTCAAATTCTGGTGATAACACATGCCCCCCTGGTTTTGGAAATGATATTTCCAAAATCATTACGTTTTTCTTTCGTCGGGTCATGTCATGGCAGAGCAGAACCATTGCTCCGCACAATTTGACCGTTATCTTTGAGTACTGCCTCCTCGAAAACTGCTGTGGCATTGAATTTTTTCACCGTGGCCCTCTTTATTTAACCGCTCTGAGCAGTTCGCCATTTCACCATCCTGCTCTGTTCTGGCCATCGGCACCCAAAAAACCCCCAAACTCCCACAGCCATGTCTTCCTCTTCTTCTTCCTCCTCGTCGGTCTTCCACGACTCTTCCTCCGAGCTTTCCTACGGGTCTTCCTCCTCCCGCGAGACGCCACCGGACATCCGCGCCCCAGAAGCATGGGACCTGGAAGACCATGCCTCTTCTGTCTGGTCCGAAGACGACCAGTCCCTGACCAGCGGGGACGGAGATCTTCAGTTCCTCACCGTCGGGGAACTGGAGTCGGAGAGCGAGGACGACCAGTTCCCCTGGGACGGCTGCCCCACCTCCGAAGAAGAGGAAGAGGAAGACGACGATGACGATGACTCACTCGAGGGTTATCCGCCAGCGAAGCGTCTCCGCATGTGGTGGGACGACGACGGCGGCGACGATGAAGACGAAGACGAAGCTCCCGTAGAGGGTTACGGAAGCAGCGACGAGGAACCCATCGGCAGTAGTGCCGATGAGAGTTCCGAGGACGACGACGAAGGAAGCGACGGCCCGTAGATTAAGATCTACTAATATAGGCCTAGCAATAGTAGATTGGTCAATAGAATGTGTTGACTGCCAAAACCCACCGGCGGGCAGCGGCCTTGTCAACACTGTAGAGCCGGGGGGAGCCTAGAGCTGCGGCTGGCTGAGACCCCTCCGAGCGATGGCCCGCAATGCTCTTCTGGTCACACGCGGCGTTGCGAAGTGCAAGGGCGTGCCACCTGACCTATACCTGGTCAGGAAGGTGATGAAGTTGCCTCGCTTAGTTTCTGCCGGGGCATACATGTAAACGTTAAATACGAGCCTCGATCGGCTCTCGGGTTATCCCGTGAATCGGCTCAAAGAGCCGATCCACCCATGATCCGTACGGGGTGCACGAATACTTGGTGGTCCCGCTTGATCAAGATGAAGCTAATGAGATCTACGACGATTTAGGGTTTTCACCGCATAACCGGATCATCCTACTCCAGGTTGGGCCTTGCGGCCACGCACGGTGCTCGTAAGCCGATCCTAAACAAGGCCAAAAAACCAACACGAAGTTGATCCTAGGAACATCCCGTTTAGGACTTGCGAACGCATGATGGAGCCGATCGCGTCGAGGTGATCAGAGAGGGGTCGCTGATATCTTATATTCTTCACCTCTCCCTCCGTGACATAGCGCTTGCCATCATGATGGAGCCGATCGCGTGGAGCGGCCTCCTCTGTGTCCTTGCTATGATAGCAGTTGCCCTCATCTCCATCTTTAGGACTTGCGAACGCCACCCTACGTGCCACTGGATCCTCCCCCCCATTGTAAGGCCAAACTATTGCAGATATTAAACTAATCCTTGTAGAACAAGGAGCAATCGTAACGGATCAGATCTACTAAATAATGATCAAGCGGGGTGCCGCCCC
>NC_061511.1:76036062-76068626 GCF_022539505.1 Lolium rigidum | reverse complement strand
ACCTACGAACATGAACCACAACGTTGATACTAATGTTGTCAATAGAAGAGTAAATTGAATCTTTACTATAGTAGGAGAGACAGGACACCCGCAAAGCCTCTTATGCAATACAAGTTGCATGTCGAACGAGGAACAAGTCTCATGAACGCGGTCATGTAAAGTTAGTCGAGCCGCTTCATCCCACTATGCCATAAAGATGCAAAGTACTCAACTAAAGATAACAAGAGCATCAACGCCCACAAAACCATTGAGTTCTACTCGTGCAACCATCTATGCATAGACACGGCTGCGATACCACTGTAGGATAACGTTGCATAGAAAACAAAAAATTTCCTACCGCGAACACGCAATCCAAGCCAAGATGCAATCTAGAAGACGGTAGCAACGAGGGGTATCGAGTCTCACCCTTGAAGAGATTCCAAAGCCTACAAGATGAGGCTCTTGTTGCTGCGGTAGACGTTCACTTGCCGCTTGCAAAGCGCGTAGAAGATCTTGATCACGATCGGTTCCGGCGCCACGAACGGGCGGCACCTCCGTGCTCGGTCACACGTTCGGTTGTTGATGAAGACGACGTCCACCTCCCCGTTCCAGCGGGCAGCAGAAGTAGTAGCTCCTCTTGAATCCGACAGCACGACGGCCTGGTGTCGGTGGCGGTGGAGAACTCCGGCGGAGCTTCGCTAAAGCTATGCGGGAGATATGGAGGAGAGGGGGGCGGCTAGGGTTTGGGAGTGGCCGGCCACTTCAATGGGGCGGCCAGCTTGTGGTCTTGGTGTGTTCGGCCCCCTCCCCTATGCCCCTCATTATATAGGTGGAACCCCAAGTGTTGGTATCCAAGTCTTCGAATAAGACCCGAACCAAAAACCTTCCATAAGGAGGGGAAACCTAGCCAAGCTAGGACTCCCACTAGAGGTGAGAGTTCCACCTCCCATATGGGGGGTGGCCGGCCCCCTAAGGGGAGTCCACTTGGGACTCCTCCCCCACTAGGGTTGGCCGGCCATGGAGGTGGAGTCCCATGTGGACTCCACCTTCCTTGGTGGTTTCTTCCGGACTTTTCTAGAACCTTCTAGAACCTTCCATAGGACCTTCCGCGACATTTTAATTCACATAAAATGACATCCTATATATGAATCTTATTCTCAGGACCATTCGGAACTCCTCGTGATGTCCGGGATCTCATCGGGACTCCGAACAAATATTCGAACTCCATTCCATATTCAAGTACTACCATTTCAACATCCAACTTTAAGTGTGTCACCCTACGGTTCGTGAACTATGTGGACATGGTTGAGTACTCACTCCGACCAATAACCAATAGCGGGATCTGGAGATCCATAATGGCTCCCACATATTCAACGATGACTTTAGTGATCGAATGAACCATTCACATACAATACCAATTCCCTTTGTCACGCGATATTTTACTTGTCCGAGGTTTGATCTTCGGTATCACTCCATACCTTGTTCAACCTCGTCTCTGACAAGTACTCTTTACTCGTACTTGTGGTATGTGGTCTCTTATGAACTTATTCATATGCTTGCAAGACATTTAGACGATATTCCACCGAGAGGGCCCGGAGTATATCTATCCGTCATCGGGATGGACAAATCCCACTTGTTGATCCATATGCCTCAACTCATACTTTCCGGATACTTAATCCCACCTTTATAACCACCCATTTACGCAGTGGCGTTTGATGTAATCAAAGTACCTTTCCGGCATAAGTGATTTACATGATCTCATGGTCATAAGGACTAGGTAACTATGTATCGAAAGCTTATAGCAAATAACTTAATGACGAGATCTTATGCTACGCTTAATTGGGTGTGTCCATTACATCATTCATATAATGATATAACCTTGTTATTAATAACATCCAATGTTCATGATTATGAAACTAATCATCCATTAATCAACAAGCTAGTTTAAGAGGCATACTAGGGACTCCTTGTTGTCTACATATCACACATGTACTAATGTTTCGGTTAATACAATTATAGCATGATATATAAACATTTATCATAAACATAGAGATATAAATAATAACCACTTTATTATTGCCTCTAGGGCATATCTCCTTCAGCTTGGTGGCAAGCGGTGGGCGCGGATGCGGCCCAGCATCCTCGGCCTTGTGGATTGTGAGGTGCTGGTAGGTGTTGGTCGTGGCGGCGTTTTCGGAGGCTGTCGGCATCAGCTGTGAAGGCCTTCTTCCCCATGTCGTCATCGGATCACCTGATGCATGTAAAATACATACATGAACTTTATCCTTTATTAGAATGAATTCTCACATATTTGCAATATATATCATGATAATATCATGTTTTACATTGATTTACGGGGACTTAGTAATGATTCCCTATATTTGGTTTATAAATCTGCAGACCAGGAATTGCTTGTTTTGTGTATTTTTCAATTTCAGATACCTATACAGAGTCAAATTAAGCTAGGATTTCTGTAGGGTCATTTTTTTAATAGGGAGAAGCAACCTGGGCCCTGGAAGCACACCTGGAAATTTATGAGGCCCAAAAGAGGTCAGGTGGCACGCCAAGGCAAGTGGCGCACCACCGAGGCTCTTTTAGCCGCCGGTCGTCCAAATTGTTTGATTTTCTTCACCCACCGACGTATTTTGACCTATTAACCACTATATGTGTATGGCCCCAAGGGTTCTCAGGAGGAGAGCGCCGCAGAAACACAGAAACATGAAAACAGAGGCTACACCAGCGAAGATTGGAGGAGGAAACTCCGTCGGAGGGATCTCCACCTTCTCTAACATCTTCCTCATTATCACCATGATCAAGGGGAGTAGTTCACCTCTGGACTACGGGTTTACGCAGTAGCTTGATCTATTTCTGTCATGTTTTTCATAGTTCTTTGTGCCAATATGAGCTGCCCAACATGATTATGATTATATTGGTAATACCTATGTGGTGGATATTTATTCTATGATATGATACTATGAGATTTTTCTATACTTTGTGTAAGATGTATTGATAGATGCATATTATGTACCCCGTTCTTAAGTATTGGTTCTGATCCAACTTGTATGCAACAACGTGTGTGGGATGATGTGTGTGTAAGATGGAATATCATGGTTTTAGTGATTGAATAGTGACAACAAAAATTCATGATCTATTATGGCTTTGACTTTTATTTTGCTATCTCACTAGGGATAAAGTGAATACATGTGCTATGTTCATTACGTGACAAAATTAATAATCTTGTTTGTTCAAGATAGCATGTTTGATATTCAAACATCATGTCGAAGTACTTATGGCTATATTCTATTAATTCTTAATACAAGATTACTTGAAGTTTATCCTATCTTGTGGAGTATAAGAGAAATATGTTGAATCATCTCTATGTTAGTATGTGATGCTCATATGGATGCTTATCTTATATATGTTAAAGTTATTTTCTTCATATCTCATTGATGAATTGTTATAGTGCACTACAACTTAAAAGAGAGAATAGTCAAGTGAACCCATGAACCTCGGTCCAATTTTAATCATAAGAAACACCTTTCCATCACTTTTATCTTACTTTTTATTTGCATCACTATTTTAATCCGACAATAGAAAAATATTTATTTTTCTTATTTTCACTCAAAACCCCAAAACAAACAAATCTTTACCACTTTTATTTAGTTTATTTTAGTTGTTTAGTTTACTTTACTTCAGTTACTACTTTATTTACTTTATGCTTGACAACCACACGGTGAAGTTGGGGACACAAGCCTTTATTTTATTTTGCATGATTGCAAGAATAAGAGAGGAGGAGTCAACTCTTTGCTCCATTCCCCGAGAGTTCAATATAAACCCTGGAGTCACCCTTGTGAGGAAAATACTCTGCTGACACAACACTCTTCACTTGGAGTCCCAACGTCATCAACCCTACACCTCCGACTGTCCTTGGCGGCCATCAGTCGACGGAGCTCTGCCTAGGCTAGGTGTTGGTTTTGGGGTTGTGAAAGATGGAGAAATCCCTGACCAGCCATGCTTTTTCGATGGTGACGATGCTTGTGAGCGTCATGTAGACTTCTTGAGGTACCATCCTCCATTGGGTCACCTAGACGGGAGCAGCTCGGCATAAGGGCATCTCCAATGGCCGACACAAAAGGACGTGCAACGACTGTTTGTGGCTGCACGGTCGAAACATGCGTCTGTACCCAAGCCCAATGGCCCGACGGATACTGACCGGCCTATCCGCCAAGACGCAAATGCGGCCCAAATTTGCGCCTAGGATGCGTCTAGGTGGACGTTCCGCGGTCGCGCTGCGTGACCGCTCGCTTCTCCCACGAGCCCGCCTGGCAGTGATCTGGCTCGATGTGTCTTCTCAGCCGGGTTGACCCAAGGCCATACCCAAGCACATCAACTGCCAGAGTGGCAACTGCGTCGATCGACGCGTGAACTCATAAATCGTCGCGAAAGAGCAACCATAGCTCTCTTCGATTTCTGTGCCGCTATTCATCTCTGTCAATAAAAATCCCTATGGTATGCGCATTCGGATCTCCAACTGGCAACCGCCATTCATCTCTGCGACTGACGGCGCCATGAGCAACCTCTCTTTTCCATCGGACTCTGAAAGCGAGGGCAAGCCGATGGGATGGCGACATTGGTGGGAAAGAACTGTCACGCCGAGCAGCTCTAGCTCCCCACCAAGCGACGGCCACGAGGAGGGGAACACCGTCGCCGACGACGGCCAAGAGGAGGAGTCAGAAGATTCCATGTGGGCACGGCTGGAGGCTGAGGAGGTGGCGGCTAGGAAGAAGGAGGTGAGGGCCCAGGTGAAGGTCTGTCTAGTGGATGGTGGTGCAAGCGGCTTATTCAAGTTCCTAGCGGACCTCGGCGGTTTTGGGTGCCGTTACTATCTCATGCATCTTTGTTGACCTGGGCTTGTCGCCGACATGTCTAGGTGGTGAGTGAATGGTTCCCCAATGTCGTTGACGGCAGAGTTGCCGAGGTGGTCTTAGGGACAACTTCATGTACAACCACCGGTCAGTCGTGTGTCATTCAGCGCTTCTAGTGGCTGCTACTTGCTATCTTCTTCTCCGACCTCTCGAGGAGCTACTTCTCTCATGTGGTCGTTCTCCGCACTAGTGACTAATGTAGATTTCCCCAAGGTGTGTGTGGTAGGGTGTTGAGCCTGCTAGGATTCGTCTTCCTCAGACCTAGGCGTCAGAGTTCATCCATGTTCAGGGGAGCCCCTCCATCGGCTGGCAGAACGGTGTCCTTCGAGCCAAGACGAGGATCCAGGATGCCTTCTCGGTGATGGAAAAGATGAAGTTGCAGTTCTCGGTTCCTAGATGCTATCCTAGTCAAGTTACTCATGTCGGCTTCCTCTTGTTCCAGTCTGCTGATCGCGGAAGGTGCTAACGTTGTTCAAGTTATTCTTCGTAGTATATTTCTTGTAATTTCATTGCTTTGTTCTCTATTCTTCAGCATCCTGCAATAAATCTGGCTGCATTGGTCTTTAATTATTAATTTAAAGTCAGGTATTTAAGTGCCTTTTATCTATAAAAAATTTAGGGATTTCTATTTTCGTGCCCTCGGTTCCTTAGTTGTGCTCAGTTTTCCCCAGCTCCTTAGTTTTTCCTCAGTTTTCCCCAAGTGCTTGTTTGAAACCCGCAGAAGGCAGCTCAGACGGCAGGATTCCCGTTAAGTTGACCGCTCCGTGCTGACGTGTGGGGCCGCGTCGTGTGGGCCCGCGTCGCGTGGGGCTGGTAGAAAAGGACCGCGTGGGACAGGACGAGATAGCGTTTGGTTGCACGTGAGCAGGAGCTGGGTTTTGTCTCTCTCGGCCATTGGCATTTCCCTTTTAAGAGTAACTTTCGGCCTCCTTCTCTCTGCCTTTTTTCACCTAATTAGTATCAAATCTAGAGAAGCTTGCATTTCTGTCTTTCTTCAATTATTATTTGTGCCTTTTGGCCCTCGTTGTTTGCCCAATATGGCAGCAAATCTAGTAGGGAGCCCAATCTAGTACTCCATCCGGTCCATATGTATGTAGTTAAATCTAGAAGCAAATCTACAGGGAATGTACGATAAATTCACAAGGTCATATAGTAGAATAGGGATAGATAATATAGATAATAAGCTGCATTCAGCAGCCAAACATAGTAGGGTTCGAGGTTCTTCACAGCAGATACAGCACCATCATACTAACAACATAACAACGAGGGATCCCTAGCTAACAACAAAGGGATCCCAACAACAAAATGGAGGAGGCAGCGAGCACCACACGTCCAGGACTCCGCCTACCCCATCCGCCTCTCGCCTCCACTTGTTGCTCCCCTTGGGAGCCTTGGGCTTGAGCGGAGGCATGCGCCCGGCGGAGATCTCCACCCTCTGGATGCTGCGGAGGTGCATGCCGAGCGCCAAGTGCTTGGCGCGGAAGGAGTTGGGGTTCACCGACGCGCCGACCTTGGGGTTGGTGTGGCCGATGTTCTCGGCATGCGTGAGGACGCAGTTGAAGTCAGTGCCGCCGAGCCTCCTAGTGCAGAAGGGGCACCTGTAGACACCCTTGGCGACGTCGAGGTAGGAGACGTATCGGCCGACCCGCAGCCTCCGCAGCACTCTGGCGAGTCTTGACATCATGGTGCTCGTCGTCGGCTCGCCGACGTCGCTGCCAGTACAGCTGATCCATATCAAACGGGAATTTATTAGTGAATGAGTTGCAAACGTGCATGATAACAAAGTTAGGAAAAACAGAGGCAGCCTCGGTTAGAGTGGACACGATTATATGTCTACATGGACGGTGTAAGCGAACCAAAGCTCATGCACAACAGATTTGTACACGTAAATGGTTCGCTGAACCCTCCCCGTAAAAATCTGTGCCCACCGATTCATCATAGGCAAAGAAACAGATTCCAGATCCGAACTTGAACACATCCCAGATTATTTGCAAAATTAAACGGTTGATATCTTTTGATTCGTGCATAAAATAACCGATTGAGATCCTATGATTACTTGCATAAATTAACTGATTGAGATCCCATTATTACTTGCATAAATTAACCGAACGGCCGAACCCCAAATCTTAAACGAAATCAAGGAGGGATCAAAGAAAAATGGAATAAAATCGGCGCAAATATTAGCCCAATACTCATCCATCCACAGATCCATCTACACCAGTACAAATAGGGTTCAAAAAGGAATGGGGAACAAAAAAGGAAGCAAACCGTAGTTACCTCGTTTCATGGGTCCTCTATGGAGGTGTCGTAGAGGTTCGGGGGCGGGACGTACGGCACCGGCTCGTAGGGGTCCCATCCCGGCGGGATCTGACCGCGACCGGCGGCAGCAGCCTCCGATGCACCGGCGGAGGCGGCGGCGACGTCCGTTGAGGGGACGACGGCGACGTCTGTTGAGGGGACGGCGTCGAAGAGGAGGCGTCGCGCTTGGAGCCGACGGCGCCGTGGACGATGGGATTGGCATTCTCCTTGTCCATCTCGCCGGCAGAGGAGAGGGAGAGGGAGAGGGTTTTTTTGCTTTGGAGAAGATGATGGGACGTGAGAGAGGCGGCGTTGCGTAGGCGAGTGAGAGTGACAGAGATAGTGGGAGGAGGCGTCTATAAAGGCAAGGGGTGGTTAATGCGGCCCGCGTCCTACGCGTCCACCGCTGCATGTCTGCACGTCTTGGACTTCTGCAATGCGCCACGCGTCCACGATTGCACGTCTTCGGCTTCTACACCGCGACCGGCGTCTACGCGTCAACAATTGCACGTCTTTCATTTCTGCACCGCAACACGCGTCCTCGAGTCTAACCCTGGAAATTTAGATATACTCAGGTATAACCTCGAGCATTATACTAGCATTTTTTGTGTGCTCAGTTTTCCCCTTGAGTGCTAATACTGGCTAGTGCAATATGCTCAGTTTTACCCTCAAGTAGCTGGTCAACAGACACTCAACAAATGAGATTAACTAGTTAAATGAGTCATTTAATGTGCAAAAAATTCCGAAAAATAGTGGCACATACTCATGGAGTCTGTACCATAAATTGCCAGTTCTCAAAACATAGATAAGTCATAGATAAATCAATTTTTACCACAAATTGCCACTTCTCAAAGGCCTTCTCAAATCACCTAGTAGCTATGAAGGTGCATGGTTTTCCACAATAAGCCCTTCCCAAAACAGCTTTCCCCAAAACATACTTTGTCTAAATGAGGCCACAATTCTCACACTCATGTATATTTGTATTGCAAATAGTTTGAGATAGGTCAAGATGGGTTTTATTGTACAAAACACGCATTTTCCATTTTTTAAATCTCATATTTGAATCCCTTAGTCTGTTTACTACATAGGTGCCCTTGGTTTCTTGATACTACTCAGTTTTGCCCTCTCCCTCCACAAATTCTCTCACACGTGCAACATTGCCCTGATTGGTCTAGCCCATGTCACGCGGATCGTGCCCGCCGACCGTTGATCGTATGATCTAACGGGCAGGATAACCCCTCTCTCTCTCTCTGTCCGCCGTCCTCGGATAAAACATTGTTGTTTTCTCCCTAGTAGCAACAACACATCTACAATCTTAGAAGTTATTGTCACTCTTGCAGAAAACTAGAGGCATGAACCTACTATCGAGCATAAATACCCCCTCTTGGAGTCACGAACATCTACTTAGCTAGAGTATCTACTAGCAACGGAGAGCATGCAAGATCACAAATAACATATGACATGAATATATAATTGACCTCAACATAGTATATAATATTCATCGGATCCCAACAAACACAACATGTAGCATTACATAAAGATGATCTTGATCATGTAGGGAAGCTTACAAGATCTAAACATGAGGCACAAATTGGAGAAGACAACCATCTAGCTACTATTGACTCATAGTCTAGGGATGAACTACTCACGCATCACTTCGGAGGCAGGCATGGCGATGTAGATGCCTCCGATGATGAGTTCTCCCTCCGGCGGGATGTCGGGAAGAGCTTCAGAACCCTCCCGAGCTAGAGTCTGCAATGACGCCCGCGGCGGAAATTTTCGTGGATGGAGGCTCGGGTATCCAAGGTTTTCCCGATATCGTGTTTAAATAGGCGGAGGGGCGATGTCGGTGGAGGCTAGAGTGGCCCACACCACCCCTAGGCGCGGGCCAGGGTCAGGCCGTGCCTAGGGCTGGCGTGGCTGCCTTGTTGCCTAGGTATTACACTTTCACTAGTGGACACTCTCAACATTGATCGCATAATAAATAACTCTTTCTCATATGTGCTACATACACTCTTTTGTTGGATGACAAACACCAGTCGTTGTGTAGGGCTACAAGAGCACCTCAATGCCGGAGTTAACAAGCTCCACAACATTCGATGTTCATATTTAAATAACCTTAGAGCATAATAGATCATTGCAAAATAAACCAAGAACTAACATAGCGCACACACTGTCCACATTACACTATGAAGGAGGAATAGATCACATCAATACTATCATAATGATAATTAACTCCACAATCTACAAGAGATCATGATCATAGCCTACGACAAGAACCACACGGTGCACACACTAGTCACCTTTACACCATGCAGGAGGAATAGACTACTTTAATAACATCACATGAGTAGCACACAACTAGTAGCGATACAAAGCTCATCATATGGATCTCAATCATGTAAAGCAGCTCATGAGATCATTGTATTGAAGTACATAGGAGAGAGATTAACCACATAGCTACCGGTTCAGCCCCGAGCCTCGATGGAGAACTACTCCCTCCTCATGGGAGACAGCAGCGTTGATGGATATGGCGGTGGTGTCGATGGAGGAGCCTTCCGGGGGCACTTCCCCGTCCCGGCGGCGTGCCGGAACAGAGACTCCTGTCCCCCAAATCTTGGCTTCGCGATGGCGGCGGCTCTGGAAGGTTTCTCGTACCGTGGCTTTTTCGTCTCGAGGTTTTAGGTCAGGGACCTTTAAATAGGCGAAGAGGTGGAGTCGGAGGGTCAACGAGGCGACGACACCATAAGGCGACGCGGCCAGGGCCTGGGCCGCGCCGGCCTATCATCTGGGGCCCCTGTGGCCCCCCTCTGGCGACTCTCGGGTGTTCTGGAAGCTTCGTGGAAAAATAGGATGCTCGGGTCTTGATTTCGTCCGATTCCGAGAATATTTCCTTACTAGGATTTCCGGAACCAAAAACAGCAGAAAACGAGAACTGGCCCTTCGGCATCTCGTCAATAGGTTAGTTCCGGAAAACGCATAAATATGACATAAAGTATGCATAAAACATGTAGATATCATCAATAATGTGGCATGGAACATAAGAAATTATTGATACGTCGGAGACGTATCAGCATCCCCAAGCTTAGTTCTTGCTCGTCCCGAGCAGGTAAACGATAACAAAGATAATTTCTGGAGTGACATGCCATCATAACCATGATCATACTATTGTAAACACATGTAATGAATGCAGCGATCAAAACAATGGTAATGACATGAGTAAACAAATGAATCATAAAGCAAAGACTTTTCATGAATAGTACTTCAAGACAAGCATCAATAAGTCTTGCATAAGAGTTAACTCATAAAGCAATAAATCAAAGTAAAGGTATTGAAGCAACACAAAGGAAGATTAAGTTTCAGCGGTTGCTTTCAACTTATAACATGTATATCTCATGGATAATTGTCAACATAGAGTAATATAACAAGTGCAATATGCAAGTATGTAGGAATCAATGCACAATTCACACAAGTGTTTGCTTCTTGAGGTGGAGAGAAATAGGTGAACTGACTCAACATAAAAGTAAAAGAAAGGTCCTTCGCAGAGGAAAGCATCGATTGCTATATTTGTGCTAGAGCTTTTATTTTGAAAACATGAAACAATTTTGTCAACGGTAGTAATAAAGCACATGTATTATGTAAATTATATCTTACAAGTTGCAAGCCTCATGCATAGTATACTAATAGTGCCCGCACCTTGTCCTAATTAGCTTGGACTACCGGATCATCGCAATACACATGTTTTAACCAAGTGTCACAAAGGGGTACCTCCATGCCGCCTGTACAAAGGTCTAAGGAGAAAGCTCGCATTTTGGATTTCTCGCTTTTGATTATTCTCAACTTAGACATCCATACCGGGACAACATGGACAACAGATAATGGACTCCTCTTTAATGCATAAGCATGTAGCAACAATTAGTGTTCTCATATGAGATTGAGGATATATGTCCAAAACTGAAACTTCCACCATGATTCATGGCTTTAGTTAGCGGCTCAATGTTCTTCTCTAACAATATGCATGCTCTAACCATTAAAGTGGTAGATCTCTCTTACTTCAGACAAGACGGACATGCATAGCAACTCACATGATATTCAACAAAGAATAGTTGATGGCGTCCCCGAAGCATGGTTATCGCACAACAAGCAACTTAATAAGAGATAAAGTGCATAAGTACATATTCAATACCACAATAGTTTTTAAGGCTATTTTGTACCATGAGCTATATATTGCAAAGGCGAATGATGGAAATTTTAAAGGTAGCACTCAAGCAATTTACTTTGGAATGGCGGAGAAATACCATGTAGTAGGTAGGTATGGTGGACACAAATGGCATAGTGGTTGGCTCAAGGATTTTGGATGCATGAGAAGTATTCCCTCTCGATACAAGGTTTAGGCTAGCAAGGTTATTTGAAACAAACACAAGGATGAACCGGTGCAGCAAAACTCACATAAAAGACATATTGTAAACACTATAAGACTCTACACCGTCTTCCTTGTTGTTCAAACTCAATACTAGAAATTATCTAGACCTTAGAGAGACCAATTATGCAAACCAAATTTAGCAAGCTCTAGGTGTTTCTTCATTAATAGGTGCGAAGTATATGATGCAAGAGCTTAAACATGAGCACAACAATTGCCAAGTATCACATTATCCAAGACATTTTACCAATTACTACATGTAGCATTTTCCAATTCCAACCATATAACAATTAACGAAGCAGTTTCAACCTTCGCCATGAACATTAAAAGCTAAGAACACATGTGTTCATATGAACCAGCGGAGCGTGTCTCTCTCCCACACAAGCATTTATTTATTCAGAGAATGAAAATAACAAAACAAAAATAAAAGCACACAGACGCTCCAAGTAAAGTACATAAGATGTGGCCGAATAAAAATATAGTTTCAAGGGAGGAACCTGATAAGTTGTCGATGAAGAAGGGGATGCCTTGGGCATCCCCAAGCTTAGATGCTTGAGTATTCTTGAAATATGCAGGGGTGAACCACCGGGGCATCCCCAAGCTTAGAGCTTTCACTCTCCTTGATCATATTGCATCATTTCCCTCTCTTGATCCTTGAAAACTTCCTCCACACCAAACTCGAAACAACTCATTAGAGGGTTAGTGCACAATAAAAATTAACATGTTCAGAGGTGACAAAATCATTCTTAACACTTCTGGACATTGCATAAAGCTACTGGACATTAATGAAACAAAGAAATTCATCCACCATAGCAAAAGAGGCAATGCGAAATAAAAGGCAGAATCTGTCAAAACAGAACGATCCGTAAAGATGGATTTTATCGAGGCACCAGACTTGCTCAAATGAAAATTCCCAAATTGAATAAAAGTTGCGTACATATCTGAGGATCACGCACGTAAATTGGCATATTTTTCTGAGCTACCTACAGAGGGGCAGGTCGAAATTCGTGACAGCAAAGAAATCTGTGACTGCGCAGTAATCCAAATCTAGTATGAACCTTACTATCAACGACTTTACTTGGCACAACAAAGCACAAAACTAAGATAAGGAGAGGTTGCTACAGTAGTAAACAACTTCCAAGACACAAATATAAAATAGAGGTACTGTAGCAAAATAAACATATGGGTTATCTCCCAAGAAGTTCTTTCTTTATAGCCATTAAGATGGGCTCAGCAGTTTTAATGATGCACTCGCAAGAAATAGTAGTTGAAGCAAAAGAGAGCATCAAGAGGCAAATTTAAAACAAATTTAAGTCTAACATGCTTCCTATGCATAGGAGTCTTGTAAATAAACAAGTTCATGAGGAGAAAAGTAACAAGCATAGGAAGATAGAACAAGTGTAGCTTCAAAAATTTCAGCATATAGAGAGGCATTTTAGTAACATGAAAATTTCTACAACCATATTTTCCTCTCTCATAATAACTTTCAGTAGCAACATGAGAAAACTCAACAATATAACTATCACATAAAGCATTCTTATCATGAGTCTCATGCATAAAATTATTACTACTCCCAACATAAGCATAATTATTCTTATTAATTGTAGTAGGAGCAAATTCAACAAAGTAGCTATCATTATTATTCTCATCATCAAATATAGGAGGCATATTGTAATCATAATCAAATTTATCCTCCATAACAGGCGGTACTAAAAGACTACTATCATTATAATCATCATAAATAGGAGGCAAAGTATCATCAAAGTAAATTTTCTCCTCAATGCTTGGGGGCTAAAAATATCATGCTCATCAAAACCAGCTTCCCCAAGCTTAGAATTTTCCATATCATTAGCAACAATGGTGTTCAAAGCGTTCATACTAATATGTTCCATAGGTTTTTTAATTTTCGCATCAAACCATCCATGTCTTAAACCAGGAAATAGAATAAGAAGCTCATTGTTGTCCATTATGCCTAACTAGTGTAAACAAGAAACAAAAAGATGCAATTGCAGGATCTAAAGGAAATAGCTTCGAGTACTTACAACGGCGAAAATAGCTTAGTAGCCGAGATCCGGAGTGTGAGTACCTTTTACCTTTCCTCCCCGGCAACGGCGCCGGAAAATAGCTTGATGTCTACGGGAGCTTCTATTCTTGTAGACAAGTGTTGGGCCTCCAAGAGCGAGAGGTTTGTAGAACAGACAACAGTTTTTCCTTAAGTGGATCACCCAAGGTTTATCGAACTCGGGGAGGAAGAGGTCAAAGATATCCCTCTCATGCAACCCCGCAACCACAAAGCAAGAAGTCTCTTGTGTCCCCAACACACCTAATAGGTGCACTAGTTCGGCGAAGAGATAGTGAAATACAGGTGGTATAAATAAGTATGAGCAGTGGCAACGGCACCGGAAAAGTGCTTTGCCCGGGACGATAGAACAAGCGATAGTAACGCAGCAGTAGTAACGCGATAGAAACGAGTAAACAAGCAGCGATAGCGATATTTGGAACAAGGCCTAGGGATTACACTTTCACTAGTGGACACTCTCAACATTGATCGCATAATAAATAACTCTTTCTCATATGTGCTACATACACTCTTTTGTTGGATGACAAACACCGGTCGTTGTGTAGGGCTACAAGAGCACCTCAATGCCGGAGTTAACAAGCTCCACAACATTCGATGTTCATATTTAAATAACCTTAGAGCATAATAGATCATTGCAAAATAAACCAAGAACTAACATAGCGCACACACTGTCCACATTACACTATGAAGGAGGAATAGATCACATCAATACTATCATAATGATAATTAACTCCACAATCTACAAGAGATCATGATCATAGCCTACGACAAGAACCACACGGTGCACACACTAGTCACCTTTACACCATGCAGGAGGAATAGACTACTTTAATAACATCACATGAGTAGCACACAACTAGTAGCGATACAAAGCTCATCATATGGATCTCAATCATGTAAAGCAGCTCATGAGATCATTGTATTGAAGTACATAGGAGAGAGATTAACCACATAGCTACCGGTTCAGCCCCGAGCCTCGATGGAGAACTACTCCCTCCTCATGGGAGACATCAGCGTTGATGGAGATGGCGGTGGTGTCGATGGAGGAGCCTTCCGGGGCACTTCCCCGTCCCGGCGGCGTGCCGGAACAGAGACTCCTGTCCCCCAGATCTTGGCTTCGCGATGGCGGCGGCTCTGGAAGGTTTCTCGTACCGTGGCTTTTTCGTCTCGAGGTTTTAGGTCAGGGATCTTTAAATAGGCGAAGAGGCGGAGTCGGAGGGTCAACGAGGCGACGACACCATAAGGCGGCGCGGCCAGGGCCTGGGCCGCGCCGGCCTATCATCTGGGGCCCCTGTGGCCCCCCTCTGGCGACTCTCGGGTGTTCTGGAAGCTTCGTGGAAAAATAGGATGCTGGGTCTTGATTTCGTCCGATTCCGAGAATATTTCCTTACACTACAACAGGACAGAGCTTTGGTAACACCATGTTGTGTTACCACATGTCCAAAACAGTGTTACTAGGCCATATAGTAACATATTTTGGAATGTGTTCCATTAGGCCGTGTTACTAAGTGGTGTTGTCAGTCACACATAATAGTTGTTACCATATGTTAAATATTGTGTTACAGTTTACACTATAGTAACATGCATATTACATGTTACTAGATGCGCTGGTAACACATTTTCGTAGCTATAGTAACACTAGAGGTAACATATTTTTGTAGGTGTAGAACATTGGTGGTGACATATTTTTGCAACTGTAGTAACATAATTAGTAACATTCTTTTTAGCTTCATGACATAATTAGTAACATAATATCTATATATTGTAACACAATAATGTGTACCCCGGTAACACATTTTCTACCTATGGTAACACCAGCGAGTAACACTATGATATTGATCATAAATGTATTTATTAATATTAATAAACATAAAATTAGGCGCCCAATTTATGGACTATATATTTATGTAGCAAAATCAACGCACATACACAAATAATTCATTAACAATTTTATTATGATGCTTGGCACCATTACAACTTGAGAGAAATTGAAGCATGACACATCATTGAATACATTAATGGTCTAGGATTCACATAAATTGCAATAAAAATTGCAAACATTATTTGTGTAACACATTAACGTTCACATCAATTTGAGTAGAAAACTCAATTGTGAATACACCATAGCATTTGCATCATTTCGATGAAAGAAAAAGATCCTCTGAAATAATATTACATTTTCAGTCTATCTATGCAAGGTACAACATTTGCTAAGAAAAATCTTCAAAATTTATTTGCTTCTTGATTCAACCAGAGAATTCATCTGTAACTCAATCTGTAAAAGAAATTTGGACATCTTAGTTGTCTGATTAAATGTAGATAAATAAGATTCTAAAATATTGAAGGGAAGAAAATAACTTACAATAGCTGAAGGCCAAGCAATTAAGAATCCTGAAGAAAAAGCATCACCAATTGTCTTGCAGCCAGATACTTCCCTTGCTAATTCCTAATTATCCATAATAGTTTCATCTATTCGCACAAGTGAAAATTATGTACCCAACTCAATACCACCAGCCTTAGTTGCAGGATTAGTGCTCTGAATAGTAGTGTATGCAATATTCCTCTTGTTTGGATATGGTAAAGTCTTTAGAACTGCTTTAGAACCAACCTATGTTTTAAAATTTATTACTGTCAAAGACATTGATGATATATTGCAATTGCATAAGCAATATTTTATACAGCAATACAATGCGAGTTGCCCTTAGCAGAATCTATGAAATTAAAAGACAGAGGGCATTGTGTTCCATGATGTTCCATTGGCCCATGATGTAGTGTTCACATGACTAGTTCAAGACGTGCTAGCTTTGATGCACTTTGTTTTTTTGCATCGCTCAGCACTTGGAAGAAAAAACAACTTGAAGCGTGTCCCACCAATCGGAGTAAACAATGAAAAGGAAAACAATATCAAACTATTTCAGAAGATAGAACAACTAGTTGGTGCTCAGTACAAAGATTTTTTTAAACGAACCTATAGCAAAGTCAGTCTGATAGTGTGTGCCTCCAGCTCAGTGCAAGGGAAAACCTTCCAACCAGCAAAAAATTGTAACTCAGACACAGAATATTAAGGGCAACATAAGTTAATGTGTAACTACAATTTGTAATGCCATTTTTTTACTAAAAGGCACATCATGTAACCCCAAAAGCAAATTAATAACTTAGCGACTGTAGACATTGTGCGGATATTTACCTTGAGTGAACGTACGCTGTCTTTTTGAGGAAACTGAGTGTCCATGTTTGTTTCTAGAGCCCTCCTGGTATAATCTTGCAACAGATTCGTCACTCAGATCTCTCATTTCCCTCACCTACAAAGAGAAAATAATAGCACATGGAGTTATATTCATTTCCTGGAGCAACAGAAAGCTGCAACCTGAAAACTCAGCACATAAATATTATCTCTGGCACAAAATAAAAATCAATTCATGTTCCAAACAATTGGTAAGCTTGTTCTTTTGCGCCTGGCGCACTACAAGATTAATTTAGGAAAGTACTAATTAAATTATGCCCACTATTTATTCTTTCGATAATTAGCATATACAAAGTTAATAAGAGAAGCACAAAAGTTTAATAGGTCATTACCTTGATTGTGACCTCGATCCTCAGTATCTTCCAATGTTTGTGATTCATCGCTAGGTGCGATATATTGCTCACCATTGTGGAAGTCTCCATCTTGATCATCACGTTGGTCACTGACCTGAATCACATTATTCAACCTTTTAGACCTACGCCATTGTCCTGCAAAACAGCCAATACATACTTTATTTCAATAATTAGAACAATAGGTACATATATGTAATAAGCGAGTCTTGACTATAGTTCAGGTTCAGGAGGGAGGGAGATACATTGCAGCCTTCTCACAATAAGTTGCTCCCCACCTTCATCGAGACACCACCGTCCACCGTTTTGTTTTCTTCAGCAGATTGTGCAAACAACGAGCGGTCATCTGGTATGTAAGATGGCAGGAAGGGAATGTCCTGTTTATTTGATAGTCGCAATGCTCTTATCTTTGGCACATTCATATATGATTCTTATTTTATAGTTTTGCGTAATCATTCATCTGACAATAATAAGAATGAGCCATTATGTAGCTTTCTGGTGTATTTTAGAATAACCATGACTCTATTTTCAAGACAGAATATCACTGGATCAGAAAGAAGGACCATGATTCTTCCAGGAAGCGGCCTCACATGGGAACTTGGAGTCACAGTCCTCCACTCCAATTGCAGATGAACAGTGTTGGCGTATCTCCGTTTACCCTACTAATTATAGGATGTGAGTTAATTTTTTTCTTTTCACATAATCAATCTACATCAAGTTCCTTTTTCAGCAAACTGGTGCTCACCATTTCACATTCCACATTCCACATTTCAGATAGGAAGTAACTTCATATTCAGACATTATTTTCTTTCATGCTCAGCCTATTTGGTGTTAACTCTGTATATTGCTTGCCATGCCATTTACCATATGCCCACTACAAAAATCATATACCGTTGTGAAGGGCACAATACAACATTACATTATGAAGATGAATGTAACAGAGAGTTTTGGGCTAAATAAAACTGTCAGAGTCTGCAAGTGGCAAACTGTATATAGACGTCTTGCTGATTTGTAATAATCCGTTAAGACCACATATAGATATAATAGTTGACTAATTTTGAAGAAATTTCTGGTAATTGGGAATATAGGCTACAAACATATTGGTGTAGGCACCCGTATATTTTTATTCAAGTATAGAATGTTCCAAATCAACCTCAAGCTGTGCTATTAGGCTCGGAGAATTACCTCGGTGGTGCAGGGCCTGCACAAAAGTCTGCTCTTGAGGGGAGCCGTGCTAGGAGGGTGGCCGGGCCTTGGCGAGAAGACGCGACGGGGAGCAGCGGGAGGGTTGGCCGACGCGATGTTGATGGCGCAGGGCGTGTAGGGGAATGGAGATCCCAGTGCTGTGGTGGTCGGTGGTGGTAGGGGTGGGAAGTTGGGTGGCTCGGCGGCGAGATGTTGGGGGCGGCGCGATGGTGGGGGGCGGCGCGGTGATGGGCACGATGGTGGGCGGGGCGCAGGGGTGCGGTGGTCGTTGACTAGATGCCTCTGTAGATTAGATTGGATATATACCCAGTATGAGTTAATTACGGGCCTTTTTTGTTGCCCGCACTGGTGACATGGGATTTAGCAGGGGCGCTCTATATATAGGAGCTATTAATTGGAGGGAAAAGTATATAAAAGCGGGAACAAGTAAAAGTTTTCCCTCCTGCTGGTTTTGTCTCAATAAAATAGATTGGCGGGATAAAACGAATTTAATTTTTTAGAGCAACTTCAACAGTTGGGTTAAACAAATCTGTGAATACAGCGTGATGAAGGATGCGTGCACAGCTCGAGAGGGTGCGAAAAAAATGCGCGTGGGGTAAAATTTTGCCGCGCGGGGGATAAAACCATATCCGGCGCAGGATATTCTGGCCACCGGCTCGCGTGCGCTATGAATAGTGCTCGCGCGGGAGAAAACCACCGAGTACATTTTACGAGCCGCTTAGTCGCACTACCTCCGCTCCACTGCCATTCTTGCCCCCTCCCCTCTGACGTCGGGATGTTGTTGTGCCGCCGCAGGTCACTGAGCCAGTTCGGATTTTGCGGCGTGCGCGTTCTACGCCGAGCTCCACGCCGCCGATTTTTGCATGTGCCTCGGCATTTACAAGACGCGGCGAAGTGGCACCTCGGCCGCCCGTGGCGCCACATGAACTTCAACGCTTCAACTCGCCCGCCGACGCGGAGTTCGTGGTGCCGCCTCTAATCCTCATCACCGACGAGGACCGTCACCAACACCGCTAGGCGCACTGGCGGCTCGCCATCGCCATGGCGGACGAGCTCGCTATGCAAGCCTAGCGCGTGAACTTCCCCTAAGACGTCGTCGACGAGAGGGGTTTCTTCCTGCAGAAGAGGGCGAAGAGGACGGCAAAGCGGACGGGCCGGCGCTGAAGGAAGGTGTTCATCAATGCACAGCTAGAGGATCCGTCCACCATCCGCGACGACAACCCGGGGTGGGATGACATGTGGACCGAGTCCGAAGACACCACCATGCGATTTCCTCCCGGGCGTACGGTGATGGGACACAATAGGACAGCGATGTATCCGTGAAGTGAGGCGAACCACCACGCCCTAATCATCATGCTCATGATGCCTCTATAGTGGATTGATATGGTGGAAGGAACCGGTCCCTTCCCGCCTCGTATCGACCAAGCACTATTCCCTAAACGCGGAACTGTGATGGGATTACTGCAACGTTACTCACAAGACTGGTGTAATGTCACCGAAGAAGGGCGGAACTGAGTGGTGCCACATTTGTTTCCATATTCTTTTGTGGAAGCGGAAATGACTACAAAAATGTTAAAAAACAAATACATAAATAGATATTGTCAGAAGTGGATGAGGACCGAATACAATGTGGATGCGAAGCGGAGGCAAATGTTTATCCCAACCAAGAGATCACTTGAATCATGAAGAAAAAAATCAAACAACACAAGGACCGACAAGCCTAGTCCCTAAATCTATCGCGACTTATCAATGTAGCGGGGAATAGGGGAAGGGTCGAAGCATAAAAGTTTCCTCGAACTGATGAAGGGTTTACTTGATTGTATATTTTTGGATGGGCCGCGCTTTGATGGTTCAGCTTGTAACACGTTCTCACCAACACACACCTATGTGCTACTATGTTAATATTATGGTAACACATTACGTCTCACACATATTTATATGTTACTGTATCAATATCCCTGTAACACACTTTTGCCTCTGATACAGTTTGTGTTACTCTTGATCGTTGGCACACACATGTTGTGTTACTGCAATTTTAGTTGTAACATATTTTACCATGTGTTACATGATTGTGTTACCAAAGCTCTGTTGTGTTGTAGTGTTACTAGGATTTCTGGAACCAAAAACAGCAGAAAACAGGAACTGGCCCTTCGGCATCTCGTCAATAGGTTAGTTTCGGAAAACGCATAAATATGACATAAAGTATGCATAAAACATGTAGATATCATCAATAATGTGGCATGGAACATAAGAAATTATCGATACGTCGGAGACGTATCAGATAGCCAATGAGATATAGGAGTACTATCAACATGTTAAATTTTAATACATAATACTTTGTAACTTAGGCTACATAGTACTCCCTTGGTTAGGGATTATAAAAATAAAAAACAAATTGGCTTGGACAAAACGTTCATAACTTCTCTTATTAATTACTACATGTTGAGTACTCCTGGCCGGGCCTGGAAGAGGCCCAGCCTTTTTCAGACTCGGCCTGGAAGAGGTAGTCCAGCTGATCGCCATGGTGGTAGATAATTGCGGATTTAAGATTTTCACCAATTCTGGACGTATAGTCAGCTCGGCCAAATATGTAATATTCATTAAAATAGGCTGCGTAGTAGGCCGGAAGCCTAGGCGGGTGCCCGGGCTTAGGGATGGTTGGGTCCGCCTATGGTGGCGGACCACGTAAGCTCTCTCCCACCGCCACCACCACTTCCGCCGCACGAGCCGCCACATGTCGTGTGGGAAGGCTAGATGGTGCCGCCTCCTCTGCAGTACGTACCACCAGCAACTCTGTCGTGATACGTGCCGCAACTGCCGCAGTACATGCTGCCGGAGGTGCATGCTTGGGCGCAGTAGGAGTTGTGGACGCCTCCACCATTTGTCGACCTCCTCTCCAATGACGAAAAAGACAGCAGTGCTGTGAATTAGGGTTTTACTTATTTTCTATGTAAATTATGTTCGAATGAATGAAATATTTATTAAATATTCACGCGCCATTAGCTTTATTCAAATCCAGTCCATTTGTTTGTCTGCGGTCAGTAGGCCAAGTGACCAACGCAGAGACGTCGAGTCGCGTCGCTATGCACACTGACATGGTAGTCCAGACCACGAACTATATTTTTATCTGTGACCAACCTAAACAAACAGAATCGGACCATTTTTTGTTTGGGTTGCTCGCTAACGATGCCCTCATCTACCCAGTTGCATACTACCTCCGTCCCAAAAGTAGATTTGTATTATTTTTAGAAAGTCAAACTATGTCAAGTTTGACCAAATTTTTACCAAAAATCATTAACATGCAAAATACAAAATTAATATAATTAAATAGATAATGAAATATAATTTTATATGATATCTACAGAATATTATATTTGTTTATAGATTGTTTTAAAAATTTAGTTAAACTTTACTTGATTTAACTTTTCACAAAAAATATAAATCTTAATCTTTGGGATGGAGGTAGTATTATTTGTTCCCGTCTACGTTTTTTCTTTTCTTCTTCGTCTGTTCGCGGCTAGGTTCTGCCCGTGCCCCACTGTGTGAAGTGAAGCTGGCTGGGAGCCATTTTTTCGACCTTAAAAGGGACTGCCGAGGACTATGGATTTTTAAAACCACGCCCTCCTCGGACCTCGCGCGTCGCTCGCTCGCCAGGCCTCACCTCCACTCCACTCCACTCACGCGGTAATTTCGTCGCCTGCAGGCTGCAGCCTGCTCCGTCGACCGCGTATCCCACAAGGCCGGCAGCCGCGTCCGCGCAGTCTCCCATGCGCTAGCTCGCTGCCTTTGACTACCACGCGTTTACGCATGGCGTCAGTGAGAGTGAGAGCGTGAGTACAAGATCCCGCCGATCGAGCCTTCCGTGTGCGTGTGTGCGTGCTGCGCCCAGGAGGAACCGGCCGGCCGGCGGGGAGGCAAGAACTTGCTCCGGCTAAACGATGGCCGCGCAGGAGGGTGCGGCGGGGACGACGAACCAGGTGATGAAGGTGCGGTACGGCGACGTCGACGACAGCAACTTCGCGCTGCACGGCCGCGCCGTGCCGCTGCTGGTCGGCCTGCTCCTCCTCCTCGTCGCCTTCGTCGCCGTCTGCCTCTACCTCCGCTGGGCGTGCACCCGCAGGAGCCTCCGCACCGCCGACCTCGAGGCCTCCTCGTTCGCCGCGGCGTTGCCAGCGCCCCCCGGACTCGACGACGACGCCATCAATGCGCTCCCCGTCACGCTCTACATCCCAGAGCGTTCCACCGAGGAGGAGCAGGCCGTGGAGGCGGAGTGCTCGATCTGCATCAGCGCTCTGGTGGCCGGGGACAAGGTGAAGGCGCTTCCTCAGTGCAGCCACCGCTTCCACCCGGACTGCGTCGACGACTGGCTCCGTTCCCATCCCAGCTGCCCGCTCTGCCGCACCATTCTCCGTGCCGACGCCGTCGCCGTCAACGGAAGCCCCGACTCCCCGGTGTGATTCACCTGTAAGCCACTCGCGCCATTTATGCCTGCCTTGACCGCAACAAGTTAAGGTAGCCGGTCCGGTTTAACAGGGCAGAATGGACAATGTGGCTAACCGAAAGTCCTTCGTCGTCTGGTGGAGGCTCCGCCGGCCGGAAAGGCAGGGCTAGCTTTGCAATGGCACTACGGGCGGCGTTCTTTGCACGCCGGCCGGCGTGGGGTCTGGTCACCACGCCGGACACTTTCCCAGCTTAATTTGCTTGTTCAGGGCTCCACAAGAGAAGTAGTGTAGGCTGTACATTGGTTATCTCTATTAAGTATCTCGCGTCATAGTATTAGTTAGTTTCCTGACTGGAGGAGAATGCCACCTGGTGGTAGTTCACTCGCACTGGAACTAGTGGAATCTTGAACTGAAGTTTAATTAGTCAGAAGATCTCTCAGTTGTCCCTGTCTTGTTTAAGTAATCTGTACTTTGAATTAGTTTTTGTAAGGGTGTGTGTTTATCTAATGTAGTTCTGTGCAAAGGTTGCGTCTCGCCGTCTCTAAGCAACACCTCACCCCTCTCTCCGTTCGGAACACGCTCTTTAATTTTCAACCATCTTTGGTGGATCTTTTCAAACGTTGCAACTATAATTAATTTAGGGAACATCTTCAGCTTGCTAGCTGTTCTTAATGCACAAGATGAGCAATGCTAATTGTGCTTGATTAGATGCTAGAGTTATCGTAAACAGCAGTGGCAGTACCACATCTTGCTAAGCTAGCACTAGGCAAATATTTTAACCGAGACTTGATTAGTTCTCACGCGTACTCGAAGTCCCTCATGTCAAGCTCATCCATCATGCATGGCGCCCGTCTCCTCCAACTTGGACATTCGCTCTGATCCAGAACAAGGCAACTAGCTAGCAGGCCGATGGAGCCGGAAGATATCCCCTCGGCAAAAGCTGAAAAGGATACTCCCTGATCACTAGCATTTTAAGGCAAGAATTTGACTGCAAGCATTTTAAGGCAATTTTTTGACAAATAATTTAACCAATGAAATATAAGTTACATTTCCTCCGATTTCAAAATAAATATCGGTGCTTTATCTTCATATGGATATATCGCTGCTTTGTCGACATGGACATATCTGTCGCGTTGATACATCTATATATATCTAAACAAAGCAGCAACACTTATGTTTCAAGGAGGGAATATGACAAAAAAAAATGTTGTAAACATGTTTTAAATATGAACCTAATGAACCTAATGACAAAAAAAATTTGTTGTAAACTTATTAGTCAAAATTTTCGCTCAAAATTCATAGCGGCCTAATAAAAAACGAGGGAATAACAAATTTGGTGCTATTGCTTTTTCACTTGTAGCTGTACTCGACGAGTGCAAAGCAGTATTTTAATTTTCACTTTAAAGCTGGATATGAAAGGGAGGGAGACCGGATGGGGTTATCTCTAATCACATCATCGGTGGTCATTGCTAGTGGTGAGCCCCCACTCTATCTTTCCCAGGTGCAATTTGATGAACCGGATCGGAGGGCAGTGGTTGACGCCCTGTCTTTTCCGCGACAAAGAGGCGCGCCAAGCTAACTTGGTGAGGACATGGCCCGGAAGATCGGGCAGGGCGTCCTTCTCCATGTTTATGCATGCCCTTCGGCCGGATTACCATCTTGGAAAATAAGATACAGAAGAGCATGCATGTATATAGTACATCTTTTGTTTCGAACGACTAAACGAATATTGTTATGATAATTTTTACGAAAGGAAAAAGAATTGCAGACGGTCACCGAAAAAGAAGATCCTCACCTTTTCAGTTTTTTTCCTTTTTAATCTCACAAACTATATTAAATATGGATTCGAAACTTTGCTAGTCACCGAAACATTACAATTAGAATGTAGAAAATAGATTAGATTTTTTTTGAGCAGTTTAAAATTTTCAAATATTCAAAATTCAAAACAAATTCTTTAAAAAAATAAAAAAATACATAGATTTAATGTCATAAAATCCTGAAATATTTTGTTCACATTCTATCTAAAATGTTTTTATGAACTACAGTACAAAGTTTCAGGTACAAGACCTATCAACATCCCCGATGGGGTCTGAGCACCTGCTCAGAAAAATGCCTCTCTTGTGAGTGAGTACGCCATTTACCATTCAAAACTAGAATAGTCACCTAAAAATTTATAGTGAGACAACTAAAGTGGCATATATTGTGTTAAATGTGAATCCTTGCCATGGTGAGTGCTACTTAGATATAAGAATTTCGCACATGAACAAAAAAAAGAAGTGTGATCCATAATCGAACCAAGTAATTTTGATGATTTACCCTTCTCTTTTTGTTCATGTGCGAAATTCTTCTTTGTTCATGTGCGAAATTCTTATATCTAAGTAGCACTCACCATGGCAAGGATTCACATTTGGTTTTACTTTTCTTTTGTAGAAGAGGGGAGATTAACTTATTTCAACAAATATGGGTATAAACAATGTCAGATGAGTCTTACAACTAGATGTGTGAGTATATAGCTATGAAAATCACAGCCTTTTGCTAAAGGGAAGCTGTCCTCATCGATTGGTATCCTCCTTGGCAATGCTCCTCTAGGAGCATCCTATGATTTTAGGACACGAAAGGGTAAAGGTAGTATATGTGCATGTGCATCTCATGCATCTAATAATTTGAAAAATAGTAAGGTTTTATTTTAAACTGCAAAGTGACAGAGGTTGCACAGAAAATAAGGGATTGTATAGCCATTGATAGGGTCACCTGAACGGGAAAAAAGGGAAAAATAAAGGAAAAATTAAGTTTTATTCTAAAATGCAAAGTGATTGGGACAGCATGGAAACCAAGGGAGGTCGCATGGAAAATATGTGAGTATCTAGCCGTTACTATGGCCAGTTCATTTATAATTTGGAACTACGGGTAAATTGCATAAATATAATTTGTACTAAAATTTTATACTTATTTATAACTTTTTCACATGATACAATCTTAATGAATATTTTCTTTTTAGAATAGTTAACAACATAAGAATGGTTCGAAATATGAGTTGTAGTGTTCTTTCTTATGAAATTGTAATCTATATCATGTAAAGGTACACTGCCAATTTGTTATATACTATATTTTGAAACAATATAATGTTGCTTTATTCAATTAGTTTTGACCATTGCATAAGTATATTGTGTGTATGTATTTGTTATAGAAACTCTACAAAATATGGTCTAACAATAATAATGGTTTATAGTGAATGAATACATAAGCATATATATGTAAGCAAAATATTTTGAGACAGAGAGAGAGAAACTTCTAGAGTGTACAATTAACTGTTTGTATGATTCTCACATGTTTCTTGGTGACAAAATGTTTCTTTCAAGAGATAGTGGCTGGCTCACGTGTGAATCTTGTGTTACTTGGTATTAATGTAGTATCGCTTATAGTAATGACATTAGCATATATAAATGTTGCGGATTCTACTAATTTTGCATATTGTACAATTTGATTATGTGTATGGTCATCAACAATCACTACTATATAACAACACACAACTGAATAAGGCTCAAACGACATCACTAAATTAATTTATCATTGGCACTTTCTTAGGGATAGTGGTGTTACTCATGGGAAATAAGGATTGGTGAGTGATGAAATTTACATTGACCTGGTGTCCAATCTAGCCCAAAATTACAACATCATTGAAAACCAAAACTACAAAACCTAGATAGTGTTCCCTCGACATTGTCATTGCACTCTTCTCTGTAATAAATATGAAGATGTGCACCACCAAACTCCACCATGGAGCTCACTATGACACCATGCTTGTCGTGGATCTTGTGTGGCAAGAAGATAGATACTGGTGACGGTGGTCGTTTGGGATGCAGGCGCAGGGGCGGAACTCTATGGTGTGACCCTGATGCACATGCATCATGGTAAATAATCTTTTTAGTACTAAATTATGAGCTTAATAAGGTAACAAAAGTGCATCATGGAGGAATATTTTCGGCTAGTAAGATTGAATATTGATGACACTCGCGTATATCGTCAATTCATTGGGACTCCAAGTGCAGAGTGTCGTAGCAAGAGTAGCTTTCCCCACAAGGGTGACTCGAGGGTTTATATCGAAGTCTTGGGGAATTGGCTTAGAGGTATCTCATTTTCCTCTTCTTCCAGCAATCATGCAAAGCAAAGTTTTGCCTTGTGTCCCCAACTCCACCGTGCGGTTTTCAAGCACAAGGTTTCGTATTAGGAATTATAGATAAAAGAAGTAATGAAAGTATAGTAAATCAAATAAACTATGTAAACTAAATAAAACGGGTAAAGAGATAGTTGTTTTTGGGTTTTGTGTGTGTGCTTAAGTAAAGAAAGTATTTCTGTATTTTCGGATTAAAATATTGCTGCAAGTATAGAGTATGATAAAATTATGTAGTGGAAAGGTGTTTCTGATGATTAAAATTGGACCGGAGTTCATGGGTTCACTTTTATACTCTCTTTTTAAGTTGTAGTGGACACTAACAATTCATCAATGACATGATATTAGTGGAACTTCAATATGTGTTTGATAAGCATTCATATGGGCATCACGTCCTAACATAGAGATGACGCAATACATCTCTCTTATACTCCACAAGAAAGGGAAAACTCCAAGAAATCTTGTGGAGCATAAGAACCACACCAAACCGGTCTACCGGATACACACAATTTTGCATGGTATATGGAGCAGAAGCGGTCATACCAACCGATATCATCCATGACTCACCACGAGTTCAACTCTATACCGAAGAAGATGTAAAAGAGGCCCGAGAAAACGATATCAATTTGCTCGAGGAACAAAGAGAGCTAGCCTTGGCAAGATCGGCCATATACCAACAAAACCTCAGACGCTATCATAGTCGGAAGGTAAACCCGAGGGTATTCCGGGAAGGAGACCTGGTGCTACGTCTAGTGCAGCACACTGAGGGACAGCACAAACTCTCATCTCCATGGGAAGGACCTTTCATTGTGAGCACGGCTCTGCACAATGATGCCTACTACCTAATCGATGCACAGGAACCCAAGGACGGAAAGAAGGACAGGTCAGGAGAGGAAACCAAACGTCCATGGAACGTAGCTCTACTTCGCCCTTTCTATTCCTAAGGATGTAATGTAAGGAGTTCCTTTTTTGTACCTTATTTGCTGTCAATAAACATGCCGTCACCTCGAATGTATCTCGGGGACTGCCTCTACCGAAATCATATGCAATGTGTTTGTTTTTTCTGTATACCGGTTTGCTTGTTGGAAGCTTTCCTTTCCGGTTTAGTAATGTGTTTAACCTAAAGGTAAATCTTTGACTTTGCTGTTGTCCGCAACCCGGCTTCATGGAAAGCAAGACAAACCGGAAGGATTTGAGCACATGAAAGACAGGAAAGAAACTGTAAATAAACAATCCAGAAAGTATTTAACTAACCCCGGTGATACCGGTTTTTTGCGAAAAAATTCGAGTTTTTTCTCTAAGTTCGAGAAAATGCTTGCTTGGTAAAAGAACTTTGGGCCTCATACGTAAGACAGAGCCAAAGCAAAAGAACCAAGTATGGATCAGATTGAATTCGGGAATGAATCCGGAATCTTTGCCTGAAAACCAAAACGAATCGAAAGAGGTTAACTCAAACCAAGTTACCGGTTTAGCATAATAAGCTTCAGAGTCAAGCATGCAAACCTAATAACTACTTAAGTTCAACACAACCAAAAGGGCTTAATTGTATCATACAGCTTCCCACCCCGGCATACCGGGGGAAATTTTACGACGTTGTCCATGGTGAGACTAGATCAATCTTCATAGAGTGGAGATGAACTCTCCAGGGCTTGTTCTGGGGCACGAGGGGCTTCAAATGCTTGCTCTCCTTGGGCATCCGGAGCAGCATCTTCCTCAGTTTCATCATCTTCAGCTTCTTCCTCCTCCTCATCATCATCGGTAAATTCTTCGGCGAGGTCCGCTGGAGGAGGGATGAAGGTGCTGGTCGATGTGTAGCAGGCGATCCGGTAGGCACGGTCGAGGCGCGCGGCAGTCTTCTCTGGGACTTTGTCAGTAGGAGCATCCCCATGCATGCTGTGCAGGGCGTCCAAGTATAGATTTTTGTACCACAAGCAGACAAACCGGAGCGTTGTGTCAGCTCCGGCACGCGCAGCGGAATGCCGCCACTCGGCGAACCGCTTACCGGCACCCTCAAGACGCTCCGTTAGGCCGCTGAGGTCATCCGGGACCGGTTCTCCGGGCCAGAGGAGCTTGAAAACTTTGAGCGCGGTCACCGGCAGCTCGCCAAGGTGCCGATCGGGAACCTTCATGTGGGCGATCCGGGAGTGGAGAGCAGCCAAGTGGTCCTCGGTGGTCCAGGTAGCGCCAGCATCGGCAACCGGATTCTCGGCCCGGAGCTTGGAGACAGTGAGTGATGCGCGCTCCTGAGAGTCCGGGAACAACCCTGCGTAAACATAAGAATTCGGTATAAGCATAAACCGGTAAGAGGAAAAAGCTTATAAGCAAGAAAAGAAACACATACTCAACGCTTTGTCGTCGGTGTCCCGGATCATCTGGTCGATCGTGGTTTTCCACGTAGAAAGCCCCGCGGTTTTCTCCTGCTCCAAGTTCAGAAGCTTGGTCTCCTCCCCCACCTCCGCCCGCAGCTGCCCCTCGGCCTCAGCAAACTGCTTCCGGGCCTCCTCCACCTTGGCGTCCCCAGCAGCAATGGCTTCCTTCAGCGACCGTGCGTGCTTCAGCCCAGCTTGGACCAATTGATCCTTAAGGCTAGCGGTTTCATCCCTGCTGCTAGTCTTGTAAAGTGTGAAGCTAACATCCTACAATTTGCAATCATGTGAAGATTTGGTCCTCAATCAATCGGAAGATGACATGTGACGTTATAGTTTTTGCAAAAAAAAAAAACCTAGCATTTTTTAACTTGCACATGTAATATTTTGTGCCATCATACAGCTAGGTCAGTGCTGATGAAACAAATAAAGTTTTATTACGTCCGGACGGGGCTTCGATCCCGCGAGGTGCCATTAACACAAACTTACTGTCGCGGCTAGAACACACAATGTTTGTGATCCACATTCAGAACGTACGATCTCTTATAAAAAGAGCATCTTCAGTTGCGTCTCTCAAAAAAGATTCAGCATGATAATTTGGGACGTATTTGGGGACAGTGCCGATCAAAAAGACATGAAAAATCTGTAAAAAAAATGCCCTTCCCAGCCGCGTCCGTCAAATAGCGTCCAGATGTATCTTTCTATTCTTAATAGGTGATCCCATTTTCCTGCACATGCAAGGTATCCACCTCATCAAGCATCACTAAGCAATCGTAACCTGCCACCTAAGCAATTCTTCCACGTCATCATGTGCAGGTGTCCACCTCATGAAGCATATCTCAGCAATCCTAAGCTGCCATGTGTCTTCAATCCTGCCACCTCGGCCACACAAAAAATGTCACGTTGGATATTTATATTGTCTGTTCACATTCGGAAGCCACCTCAATTAATTATGTCACGTTGGATTTATATTGTCTGTTCACATTCTGCAGCAATCCTATGTATCACCTCAGTTAATTCCTCAACAATTGATTTATTTTGTCTCTTCGCATCCCGGAGTAAATCCTTTCCTCTTCGTCTCCTCCACTACTGCAATCAAGACTGATGGAGTTCTTTTACCGCCCACTAATGTATTCCATGGACGTACTCTCCCTATTTAAGCTGCTCCATTCCCGTCGGATACACCAAACATGGGTATACACGCTGTCAGGTTTCTCCTCGGAAACACTGTGTTGTTGGCGAGGAACTTGAAACCCCTGCCTTGATGCCTTCTCCACCCGGATGGATTTCTGGACAATTCCGGCGCTCCGCGTGTGAAATGTCGGCGTGTGATCTAGACGAGCAGCACCGCGGCCAGGTTTCTCGACAAGCTCCATCATGTTCTGCTTTGAGTGAGAAGATACAATGGCAGCCCGGTGCTATTGGTGAATCATATTTTCTCCATATGTTTTATCAATGATGGTAGGGAAGCATTCTAAGAAGACGATGGCATCATGCATTAGAGGTACTCATTTTCCTATTTGTAGAATGGATTAACTTTTCACATGTATTGGTATTTCATACAACAAATCTCCAAGGTCGTCGTGTACTGACGCTCGCCTTCGCATACAGATTGGCAATTGTCACATGAATCGGTATCTCCTCATATATTTTTAGATCAAAAAGTTAAATTGGTGTTCTTTCCTTCTGATTGATATGCCAAGATCGGTCAGGACTTCCTCTGAAATTATCTCAGTTTGTTAGTCCAAGTCATGTGCTGGGCTAAACTGGACTACACCTGGTCTTGGTGTACGGTTCCCATTTCTAGCTACCCCTATGACACATTCTAGCGGGACATGAACTGCAACATTCAGTTTGGAGTTACTCCGTACTAGACAATGGAATCGGTGCTTTCCTTCAAGTGCCCAGTCTCTGATTATATGGAGTACTTAGTGCGGAAGAGTACAGAAATGAAAGCTTGACTCATCTCCACTCATTTGTTGATCAAGTAAACATGGTTGCATGAAAAATTAATATGTTGAGAGAAGTATCTTTAATGGAGATGAAATACTTAGTTATAGAGATACCAATCAAAAAGTAGGGATCTATGTATTCCTTTCTGTATTCCTACAACTGAAAGGTTTGTTTTGGATGTACATTTATATACCTTCCATACTTTTTATTCTACGAATATATGTTAACTTTATTGGACTATTTCATAGGTGGCACGTAGATATTGGTTTAATCACTTCAACTGTGCAGAATTCATAGATATATGTTTTTCTCTACAAGCACAATGACTAATCTTAATTATAAATAATTTATTTTATAATTTGACTATTCCAAGAAGTATAATTTATAGAATAATATAACAAATATTAATAAAATATCCCGCAACAACGTGCGGGGTATCATCTAGTGTATTTTAAAAGAGGGGACCACCCATGAGGGAAAAAGTAGGTGAGAGAAAGTGTGGGAAAATAGAATGGCATGTAGAGACTAGGGACTGCATGCATGGACGCGGGACACAAAATGAGACGCTATTTAGCTTTGGGGGACGTGATTGGAAAACGTTTTTCTCTATTTCTTGTCCGTAGTCCCCCAAAATAACGCTTGGGGACGCGACTGGAGATGCTCTTACATCAATTTTTCATGAAATTGGTCAATTTTTTCTTTGGCAGCACACACACATTTTTTTTTTTGGAAAAATTGTATCAATATGTAGTTTAAGAAGAGTGATGGAACGTGTTGTCATTTTTTCTTGAGAGATTTTGTGCATCCATGCTAGCCAATTTATGAATATGGAAAATAAGCTATTCCTATAAATGATTCTTGGGTCGAGTGTTAAATACAAATACATGGTCCTTTGTTCTAAACTAGTTTAGTGTATACAATTTTCATGACAAAGCATTTGTGTTTTAAACTGAGATGTCCATAAGTAAATTAAGTAATGTATACCCCATTTAGCATGAGGAAAATATACTCTACCAACCAAATGACCTTTTAGTATCTTAGATTCAGTTGGCATGAAGGTGCATGCTAACAACTTGAATATTTTCCATCAATCGAAACTTGTAAGTATACTTGAAATATTTTGCATTACC
>NC_061511.1:76014047-76035962 GCF_022539505.1 Lolium rigidum | reverse complement strand
TCACATAAAAGATCCACAACAAGATTGTAAGGAACTCCACAAAAATTTGATCTGAACTTTATGATGACTAAAGTGGATCCACGCTGTAACCTGTGAAAACCTTCACAAACTGAGAGGACCTTCTGCTAGAAATTGGATAAAGAATATGGACTTCTTCGCAAAACAACTTCACCAATCTTGATGCAGTTTTATGCACTAGACGGTGTAGGATAAGGTTCAGGCGCCCGAACGTCCTGAGAAAATGCACATTACAGGACGTTTGGGCGCCCGAACCTTATCGCTTGCCGTCAAGATGAAGGGAGATTCACGCTAGACCATTTAGCAAAAAGACTCCTGTACTATTATGGAATCAGGAAGTAGTCCAAAAGACATATGTATAAAATCTCCAAAACGGGTTCAAACCCTAAAAAAATCCCCCACCGCTCGTGTCGCCGGCTCCTCCTTGCTCCAGCGACCGCCGTTGCCTCGACGATTGACGCCCTCCGCCGCTCGTGGTCGTGGTCCTCCTACCGGCCGGCATGGACGTGGCCGCCTCACGCCGGCGTGGTCCTCCCGCCGGCCGGCACGGACACGGCCGCCTCGCGCCGTCATGGTCCCCCTGCCGGCTGGCACGGACGCGGCCGCCGCGTGCCCTCCCCCACTCGTGGCGCCGTGGTCCTCCCGACGGCCGGCACGGATGCGCCCGCCTTACACCCTCCTCCGCTCGCGCTGCCGTCGTCCTCGTGCTCCACCGTTTGTTCCTTTTTTTGTGTGCATAGATCTTTTTTGTCGAATTTACATGGATCTTCTTATCGAATTTACATGGATCTGCGAAGAACTTCACATGGATTTACATGGATATTTTTATGGAATTTACATGGATCTAGGAAGAACTTCACATGGATATTTTTATGGGATAAAGGTTAATTGTAACAATTATTGAATAACTTCATATTCACATAAAAGATCCATAACAAGATTGTAAGGAACTCCACAAAAATTCGATCTGAACTTTATGATGACTACAATGGATCCACACTGTAACCTGTGAAGAACTTCACAAACTGAGAGGACCTCCTGCTAGAAATTAGATAAAGAATATGAACTTCTTCGCAAAACAATTTCACCAATCTTGATGCACTTTTATGCACTAGACGGTGTAGGATAAGGTTCGGGCGCCCGAACGTCCTGATAAAATGCACGTTCCTCTCTTTCAGCCGAGCCAACACCACTGGCATGGCATGCATGCTCCCATTAAAAAAGAGAGAGCATCGTATCTCACATTGACCCCTGTCAGCCGGTCGACTTGTGAGTAGTGCTTGATCATACATATCACTAGACAAAGTAGCCACATCATCCTTTTCCAATCGGATCACCTGCTTGCTAATAAATTATTAACGCACAACAGAGACAGCTACACACGACAGAGCAATTTGTAGAGCTAGACAGATATGTAGCTGAAAAGGGAAGGATCTATAACTGGCTATGGGCAGCCTGGCCCGGCCCAAAATTTCCGGGCCAAGCCCGACCCGACCATGTCTCCGGGCCGGGCCAGGGCCTGATTTTGTGGCCCGATGCTTGGGCAGGGCCGGGCCTAGGCCGTGATTTCTTCATTTTACTGAAGCAGCCTGGCCCAAGCCCGAGGCCCACTAGGCTTTCTTCTTGATGGGCCGGGCTTGGGCCACTTTTTTGGCCCGACGGTCGTGCCGGGCCGGTCCTGGGCCAGAATTTTTTGCATCGGGCTTTGGTCGGCCCGATCCAAGGCCCGGCCTGAGATATGCACAGGTATAGAAGGATCAAAAGCCAAAACCTTGTGTCTCATCACCCGAGCCACCGCCGCCATCATCATCACCATCCTCTAAATATCCTAGGCCGGAAGAACAAGATCGAGACACAAGGTAACTATTTTCTCGTTTTAAAATTAGTGTCACTATTTTACCTACATATAGATATATCTACATATTAGAATGCATCTGGATAAAGCTACAACACTTATTTTGAAATGAGGATTGTAGTTCTTATATGTGCATTTCGTGCTTTTTGCCATCAGCTTTGTCAGCACTTTTTTTTTACAGGGGGAGCAGAGCCCCATCCTCTACATGAAAGCGATGCATACAACTTTTGTCTAGATTTTATTTAACAAAGGTATGTTAAATGCATACATCGTAAAATCCAAAGCCACCACTCAATATCTAAAACCCGATAATAAGTGAAGTAATATGCCATCAGGGCCTCATGCCCTTAAAACACAAACAAATGCCCCACTACCTCATAATCGGGGACATCTCGGAGTCACCCTACTAAGAAAACAGAAGCACAGAACCTCCGGTCTAGCATACCTTGACAAGTGCTATCTTTTGCCTGGACGAACAGCAAAAATCTAAAATGCGGCTGAACCGCTGATCGGACTTCTCGACGTTTAGCTCAATCGAGGCCGAGCGGTCGACCGTCGTGCTCGGAAAAGGCACAGCCGGGCAGAGTGCGGCCTAGCTGTGGCTGTGGGAGCGACAGAGGCGGTCCAGCCGGGCAAAAGTAGGAGGACGTCTTAGCCAGCATCGCACTAACATGAGTATCAGGCAAGGTTACCTCGTCCTTTACGCAGAGTTTCCATCATGGCTGCAACTGGTCTACTTGCTCCGTTCGTGCAGGTATCTGCAGGTCAGTTAGCCAACCTCCGCTGCCCCGGTTATCCTCCACTAGCTGCAGGTCAGTTAGCCACAATGTCGACTCAGCCGGCGCCCACGTTGACACTGGAGTACGCGCTCCGTACATGGGCTGCCACCAATGCTCATGAACCAAATAAAGCCCACAATAAGTCTAGAATTATCGTAAAGCCCAACTACAACTGCTCTAGCTAGGGCGTTGTCTTGGTGGTTGACGAATCACACCGGGGAGTCGCCTCCGTTGACGACGTCAGGTTTGCCGCCGGCGGTCACCGGGAGGAGAGTAGTGCGGCAGAGCGGGCAGCTGGGCTGGGCAAGGAGCCAGGCGTCGACGCAGTTCGGGTGGAAACAGTGGCCGCAGGGAGGGAGCACCTTGACCTTTTCCCCGGCCACCAGCGCGCTGATGCAGATCGAGCACTCCGCCTCCACCACCTGCTCCTCCTCGCCACCGCCGGCCTTCACCCCAGATGAACGCGTTGGGCTGTAGAGCGTGACGGGGAGCCCGTTGGTGGCGTCGGCGTCGAGGCCGGGGATCGCTCGCGACGCCACGGCGGCCGACGAGGAGGCCTCGAGGTCGGCGGCGCGGCGGCGCCTGCGGGTGCACGCCCAACGGAGGTAGAGGCAGACGGCGACGAAGGCGACGACGAGCGCGAGCAGGCCGACCAGGAGCGGCACGCCGCGGCCGTGCAGCGCGAAGTTGCTGTCGTCCACGTCCTGCGACGCCATCAACTAGCAGGAGTACGTAGTTTTCGTCTCCTCCTCGGCACACACGCACGCACACGCGAACCTCGACCGGCTGGAGCTTGGACTCAGTTATGAGCTTGTACAAGCTCACGCTCTCACGCACGCCATGTGTGGAGGTGTGGTAGTCAAAGGCAGATAGCTAGCGCATGGGAGACTGCCGGCTTGTGGTATAGGCGATCGATCGACGGAGCAAGCGACGAAATTTCCGGGCAAGTGGCGGCGTGGTTGGGCCTTGCGAGCGAGCGACGCGCGAGGTTCGAGAGCGATCGGGGAGACTGAGCTGCGAGATGGGCGTCGTTTAAAACTTCAAAGTCCTCGGCCGTCCCTTTTAAGGTCGGAAAAATGGCTCCCAGCCAGCTTCACGCAGCGAAATAATGGGCAACTGGGCAGATGGCTGGGGCCAAGCCGCGCTTGATCGGCACGGCCGACTCTCGGGACGCCTATCGTGCGGTGCGATATGTCTTCCTAGTCTTCGGTTTCGACCGTATGTCACCATCTAGGAGAATGTACGCCTTCTCCCAAGCATGGATTCAGACGAATAGTTTTTGACCTGCACTGCACCTACGATTATTCAGCGATGAATATTTTCTTCGGGTATCTTTGACTAGTTGGCTAGCACTTATTTCTTTATATTTTTTCTGGCGAATTGCCTGGACGAACTCGTGGCAAGAACATGGCCGCCAAAGGTGAATTGGCCGTCGTACTCCTGCCGGCTAGTGGCCATCTGCTTCCAGGGTTTTATGCTGATCTGCTCCCGTCAAGGTGACTTAGGGGAACCTACATCTCACCCCTCTCTTGTCTCTCCACGCTTGTCTCTCGCTCGCTGCCAATGCTTTTAAGTGGACACGGATTGGTTGAGTTTATCGGATTTACTGTCAGCTGACTTTGACTCGATCGATGACATGTCAGGCTGTTATATGTGGGGTTCACAGGTCAATGACTCAAAACCATTCAAAGTCTAATGACTCTAAGTCAGAAAATCTAAATCAGTCTTGAGAGGGACCGTTCTTTACATCTCATTTGCCCAAAAATGCTTGTCTATCGTATGACCTTGACCTATTTGGTGGTCTATAATTTTTACATTATGATGTAAAATTTGGGCCATGTGGCCCAAATATACATCACCTATGGAGGCGATGTATCCTATATTTTGCATCGGCAGGAGTCTCAACCGCCACGCTGAAACTCCATCTCCCTTCCCGCCACCTAGCCCCGACCAGTGCCAACGACCAAATCGACCTGCCGATGGTACAAATCATTTCACCCCACCCCGCCGCCCCTCTACCGACCATCCACCGCATATTTCCTCCGCGCGCCATGACCAAATCAGCCCCACCGCCGATCTGAAGTGCGGGTGGTAGGGTTTTTCCGACGGTCCATTCCAGCGGGTCCCCGCGGCTCGAAGGGGTGCCAATGACTTACGCCCGATGATTCGGTGCCCTCGCCGCCCGTCGATCTTCATTCCCGGTAACTGCCACCCTTATGTCCGATGATTCATCGCCCACACCGTCCGTCGAGCTAGCAGGGTACGAGAAGATTTTCCCGCCGGCGTTGATTCTGTTACCACGTAGTGACCACTGTCCATCGCCGACCAATTACCACCTCCGGGCGCCCAATGTGTTCAACATGAAGTGTCAAAGGTAATTTCTTTTAATTTTTTTTTGTTACATTGTAGAAGTAGGTTGTAAGCTATATTGTTGTGTTTAGATGGTTTCGATTGAGTACGATGAGGAGTTTTACATAGAAGAGGAGTAAGAGACTATCAGTATTGTTTTGGGATCAAGATATACTTTGGCACATCATGAATGCTTGTGTGATCATGCATAACATGATAATTGACAATGTCGTGGATAAAATGAGGTCCGTGGTGTCTATGACTTGATAGGTCAACAAGTGCAGCCACATAGAGGTGGAGACCGAGTGGAATGCTTTGTCGAGGTGTACCATTAGATTCGAGATGCGGATGTGCAGATGATCTTTACAAGTATGTCATGGAGAAGTGGTGGAGGTGGGATGACGAATAATAGATTTACTCTATGTCATGCCATCAAATTTGATGAACTCTATGCTGTTTGTGGGTCGATTCATGTGCTACTTGATGAAACATTTGATGAACTGTTTATACTATAATGTTATAATCTAGTACCATTTGTTTTGAATTTGTTTATATTTATTTTGAGATGATGTTGAGAAATATTTGTTTATATGTGTACGCAATTGTTAATGTGTGGCATGGCCGGTGGTTATGTATATTTTACATCACCTTCTACAGTAGAAGTGAGGTAAAATACATCATCCGTTGTACGCGGAAGTTTTTCGTGATATAAATTTTTGGCAATGCGATGTAAAACGTTTGGTGATGTAAAATATATCATCTGTTAGAAATGCTCGTATAATTGTGCGACTCCGAGATTAGCAAAAATATGTGCAGATAATAGATGATCCTTCCATTAGAAATTATAATATCTCTCCATTTTTATATTGTTACGGATTATAAGTCAGATCTTATTTGTTTTTATTTATTTTCCGTTATTAATCAGTATATTTTCTCTCAGTTTCCCAATGCATGTGATTTTATGTTCCAACATGCCCCCACTTTTCTATCTCCTTCCAAGCATGTGCAACTATTGGCGTATGCATTAATTAATTAGAAAAGAAATTAGTCTCCTTTCTGCGAGAGAATTGCCCCTCTAGCTATATAGTAATTCTTGACAAACAGAGCATAGTACATATGTGATTTTTTCACAGAATTTCCATAGTTTTTCAAATTTCAACAAAAAAGAAGGTATTTTGATAGGTGGAACTTCATATGTCATTGGTTTCAAATGAAGTATCGTTATCACATTAATTAGTTAATGAGTTATAGGACTTCAAAATAATTTATGGGAATAATTTCCTTAATATTCACCTTACATCAGTATTGAACATGTCTTTTTCGAATAGAATTTTTCTTACATCAGTATTGAACATTACTAAGAATGTTGGATGGTTGAAATTCCATCGTTCTATACTCTTCTCGGGAGAAACTAAAGATTTGATATGGGTATATACATAACATATCAACAATCATAACTCCAATTAAGGGACTATGTGATTTTTTTGTCATAACGTTTAGTGTGAGAGAATTTTTACATTGCAACCAATGTTTATTAAAGTGTGATTGTATATATAATACAATTCTAGAATATACAACTATCTACCCACATATTTTAGTTGAGATTCCATGGCAAACGATATGGTGAAAGTTGATTAAAGAGTATTCTAGTGTGTAAACAAACAAACAAACATAGAGAAATATGGTGACCTAATGTTCCCTTGTATTTTGTTTATGTGTAACATATGACTGTGAGTGCGGTGATTATCCCATGCACTGGTTTACTAGGTATCATTGCGTTCCAATCTGTCGTAGCAATCTGAAACAAAATGAAAATAGGTGAAAAAGTGTGGCACAAATCATAAAGCATGAAACCAATGGCACAATCATGCACACTGGCGGCTCTTGAGGTTCCCCACCATTCTCCTAGAGGAAGGACGCCGATCTATTCCTCAGGTGGTGGTAGCCACGCCAGACAAGCAACGACAGAGGGTGGGGGTGGGCGTGCGCTGATGGTTCGCTTCACATGGAGGATGGCCATCACCGGGCAGCATTGGGGACCGTGGAAGGTGTCGTGGGGACGACGAACATCGCAGTTCGTTGGGCTAAGGGTGGTGGTTGGACTTCTCTGGTCGGCCTCCTCAAGGTAGAGTTGCGGCGAGGCGTGCATGGAGGCAGTTCTCTCCCCTACGACAACTTAGCTCACGGTGGATTTGGGAGGAAAAGCTCCAATCGATCGGGGCTAACAATGGCGGGGCATGTGGGCACCATTACATTGTTGAAGGTGTCGACGCTGCGAATCTCCTATCCCCGGACAAATGATTCACATGAAACCCTAGATATGGGTTTCCTGGGTAAGACGATAGAGGCACTCTCAAGGTTGTTCTCCCTCTTGGGGGCATCATTGTGGAACAAGCTCTGGCTGGAGGGTTCAAGTTGTGGAGCGTTGTTGCACCTATGACGCCAACGATGGAGAGTTATGGTGCCATGGTGCAGCGGGGTCTCGGTGACGGGCGTCCCAAGATGGACTCGTGAAGGGTGTATGCGTTGTCTGGCAAGGTATGTGTATCTCTACCCTGGAGTTGGCTCAGCGGTACAATGAAGGTGACAACTTCTGAAGCGAGGACATGAGGTGCTCGATGAGGGTCTACTTGTATGAATGAGGGCTCCTATTTTGTCATAGGGCGACTAGGTGATGACCTCCAGTACCTAGATGTTGAGGTGTTTTTTTAGGGCATAAGGCCTTGATGGCATTTTCTTCTCCGATTGTCGGGTTTGTAGGTGTTATGGGGTGGCTTCAGGTCTTTTGATATATGCACTTACTAGTTTTTTGTTGAATAAAACACAAATAAAACCCGTATGGATCTCTTTGATGCAAAGGTTGGGGTCTCAATCTCCATTTCAAAAAAAAATCGTGCACCAGAAGTCCCATGCATGGGACAACGGTATTTCTCACGATGGCGCGTTATTCTATTTTCTATTAGAATTAGGCAACTATATGTCCTAGGTTTAGATAACATAACTCTTAAAGAACTCTTTCTTGTCACAAAAATATGATGCGCATACTTGGGAAACGAGTTTTAAAAAGCGCAAATGAATACCACGTTCTCAGGAAACAACTTTATAGAAAATCATTAAGATAAAATTATTTTCTACTAAAATTTAGCAAATATTCAAACGAAGATCCTTTTTTTCTTATGATACATATTCCAGCTTCCAGTGAAAGGCTGCCTGTCTCTCAACAAAACCCCGTACCACGAAAAATATCTTAACTTTGTAAAAATTTGAATATATGTATTTAATGTATAAATATATCTAAATTTAGATAATACTAAAACATCTTTCAGACGGAGAGTATATAAAGTCGTGCACATACATTTCTGGTGAAAACTATAGAAAGCGTGGCGTTACATGCAATCCACCCTCTCTTCCAGGCTTTGCGATCGAGCCAACAACACTGTCATGGCATGCTCCCTTTGAGCTCGAGATAAGCCCGAGATAAAAGAAAGAAAGCACCGTACCTTAGATGGATCCCTGCCGGCCAGCCGACTTGAGTAGTAGTGCTCGATCATACATATCACTAGGCACATATGTCATCATCTTTTTCCAATCCGATCACCTGCTTGCTAATATATAATTAACGCACAACAGAGACGGATAGAGACGACACTGCGATTTCTAGAGCTAGATAGCTAGCTGAAAAGGGAAAGATCAAAAGCCAAAAACCGTGTGTCTCATCACCCGCACCATCTATCCTCATCATCATTTCTGCTTATGTAAGGGAAAAAATATCGTGGGCAGGAAGAAGACGACTCAGACGCTAGGTAAGTACATCTTCTGTTCTAAATTAGTTGTTACGGCTTTAGTCATGTTTAGTCTAGATAAGCATGTATTTAGACGCGTTTTTAGTGTGTAGATTTGCTCATTTTTTCAACAAATTATAGATTCGCTTATTTTAAAAAAAAAAACTGCGTCAACTAATTTGAAGGGGAGGGAGTAGCTCTTATCTCTGCATTTCGTGCTTTCTGCCATCAGCATTGCTGGTAGCTTTTGCCTGGACGAACAGTAAAGTGCAGTGCTGAATTGAACTTCTAATCGGGCTACATAGCTCTTGACGTTTTGCTCGATCGAGGCCGTGAGGGCGATTGTCGTGCGCATACGGGCCTGCCTGACCAGATACTCGATCGGGCAGCTAGCTGCATGCATCTGGGCAGAGTGCGCCCTAGCTGTGGGAGCGAAAGCAGAGGTCCAGCCGGGCAAAAGCACGATCATATCTTAGCCAGCATCGCACTATCAGCCATGTAACAGGATTCAGGCAAGGTTACCTCGTCCTTTACGCACGGCTTCCATCATGGCCGCAACTAATCTACTTGCTCCGTTCGTGCGTGCGACGCCGCAAAGTATCTGGCCAAAGTATCCTTCGCTGCTCCAGTTCTCCTCCACTAGCTCACCAGTTAGCCAATGTCGACTCAGTCGGGGACCACATTGACACTGAATTCAGCCATGCATACGAGCTCCGTACGAGGTCTGTTGTGCGATGCGATTGGACAGGTCGTTGCGTTGGGTGGATGATGAGATGCGTGAGTCGGTATGCTGGTGCAGGAGATCATGGGGAGGGTGTAGAGGTGATGCTGCAGTTCAGGTGGGCTACTTGCCTACTTGCCAACAGCCCAACAGCCGGCGAGTGTATGTCTGATGCGAAAGTGGTGGCTAGTTCATGTGACCACTCTGCATAATGGAGCGGATGGGGGTTTCATCAGATCAGCTTGATCTAACCAATTACCTGACTGCGTCTCATCAAGTTGGTCTAGCTTGAGGATAGATAGATCTGGTGGGTGGTGATTGTGGCAATGAAACGAGCGACAGCACCGTCTTTCGTCAGATAGAAGAAACGTAGTATCATGTACAAATAGTTTGTAATTAAACACGGTTTTGCTGTTCCTTAGACGCCCGAGGAATGATAAGAACCGTCGGATCTAAAGTAGTGCAAGTATAAGATGGTGCAAAAAATCGATAGGACCGTATTGTAGATTTTTAAAAATACCAAAAAGTTTAAAGCTCTGTTTAGATCAGTTACAGTTTATTGAATATGAAAAATAAGGATGCGGATAATTCCCGGTCGACCGGAAATTAGCTTAATTACCGATCAACCTAGTTTCATGTGTAATTTACGTGCAATGAGGGCATAGGATATGCAATTGCACATACATGTGCAATTACATATCCATGTTTAATTCTCGTATGCAAATATCACGATGCAAATCTAATGATCGTCGAGTTGTTCATGCTCTAACTTTGTTCCCGGCTAACCGGAAGTTAGCAATCCGGTAAAAAAATACAAAAAAGTTTAAAGCTCTGTTTTAGATCAGTAGTTTATTGAAGATTAAAAAAAGTACAAAAAAAAAATTAAAGCACTGTTTTCATACGCTTTGAGGCCCAATATTTCCACTTCGTCCCAGGGCCTAGGCCAATTACATCTGGAGTACAACAACTTACCGCTCATGTGCAGATTAGTACACTAAGTTGTAAAATGGGGAACCGCGGTACACCAACTTGTTGATCTGAAGCAAATCAGTCAAAACAGACAGAAATGGTCCCTTAGGTTGCTTATTTCTCTTTCTGTGTACTTACTCGTTGTTGGCCATGGTATTTTTACGGAAATTAGCAACCATGCTTTTGTGCTTTTTATATCTACATCCTTACCTGTTCGTGGCATCATAGCGTAATTATCGTGGACTGAGATTCAGTTGCGCTTTTCTTCTCCTCGACGAAGCAGGCGGCCACGGTTGGGCTCGGGCATCGTCCGTGGAGATGATTCGAGATGCCGCCGGACCTGCACTTCCGCGCGTGGAACGACGACCCGCCGCCGGACCTGCACTTCCGCCAGAGCCGGCCACCCAGATCCGTCTGCACTGCTTGTTTCCAATACTTTTTGCGCCGGAGTTTTTGCAATGTGATTGACATCATTGTAGTCAATTTTGTAGTCATTGTAGTCAATTTTGTAGTCATTGTAGTCAGTACAGAGGCAAACAATTATAAGAATCCTGACCGTGTTCTATTGCAATCCAAAGTTCAGTTAAACAGAGAGCTCAAGCTCAACGGAAGCTCGCTCATTGGGGTTTGTGTACCAGCCCTGGTCGTCGTCGCCGCCTTAGGACAGTAGACCAGTGACCTTCCAATCCTCGTCGTAGTTGATTCCGCCACCGCCGACGATGAAATCGCCGACTTCAGATTCAGACATGAACATGGTCGTCGCTGACGTCATCACGGAGTTGCCCCCACGCCGCCGATGTTGTATCTGCTACCCCTCGCCGCAGTCGCCGATCGCTTAGCTCGCCGCCGTCGCGGTGGACTAGAATTACACTTGTCGACTCCGCCGTGGACGCTGCACTCTCAGGTTCTATTGGCTAAACGAACATATGAGCCAAACGTAATGCTTAAAATAAGCAGGGATATTTTTGCAAGATTTCTAAGGAAGAGCGGCTTGTCCAGAGTCACCGTGGAATCACACGCGGCAGTTCCCGATAGGCAATGACTGATTTGCTTCAGATTAACAAGTTGGTGTACTGCGGTTCCCCATTTTACAACTTAGTGTACTAATCTGCACATGAGCTGCAAGTTGTTGTACCTAGTGTGTAATTAACTCCCATACAATCTCAAAGATCGGACGGATATGTCCATGGAAAACTAAGAATTTATCGTTCCATTGAGAGCTAGCCATTTCCAAATTCTGAGGCAGCAAGACTGCTACAACCTCAGTTCCAAAATAAATATTACAATTTTATCTAGATACGGAAGGGTGGGCCTAAAAAACGAAACATTTAAACCACTCACAACTTCTCTTGAGTGGCCAAGAGGGCCCACTTGGAGACTTTGGGATCTGAGCAGGAAATGTGAAGGTATTTGTTGACTTTCGAGCGGTAGCGGCAGCGGGGCGGTAATAGCGGTAGAGTATCTCCACTTATATCCTGAAGGTTCTTGGTTTGAATCACCATCCTTGCATAAGTGCAAGTGAAAGGTTGCCTAAAAATAGCCTTGTCCAAACCCCACAATGTGTGAGAGTTTTCAGCACTGGGTACACCCTTTCAATATTTTATAGATACGGATATCTTTAATTGTAGATCCATCTATATATAGTTAAAGCTGCAACTTTTATTTTAGAACGGATGGATACTTACCAGGTGAACTCAAATCTATATTTTCTAGTGAGAAATTGTAAAAGTTTCAACAAAATATCTCGTCAATTCACCACCATTTGAGGATCATTGAAGTATATGCTCCTTAACCTTCAACACATGATCACCAACCGGGGCGAGTGGTTGGGTCTGAGGCTTCTCCTCTGCAACCTCAGGTCATCATGGGTGATCTGTCCTTGATGCTTCGGCACCTCGACTACGTCATGTCCTTGTACCACTCCAACCCCAGAAGAACTTTCTCCCACAGTCTGTGCCGGTCCATGCACCGATTCTGGGGGCACCAGAGCGCCAGCACCACAAGCTCACACGCCTCCTCCAGTGACCTCTTCCCACGGTCGCGTCCAGCATCTCCCCAAAGTATGCACCGCCACCACCATCTCCGTCCTTCCCTGTATCCACAGCATGGGCAAGCTGGAGATGTCCTCTACGTCTGCATCACCATGAGACTAAGCGCATACACATCGTACTTCTCCGATGCCAAAGTGGACACTGCCACCGCCATCTCTTTCCAGCCATGTCTCCATGGCTTTGGCGAATCCTGTAGGAGATGTTCTCCTCATCAAGGGCTGCATCACCACCACGCCGATCGCATACATGTCAGACTTCGTCGGTGCCCGTCTGTCGGTACTTGAAGTCGATGTTGGAGAACCTTAACAAGCTGGTCATTTTCATATGTATAAACCAAATCTCATAGCTCATTTATGAAAACACGTTAACAAGTTGCATCGCTTTTGGAAATTTTACAAGTTTTGTCTATTATAATTACGTACTAGTACTAATACGTGGATTTATATGTTACAATATTAAATTCCATTTTTCTTGTCTTGGAGAGATCTAACTTTACCAATTAATTTTTGACCTACAACCTACCTGTGTAATTGATGGAAATGACGACCCATTTTTAGCACAGAAGTTAATTAATACATACACGCAAAATATAAGAATGTTGGAAGGTTGAAATTCCATCGATTACACTCTTGTGAGAAAAATTAAAGAATTTTATATGGGTATACTCAGAATATATCGGCGAAGCATAAGTCAAATCAAGAGACTAGGAGATTTTTTTGTCATAATGTTTAGTGTGAGAGAAATTATGCAATGCAACCAATGTTTATTAAATGGTGATTCCTTATATAATTTTTTTAATATATAACTATGTGTACCAATATATCTTAATTGGGGTTTCTAGAGTAAAAGATATGGTGCAAGTTGAGTGAAGAGTACTCTAGTATGTAGACAAACATAGAGAATTATGGTGACCTAATATTCCCTCGCGTTTTGTTTATGCGTAACTTAAGACCCATGATGCTATTTTCTGGCAGGTTTCACTAGATTAAGGCAACTACATTTCCTAGTTTTAGATAAGACAACTCTATTTTGGAAAAGGATATAAGACAACTCCAAAAGCATTCTTTCGTGTGACAAAAGTATGTTAGCCCTCTGGAGGATTGATCTTCCGAAATGGCAACGCCACAATAGGGCACATACATCGGCTACCTAACAAGTATCTCCCACACTACAACCTATCTTACCTTATCTATCTGACTCTTCCCCAACTTCTTTGTCTTCCTTGTAACCTCTCTCACACGCCTAGTGTGCTTCCCTTCTTCATTGTTGCCTCGCTAGCTTGCTCCACCTTTTCCTTGCTCCAAATTGTTGCCAAGACCACCCCATCCATCTCTCCATCTATCCTTGGGCGAATGGAGGTGCGGGCGGAGAAATCGATTCTTCACTTGTGACGGCTGATGCATACATGGATCATACCCACACCCCTCGGCCTCCATGATCGGCAGTAACAGTTGTGCGAGCATCATCTTCCTCCTACGGAGGATCTTTCACAGTCAAGGCGCTCCATCACAAGCTCATGCTCAACCAAGCGCTTGGAGGCTGCTCATCGTCGGCGAGAAGCTTGGATTTGATCGCTTTTCTGCGGTCCCTTTTAGGGTGTCCAATGCTAATTTAAAGGACCTTGATGTAATTTTATTTTCTCTTTAGACCTTCCTTGTAATGTACACCAACCGCCATTGAAATGAAAACTCCTGGTCCTTCAGGACCTTATCCGTTCAAAAAAAGAAAAAAAAAACTAAACTAAGGCCTCACCGCCTCTATTTCCTCCACTAGTTGACCCGGCCAGCCCTTGACCTAGCTAAACACACGCACTGACATGTAAGCACAATGTTACTACTGGTACATTCATGATCTATATCTAACACACGAACTGACGCAGCTACTACTGTTATTACATTCATAATCTATATCTAACCATCTAAACTTATCTCTAACTAATAACCAGATTAGTTTCAAGTTTCAACAGGCGTCCTGTTTGGCGGAGGTCACTGGGAGGAGGGTGGTGCGGCAGAGCGGGCAGCTGGGATGGGAACGGAGCCAGTCGTCGACGCAGCCCGGGTGGAACCGGTGGCCGCAGGGAGGGAGCGCCTTCACCTTTTCCCCAGCCACCAAAGCGCTGATGCATATCGAGCACTCCGCCTCCGCCGCTTGCTCCTCCTCGCCGCCGCCGTCGTTTCGCTCGTTCGAACGCGTTGGGCTGTAGAGCGTGACAGGCAGCGCATTGATGGCGTCGGCGTCGAGGCCGGGGAGCACGGCAGCCGCCGCGGTGGCCTCGAGGTCGGCGCGGTGGCGGCGGTGCCTGCGGTTGCACGCCCAGTTGAGGTAGAGGCAGGCGGCGACCAAGGCGACGAGGGCGAGCGCGAGCAGGCCGGCCAGCAGCGGCACGGCGCGGCCGTGCAGCGCGAAGTTGCTGTCGTCTACGTCGGCGTAGCGCACCTTCATCACCTGGTTCGTCGCCCCCGCGGCGCCCTCCGGCGGCGCGGCCATGGATTTGTTACCTCTCTCCGCTTCCGCAGACACACGCAAACCTCGATCCGCACTGCAGGGGCTTGGACCCAGTTCTTAGCTCGATCTCACGCCATGCATGCGCGGGGCGCGGACTTGTGGATGTGTGGTAGTCAAAGGCATGGGGTACTGCCCTGGCTGCCGGCTTGTGGTATAGGCGGTCGATCGACCGTCGGAGCAACCGATCGACGAAATATCGGGGCAAGTGGCGGCGTGTGGTTCGGCTGGCGAGATGGGCGTGGTTTTTAAAATTCAAAGTTTCCGCGAGTAGCTCGGAAGATTCGGGCGCTGCGGTCGTATATATTCCTTCGTAGTACTATTGGCCACCAGCCGAGCTCCGATCACAGTGTCACGATCCACGGTATTGGCCACCGGCTGGGTTCCGATCACTGTGTCACGATCCACGGAGAATGTATGACTTGTAGCGAGCCGGCCGGGGGCGCGCATGCATTCACACACGCACCAACTGTTGTAGTTTTGACCTATAAATTGACTCAAGACTTAGCTATATATGAAAAGCTCCTATATGGTACTAGTACGCAATAATATACCGATAGTATACATTTGGCTAGCTAAAGGTGATTTGGCACTGCTATTGTATGTCTCGTATTTGATTGCATGAATTGATTGCACTACTTGCATCAATTTAAGCCAGAGAATGTAATATTATTCAATCATACATACATCCTCTGGCTTAAATTAGTTGTCTCGTATTTGTGTAGATTTGCATGCATCTAAGCACTAAAAAAATCTGTTGTAAAGAAAACACTAAAAAATCTAGACAAATCTGAGAAAACTAATTTGACATTAAGAGAAGATTTAGAGTCTAGCTCTAAACATTGTCCACAAAAGAGTTTACTCCTATCTTTTCAATACACTTTAAATAGCAAAAATTGCTTATCTCTCATCGCACGGAAATCAAATCTAATAATATTGAGCACATATTTTCCTTGTTTTCTACATGCATTTAGCTCATTGGAGATGAAAGAATTAAAGAGGAGAGAGATATTGGTTTGCATATTTTCAATGTATTTTTTACTTAACTTCATAATTTATCTTGAAAATCCAGCATGTATACTTATTTATGGACGGACGGAGTACATCACTATCCCCGAATATAATCTTTTAATCTTTTCCAATCCGATCACTTGTTTCCTAGTTTAATATTAACGCAAATGAGAGGCTGAGAAGGGAAAGGATCAAAAGCCAAATAACATGTGTCTGATCTCTCGAGCCACCACCACCATATCATCATCATCATTTTGAAAATATCTTCGACAGGAAGGTCGACACGCTAGGAGCCTGTTTGGATACTCGCAAGTTTGCTGTGCATCTCGAGAATTTGGCCCACTGAAAGTTGTGTATTAAATTACAACCTCTAATTTACTTTGTGCATTGAGTTTGGTTGCCAACAATTTTTTTCGGGCATCAAAGCAGAAACCAAGCCCTTGTTGATTGGTTCCCCACATTTTGTGTTCCGTCTAGTGTACCGCCATTTGGTTACAATTCGTATCCATGATATGGTAACCTCGTAGCCCATATGGCGAGCTTACTAGCAAAAAAAAACACTGCCTACAAGATGTTCGACGAAATATCAATTCAGCGGGTGACTAATATATAGCACATAATCAGCATGACTAACATAGTTCTAGCAATAGATCATAGTGTTGCTCCACGAGTTCACGAACACTTGTTCGTTTTGCAACTCAAGTTCGTCAACCCAGGGGTTAGCGTTAGTATGTACCACCTTGCAAAATATAAAGACTTAGCATCAATTTTTTTTATCAAATCTAGCTACTTCCAAAATATACATCATCACCATGATGCTCGCCATCATCAGCGCAACAAGCACCCCGTGTGCGGGCTCCTCTAAGGCAATACTTCATCAGGAAGGTAGTAAACCAACTCATCATCCTCTCAGGGCTCATCGCCAGATACCCGGTGGCATGTGCCTTATGCTCCATGAGGTGATTGAGAGCACGGTGGGTTGTAGTTGGAGACGATGGCGCTACGGGAACAAGACTAGCAAAGATGATCTTCATCTGACCATAGTTCTCTATGACTTGTTGATGAAATCAACGTCTTTCAAATTATTCGGCAAGTATTTTTTTCGAAATGGGATTCACCCCGTCCTCAATCCGGCAAGTAATAAGTTAGTTAGTTCTTTATTATGTGATATCTTGCAAATTATTAAATGTACTGAAATAAGTACTACATTAACTAATGAGTATGTTTGTTTCGTGTTAGGGCATCTCCAACGGGGCGACGCATTTCGGACGCCCAAAAGTGGTCGCGAGTGTCCGTTTGCGTAGCCCCGCGGACATATTTTATCCGAGCGTCCGTTTCCGTCTGGGTGTGCTCCCACCAAGGTGACCTATTTTTAGATTTGCAACATATTTGAAAGCATAGAAAGTACTACATTTGGAAGCAAAAGAAACTATACAAAGTATTTCTAGAAGCCTAGACTACTTACTGCCTGACGGGCCGGCCCCGTCGTTGCGTCGCTCCCTCGCCTGCTTCTCCGCCGCCTCCTGTGCAGCCGCTAGGGATCGGTGCGCCGCCGCGTCCTCTAGCAAGCACTGCTGCAGCCTCGCGTTGGCGGCGTCGTTCTTGAGCGTCTCGAAGGACTCGACTATAGCCCTCTGCTCCGCTGCCCTCTCCTCCTGGGTAGGCTCATCAGGGTCATCAGAAGACCATGATATGTCGGAGTCGGAGTCCTCTGCGGCTGCAGCGGCCGCCACCCTGCGTTGTTCCATCTCGGCGTCGACCGCCTCATGGGCCGTCTGCTCCTCCTCTGCTTACTCCTCCACGAGAGCCAGGGCCTCGGCGTCCCTAACCGGGTCGAGGAGGTCATCGGTGATGTCGACGTCGTCGAACTCCTCGTCGGAGCTCGATGCCGGGGGAGGTGGAGTGGGAGGTGGAGGTGGACGTGGAGGCGCGGCAGCCTGGCCGCAGCCGGCGCTGCTCAGGGTGGCTCCGGTGGAGGCTGAGCGGCAGCGGCACTACGGTGGAGGTTGTGCGGCTGCTAGGGTTTTGTGGGGAGGAGATGAGATCTTCGCGCCCCTGTTTATATAGATCGGAGGCAGGGCGACGGCCGCGGCACGCGTGGCATCGCCATTACTTCGTGCGCAGAGGTAGGCGGCGGCCGCGCGCCACGCGTGGCATCGCCATTTACGCGGCCGCAGACTGCCGAAGCGACGCCCCGACACCAGTACTGGCGGAGAAGACGCATCGACGTTGTGTCACTGCAAGGTGGCCCAGACGAAACGTCCGCCAGACGCGAGCGAACACTTTGCGCGTCCGCGCAGCGCCCGCAGAAACGTATCTGAGGCGCATATTTGGGTCAGGTTTGCGTCGCCGCGAACGGCCCGGTCACTTTGCGTCGCCCCGCTGGAGATGGTATCAGACACATTTTTCGGCCCGGCGGACGCAAACAGTCGCTCAACGTCCGTTTGCGTCGCGCCGCTGGAGATGCCCTTACTTACATTGAATACATCAAGAAAATTATACCTAGTACAGACTTCACGTCATGCATGTTTCAATGTTATCTACATGCATCGGCACTAACATAACCTACGCACCTAACCTACATACTAATACAATATACTAGCTCTATTTTGAAAAAAGTGTCACAGTTTTAATCTATATATGAACATATGTTAATGTGTAGATACATTTGTATTAGATAAACATGTGATGTTATTTTGAAACGGAGAACCAGTTGTCGCTCGATTATACATACTTCCTCGAACACAAATTAGTAGTCTCATATTTGTGTAGCTAGATTCGTATGTATCTATGCACTAAAAAAATTAGACAAATGTTAGAAAACTAATTTTCCATTAAGAGTGGGTATACATCACTAGCCATGAATATAGTCTTTTCCAATCCGATCACTTGCTTCCTAATTTAACATTAAGGCATGACAGAGACATGTACACACGACACACAATTTCTGGAGCTAGATAGCTAGCTGAAAGGGGAAGGATCAAAAGCCAAATACCGTGTGTCTAATCTCTCGAGCCACCACCATCATATCATCATCATCATTCTGAAAATATCCTGGGCAGGAAGAAGGTCGAGACGTACGCTGGTAAGTAGCTGTGTTATCTCTTCATTTCGTGTTTCTGTCGTCATCTCGCTAGCTTTTCTGGGACGAGCACTCCTGTATCAGGCAAGGTCACCTCGTCCTCTACCCACAACTTCCATCATGTCGTCTGCAACCAATCTACTACTTGCGTGCGACGCCGCAAAGTATGTGGCTAAAGTATCCTCCTCTGCTCCAGTTCTCCTCCACTAGCTGCAGGTCAGTTAGCCGATGTCGACTCAGTCGGCGCCCACATTGACACTGGATCCGTACGAGGGCTGTTGTGCGATGCGACTGGACCGGTCGTTGCGTCGGGTGCCCTCTTGGATGATGAGATGCGTGAGTCGGTCTGCAGGTGTAGGAGATCATAGGACTGCAGGTCAGGTGGACTACTTGCAAACGGTGAGTGCATGTCTGATGCGAAAGTGGTGGCTAGTTCATGTGACCACTGCGGATGCGGTTTTATCAGATCAACTTGATCTGACGAATTACCTGCCCTGCGCCTAGCTTGAGGACAGATATATCGATGACCGGTGATGGTGGAAACGAAAGGGTTTATCAACCACCGTGCAAGGCGTAAGTGCATCTCTAACGGAGAGACGCATTTCAGCATTCGAAAATATCCGCGCGAGTTCTTTTGCGTTGATTGAAATGGTCGAAATCGACCGCGCGTACGTTTGCGTCTGGGATGCTTCCAGCGGCACGACGCAGTTTTTGCTCGAATTTCCATTTTTTTATAACATGAAAACATAATTTACATAGTTGAACACATGAAAATAAACCCAAAACGTCTGCGCCTACTGCTTCTCCTCGTCGCTGTCGAGCACGATGAGCTCCGGTAGCGTCTGATACGTCCATTTTGCATCACTATTTTATATCATAATTTACTGTTATTCATTGATATATTTCATATTTAGAGATGATACTTATGTTATTTCACCTATTTTGCATGTTTCATGATTATTGGAGAATTACTCACTGGAGTCAGGATTCTGCTAGAAAAAGCACCGTCAGGATACAATATTTCTGAAGATCAATAAATGACGGAAAATATACCGAAGCTCCTATTTTTCCAGATGACGGAGCCAGCCAAAAGGGGAGGCCGAGGAGGGCCGCCATGGGCCCTCCCCATGGACCGGCGCAGCCACTGATGCCGGCGCGCCGCCACGTGGGGAGGGGGCCCACGACCCCCTCGGCCATCGCCCTTTCGCGTACTTCATCTCCCGAAAACCCTAAGGTGCAGGGAGACATCGAGGATAGTCAGCGCCGCCTCCTCGAGGCGGAAAACACCAGAGAGAAAAGAGCTCTCCAGCATGCATAAATTTGCCGGGGAAATTCCCTCCCGGAAGGGGGAAATCGTCGCCATCGTCACCGTCATCGAGCTGGACTTTATTGGGATCATCATCATCATCATCTCCACCACCGACACCGTCATCTCCATCGCTGCACCTCGTCTCCGCTGTAACATCTAGGGTTGAATCTTGCGTATTTTATAGGGGAAACTCTCCCGGTATTGATTACTCCTTGTTATTGATGCTATTGAGTGAAACCGTTGAATCAAGGTTTATGTTCAGATTATTATCCATCATCATATCACCTCTGATCATGTTCCATATGATGTCTTGTGAGTAGTTCGTTTAGTTCTTGAGGACATGGGTGAAGTCTAAATGTTAGTAGTGAACTATGTTGAGTAATATTTAATGGTTTGATATTTAAGTTGTGGTGTTATTCTTCTAGTGGTGTCATGTGAACGTCGACTACATGATACTTCACCTTTATGGGCCTAGGGGAATGTATCTTGTATTCGTTTGCTAATTGTGGGGTTACCGGAGTGGCAGCAACCTGAACCCCCGTTGGTATATCGATGCATGACGGATAGCAGGATCTCAGAGTTTAAGGCTGTGGTTAGATTTATCTTAATTACTTTCTTGTATTTGCGGATGCTTGCAAGGGGTTTAATCACAAGTATGTATTAGTCCTAGGAAGGGCGGTGCATTAGCATAGGTTCACCCACACAACACTTATCAAAATAATGAAGATTAATCAACTATATGAAGCGAAAGCACTAGACTAAATTCCCGTGTGTCCTCAAGAACGTTTGGTCATCATAAGTAAACAAACCGGCTTGTCCTTTCTGCTAAAAAGGATTGGGCCACCTGCTGCAATTATTATTCTCGCACTTTACTTACTTGTATTTTATTTAACTGCTATATCAAAACCTCCTGAAAACTTGTCTGTGAGCATTTACAGTGAATCCTTCATCGAAACTGCTTGTCAACACCTTCTGCTCGTCGTTGGGTTCGACACTCTTATTTATCGAAAGTACTACGATACACCCCCTATACTTGTGGGTCATCAAGACTATTTTCTGGCGCCGTTGCCGGGGAGTGAAGCTCTATTGGTAAGTGGAATTGGTAAGGAAAACTTTTAATGTACGTGTTTTTTTTATTTTTGCCTGCTGCTATAATTCATTATGGAGAGATCTTCTCTTGAATTCCTATTTGGAAAATCTACTACTACTGCAAAGGTAGTGGATGAGGCGGCAGGTGAGAAAGTGATTCCATATAAAATACCTATGAAAATTATTGAACTTGTTGTGGATAACCGCTATGAAGGGGATGGAACTGTCCATCCTGAAGATCATTTACTGTTTTTACATGAATTATGCGGGTTATTCAAGTGTGCAGGTATTTCTATGGATGAAGTTAGGAACAGACTATTCTCTATGTCGTTGTCTGGTAAAGCAGCGCATTGGTATAAACTGCTGAAGAATGGGCATTCTCTTGATTGGAAGGATAT
>NC_061511.1:75998782-76013947 GCF_022539505.1 Lolium rigidum | reverse complement strand
TATGAAGTTCTTCAATAATTCTTATAATTAACCTTTATCCCATAAAAATATCCATGTGAAGTTCTTCACATATCCATGTAAATTCCATAAAAATATCCATGTAAATCCATGTGAAGTTCTTCGCAGATCCATGTAAATTCAATAAGAAGATCCATGTAAATTCGACAAAAAGATCTATGCACACAAAAAAAGGAACAAAATATCCATTTGAAGTTCTTCACATATCCATGTAAATTCCATGAAAATATCCATGTAAATCCATGTGAAGTTCTTCGCAGATTCATGTAAATTCAATAAGAAGATCCATGTAAATTCGACAAAAAGATCTATGCACACAAATAAGAAGATCCATGCGAGGCGGCCGTGTCCATGCCGGCCGGCGGGAGGACCACGACGGCGTGAGGTGGCCGCGTCCATGCCGGCCGGCGGGAGGACCACGACCACGAGCGGCGGAGGGCGTCGATTGTCGAGGCAGCGGCGGTCGCTGGAGCAAGGAGGCAGCGGCGGCACGAGCAGTGGGGGATTTTTTTAGGGTTTGAACACGTTTTGGAGATTTTATACACATGTCTTTTGGGCTACTTCCTGATTCTAAAAAAGTACTGGGGTATTTTTGCTAAATGGTCTAGCGTGAATCTCCCTTCATTTTGACGGCAAGCGATAATGTTCGGGCGCCCGAACATCCTGTAATGCGACTTACCGGAAAGAGAGAGAGGGGCACGTAACGTGGCGCCTTATGCAGTGCCGAGAACAAAATAGGAATGCCAAACTGTGCAGTTAAAGTACTCCGCGACCGCGTAGTAAACTCCGCCAGTGATATGTATGATTGGGGAAGGGCCAGAAATGTTTGTATGCAGGAAGCGATACTTTTGGCTCCCCGGTATCAATAATCCTGTTATTTAAAAAATCTGAAAATCATGTTTATGAGTTTTTTTAAAGATTGAACAAAATATTCCGATGTAACCAACTACTTATCTCACATATGTGTAAAATATCAATTCAACTAATTTGTATTATGGGCCACATAAAAATGACAAACATGTAGATATGAGTATGTTTTCAAATCTAAATATTTTACCAGATTTTGATATTTTTGTGTACCCCGCAATACAAAGAATTTTATATTGAAATTTTGCATCTGTGTAGTTTACATAATTGACCATGTCCATGTTTATTTTCATTTTTTGAAACTTAGAAATATGTTTTTTTTTAATTATTAATTGAAGGGATCACTGCAACTCGAAAGTCAAAGACACTTTTCGTGAAGTATGTTTTCATGGATGTACATATTGGACCTATTCAAATCGAATCCTCTGCTAGATGGGAATGTAAATTTGTATAAGTGGAAACATAATAAACCCCTACATTACGCATAAAGTTCTTTGTTGAGAGACAACAAAAAACTTTCATTGGAATCTGGCATATGTATCATAGGAAAAACGGATCTTCATTTGAATATTTGCTAGATTTTAGTACAAAATAATGCATCTAATTGATTTTTCATAAAGTTGTTTCCTGAGAACGTGGCATTTATTTTGTGTTTCAGGGCCTTTTAAAACTTGTTTCATCAGCATACTCATAGAGAATCTGCAAGGGAGGTACTTCCAACCCAGGTTCAGGTACCATTGGGGGCTGAATTTGAATTTCTCTCCTATGGACTTCTTTCTTATAAAAAATTATAGCCATCATGCTAGTGACTGAGATGGTCTCGATTTTTTAGATATGCACCCTTTAATAAACATGACACGTAAGAGTGCTTTTGGAGTTGTCTTATCTAAAGCTAGGACATGTAGTTGCCTAAATCTAGTGAAACTTGCCACAAAATAGCATGACACACCATCATGGGTCCTAAGTTACACATTACGTCAACATATTTCTCTATGTTTCTTTGCTTATGCGCTACTAGTATACTCTTCAATCAAGTCGTGCCATATCATTTACTCTAGAAATCTCAATTCACAGATATCTGTAGATAGTTTTATATTCTAAAAATATATTATATGTACAATCACCATTTAATAAACATTGGTTGCAATATATAAAAAAAATCCCAAACTAAATTTTGTGACAAAAAAAATGACTAGTCGCGTGAGTGAACTTGGGCTTTATCGGTAAGTTCTGAGTATACCCATATCAATTCTTTAATATCTCCTCACAGGTGTGTAGATCACTGGGGTTGTTACCTTCCAACATTCTTATATTTTGAGTGTATGTGTTAGTTCACTAACGTACTAAAATGGATCGACATTTCCATTATTTACATAGGTTAGGTTGTAGGTCAATTTTTTATTGATAACTTTAGAGCTATGTAAGAAAGAAATTTCCATTTAATATTTTAACATATAAATCCACATATTAATATGTAATTATAATAGACAATACTTGTAAAATTATCATAACCTATGCAAGTTGTTAACATTTTTTCATAAATGAGTTATCAATTTTGGTTTATATTTATGAAAAATGAGCAACTCTAACTTCCACGTATTAAAAGTTCACTCTACGCGGAATAGTTACAAGATTCATGTGGGAGGAGGATTATGGTAAAAAATCTAGAATATAGTTGTACATTTATGTACAAAGAAAATTATATTTTAAATATATGTGGTACTAAGTTGTTAGAGAACACTGCAAAGACAACCCTAACAACCCTAAACCGTATACTATTCTAAATTCTTGAAACACATTAATGCTTATTAATGTGATCGAACCACTTTAGTTGAAATCAAAGGCAAATGAATTTTCACATATCAAAATTCCTTCAATCTTTTATGGTTATATTCAAATTTAAAAAATTGGCAAATGCTACGAAACAAACAAATAGGAGTATGTGCTAAAATCTCCGTTAAGAATTACAAGGTGAGGACAAACCGACGGCTCCTTGAGCGGCGGGCCGGCGCGCTGCGGCGAGGTGGTTCCTCATGGTGGAGGCGACGGAGCTCGGTGGCATTTTCTTCTTCCTCACGGGCGATGGCAGCAGCGGCGTAGCTTCTACAGGTTGGTTCTCTCGGATGGATAGCCATGGAAGCTGAGGCGGCGGCCTCAAATGGAGAGCCGCCACCAGCTTGTGTAGGATAACGTTGCATAGAAAACAAAAATTTTCCTACCGCGAACACGCAATCCAAGCCAAGATGCAATCTAGAAGACGGTAGCAACGAGGGGGTATCGAGTCTCACCCTTGAAGAGATTCCAAAGCCTACAAGATGAGGCTCTTGTTGCTGCGGTAGACGTTCACTTGCCGCTTGCAAAAGCGCGTAGAAGATATTGATCACGATCGGTTCCGGCGCCACGAACGGGCAGCACCTCCGTACTCGGTCACACGTTCGGTTGTTGATGAAGACGACGTCCACCTCCCCGTTCCAGCGGGCAGCGGAAGTAGTAGCTCCTCTTGAATCCGACAGCACGACGGCGTGGTGTCGGTGTCGGTGGAGAACTCCGGCGGAGCTTCGCTAAAGCTATGCGGGAGATATGGAGGAGAGGGGGGCGGCTAGGGTTTGGGAGGGGGTGGTCGGCCACTTCAATGGGGCGGCCAGCTTGTGGTCTTGGTGTGTTCGGCCCCCTCCCCTATGCCCCTCATTATATAGGTGGAACCCCAAGTGTTGGTATCCAAGTCTTCGAATAAGACCCGAACCAAAAACCTTCCATAAGGAGGGGAAACCTAGCCAAGCTAGGACTCCCACTAGAGGTGGGAGTTCCACCTCCCATATGGGGGTGGCCGGCCCCCTAAGGGGGAGTCCACTTGGGACTCCTCCCCCACTAGGGTTGGCCGGCCATGGAGGTGGAGTCCCATGTGGACTCCACCTTCCTTGGTGGTTTCTTCCGGACTTTTCTAGAACCTTCTAGAACCTTCCATAGGACCTTCCACGACATTTTAATTCACATAAAATGACATCCTATATATGAATCTTATTCTCCGGACCATTCCGGAACTCCTCGTGATGTCCGGGATCTCATCCGGGACTCCGAACAAATATTCGAACTCCATTCCATATTCAAGTACTACCATTTCAACATCCAACTTTAAGTGTGTCACCCTACGGTTCGTGAACTATGTGGACATGGTTGAGTACTCACTCCGACCAATAACCAATAGCGGGATCTGGAGATCCATAATGGCTCCCACATATTCAACGATGACTTTAGTGATCGAATGAACCATTCACATACAATACCAATTCCCTTTGTCACGCGATATTTTACTTGTCCGAGGTTTGATCTTCGGTATCACTCCATACCTTGTTCAACCTCGTCTCCTGACAAGTACTCTTTACTCGTACTGTGGTATGTGGTCTCTTATGAACTTATTCATATGCTTGCAAGACATTTAGACGACATTCCACCGAGAGGGCCCAGAGTATATCTATCCGTCATCGGGATGGACAAATCCCACTGTTGATCCATATGCCTCAACTCATACTTTCCGGATACTTAATCCCACCTTTATAACCACCCATTTACGCAAAGTGGCGTTTGATGTAATCAAAGTACCTTTCCGGCATAAGTGATTTACATGATCTCATGGTCATAAGGACTAGGTAACTATGTATCGAAAGCTTATAGCAAATAACTTAATGACGAGATCTTATGCTACGCTTAATTGGGTGTGTCCATTTGATATGTCTCCGACGTATCGATAATTTCTTATGATCCATGCCATATTATTGATGATACCTACATGTTTTATGCACACTTTATGTCATATTCGTGCATTTTCTGGAACTAACCTATTAACAAGATGCCGAAGAGCCAGTTGTTGTTTTCTGCTGTTTTTGGTTTCAGAAATCCTAGTAACGAAATATTCTCGGAATTGGACGAAATCAAGACCCAGGGTCCTATTTTGCCACGAACCTTCCAGAAGACCGAAAGGGATACGAAGTGGGGCGACGAGGCACCGCCACCATAGGGCCGCGCGGCCAGAGGGGGGCCCGCGCCGCCTATGGTGTGGGCCCCTCGTCAGCCCTCCGACTCTGCCCTTCCGCCTACTTAAAGCCTCCGTCGCAAAACCCCTGATGAGAAAAAAACCACGATACAGAAAACCTTACTGAGACGCCGCCGCCGCCAATCCCATCTCGGGGGATTCTGGAGATCTCCTCCGGCACCCTGCCGGAGAGGGGATTCATCTCCCGGAGGACTCTACACCGCCATGGTCGCCTCCGGAGTGATGAGTGAGTAGTTCACCCCTGGACTATGGGTCCATAGCAGTAGCTAGATGGTTGTCTTCTCCTCATTGTGCTTCATTGTTGGATCTTGTGAGCTGCCTAACATGATCAAGATCATCTATCCGTAATACTCTATGTTGTGTTTGTCGGGATCCGATGGATAGAGAATACCATGTTATGTTAATTATCAAGTTATTACATATGTGTTGTTTATGATCTTGCATGTTCTCCGTTATTAGTAGAGGCTCGGCCAAGTTTTTGCTCTTAACTCCAAGAGGGAGTATTTATGCTCGATAGTGGGTTCATGCCCGCATTGACACCGGGACGGTGACGTAAAGTTCTAAGGTTGTGTTGTGCTTGTTGCCACTAGGGATAAAACATTGGCGCTATGTCCGAGGATGTAGTTGTTGATTACATTACGCACCATACTTAATGCAATTGTCTCGTTGTTTAGCAACTTAATACCGGAGGGGTTCGGACGATAACTCGAAGGTGGACTTTTTAGGCATAGATGCAGTTGGATGGCGGTCTATGTACTTTGTCGTAATGCCCAATTAAATCTCACTGTACTTATCATGACATGTATGTGCATTGTTATGCCCTCTCTATTTGTAAATTGCCCGACTGTAATTTGTTCACCCAACATGCTTTTATCTTATGGGAGAGACACCTCTAGTGAACTGTGGACCCCGGTCCATTCTTTTAATACTGAAATACAAATCTGCTGCAATACTTGTTTTACTGTTTTTCTCTGCAAACAATCATCTTCCACACAATACGGTTAATCCTTTGTTACAGCAAGCCGGTGAGATTGACAACCTCACTCGTTTCGTTGGGGCAAAGTACTTTGGTTGTGTTGTGCAGGTTCCACATTGGCGCCGGAATCTCCGGTGTTGCGCCGCACTACATCCCGCCGCCATCAACCTTCAACGTGCTTCTTGGCTCCTCCTGGTTCGATAAACCTTGGTTTCTTTCTGAGGGAAAACTTGCTGCTGTGCGCATCATACCTTCCTCTTGGGGTTCCCCAACGAACGTGTGAAATACACGCCATCAAGCATATTTTCTGGCGCTGTTGCCGGGGAGATCAAGACACGCTGCAAGGGGAGTCTCCACTTCTCAATCTCTTTACTTTGTTTTTGTCTTGCTTTATTTTATTTACTACTTTGTTTGCTGCACTTATATCAAAACACAAAAAAAATAGTTGCTAGCTTTACTTTATTTACTGTCTTGTTTGCTATATCAAAAACACAAAAAAATTAGTTACTTGCATTTACTTTACTTGATTCATCATGTTTCCTTTTAATTTTACCACAAAAAACATACCGGTAAGACGCGGGTCTATCATTGGGAGAAACAATATAGAAGAATTCTTCAGTCATGTTAGTACCGTTGAAGATTTTGAAGATAGACACTTGGTAGAACTTGCTCCTACTTATGAAATTGCTGCTGCTGCTTTAGTTCGCATGTTGGAAACTAAATTTGTTAATCTCAATCCTATAATCCAACACATGTTTCTTACACTTGGTGATATGGAAGAGGGGAAAAGAAAGATTTTGTTTTAGAAACCCTTCTTAGAGAATTTGGTGGTCTAGCAAGAGAGGCTAGAAAGGTCTTCGCTAAATTTAATATGCTTGGTTCTCATACTAATTTTGTTAGTCTCCTTGAAAAAATTGACATGGATAGAATAAGGTACACTAATAATATTAATGATGGTGGGGAGATCAAAGCACCAATACCATGTAAACTCCTAGCTATGAATGATGCACTAGAACATAACTATGCTTGGCCTGTTCTCGAAAATTTGTTCGATGAGAGTAGCAAGCCCAAGACTAATGAAAAGGGAGACGCTGAAACTTATGTATCCAATATACTATGCATGGTTGAGAAAACTCCAAACCCCGCTGTAGGTGCACCACCCTTCGATAACACTTGATATACACTTTCTGCGCCTAGCTGAAAGGCGTTAAAGAAAAACGCTTATGGGAGACAACCCATGTTTTTACTACAGTATTTTTGTTTTATATTTGAGTCTTGGAAGTTGTTTACTACTGTAGCAACCTCTCCTTATCTTAGTTTTGAGTTTTGTTGTGCCAAGTAAAGTCTTTGATAGTAAAGTAAGTACTAGATTTGGATTACTGCGCAGTTCCAGATTTCTTTGCTGTCACGAATCTGGGTCTACCTCCCTGTAGGTAGCTCAGAAAAATAAGCCAATTTACGTGCATGATCCTCAGATATGTACGCAACTTTCATTAAATTTGGGCATTTTCATTTGAGCAAGTCTGGTGGCCTAAAAAAATCCATCTTTACGGACTGTTCTGTTTTGACAGATTCTGCCTTTTATTTCGCATTGCCTCTTTTGCTATGTTGGATGAATTTCTTTGATCCATTAACATCCAGTAGCTTTATGCAATGTCCAGAAGTGTTAAGAATGATTGTGTCACCTCTGAACATGTGAATTTTTATTGTGCACTAACCCTCTAATGAGTTGTTTTGAGTTTGGTGTGGAGGAAGTTTTCAAGGATCAAGAGAGGAGTATGATGCAATATGATCAAGGAGAGTGAAAGCTCTAAGCTTGGGGATGCCCCGGTGGTTCACCCCTGCATATTCTAAGAAGACTCAAGCGTCTAAGCTTGGGGATGCCCAAGGCATCCCCTTCTTCATCGACAACATTATCAGGTTCCTCCCCGTAAACTATATTTTTATTCCGTCACATCTTATGCACTTTGCTTGGAGCGTCGGTTTGTTTTTGTTTTTTTTGTTTTGTTTGAATAAAATGGATCCTAGCATTCACTTTATGGGAGAGAGACACGCTCCGCTGTAGCATATGGACAAGTATGTCCTTAGGCTCTACTCATAGTATTCATGGCGAAGTTTCTTCTTCGTTAAATTGTTATATGGTTGGAATTGGAAAATGCTACATGTAGTAATTCTAAAATGTCTTGGATAATTTGATACTTGGCAATTGTTGTGCTCATGTTTAAGCTCTTGCATCATATACTTTGCACCCATTAATGAAGAAACACTTAGAGCTTGCTAATTTGGTTTGCATATTTGGTTTCTCTAGAGTCTAGATAATATCTAGTATTGAGTTTTGAACAACAAGGAAGACGGTGTAGAATCTTATAATGTTTACAATATGTCTTTTATGTGAGTTTTGCTGCACCGTTCATCCTTGTGTTTGTTTCAAATAACCTTGCTAGCCTAAACCTTGTATCGAGAGGGAATACTTCTCATGCATCCAAAATACTTGAGCCAACCACTATGTCATTTGTGTCCACCATACCTACCTACTACATGGTATTTATCCGCCATTCCAAAGTAAATTGCTTGAGTGCTACCTTTAAAATTCCATCATTCACCTTTGCAATATATAGCTCATGGGACAAATAGCTTAAAAACTATTGTGGAATTGAATATGTACTTATGCACTTTATCTCTTATTAAGTTGCTTGTTGTGCGATAACCATGTTTCTGGGGACGCCATCAACTATTCTTTGTTGAATATCATGTGAGTTGCTATGCATGTCCGTCTTGTCTGAAGTAAGAGAGATCTACCACCTTAATGGTTGGAGCATGCATATTGTTAGAGAAGAACATTGGGCCGCTAACTAAAGCCATGAATCATGGTGAAAGTTTCAGTTTTGGACATATATCCTCAATCTCATATGAGAATAATAATTGTTGTCACATGCTTATGCATTAAAGAGGAGTCCATTATCTGTTGTCCATGTTGTCCCGGTATGGATGTCTAAGTTGAGAATAATCAAAAGCGAGAAATCCAAAATGCGAGCTTTCTCCTTAGACCTTTGTACAGGCGGCATGGAGGTACCCCATTGTGACACTTGGTTAAAACATGTGCATTGCAAAGATCCGGTAGTCCAAGCTAATTAGGACAAGGTGCGGGCACTATTAGTATACTATGCATGAGACTTGCAACTTGTAAGATATAATTTACATAACTCATATGCTTTATTACTACCGTTGACAAAATTGTTTCATGTTTTCAAAATAAAAGCTCTAGCACAAATATAGCAATCGATGCTTTCCTCTTTGAAGGACCATTCTTTTACCTTTTATGTTGAGTCAGTTCACCTATCTCTCTCCACCTCAAGAAGCAAACACTTGTGTGAACTCGTGCATTGATTCCTACATACTTGCATATTGCACTTGTTATATTACTCTATGTTGACAATTATCCATGAGATATATATGTTACAAGTTGAAAGCAACCGCTGAAACTTAATCTTCCTTTGTGTTGCTTCAATACCTTTACTTTGATTTATTGCTTTATGAGTTAACTCTTATGCAAGACTTATTGATGCTTGTCTTGAAGTACTATTCATGAAAAGTCTTTGCTTTATGATTCACTTGTTTACTCATGTCATTACCATTGTTTTGATCGCTGCATTCATTACATATGTTTACAAATAGTATGATCAAGGTTATGATGGCATGTCACTTCAGAAATTATCTTTGTTATCGTTTTACCTCGCTCGGGACGAGCGTAACTAAGCTTGGGGATGCTGATACGTCTCCGACGTATCGATAATTTCTTATGATCCATGCCATATTATTGATGATACCTACATGTTTTATGCACACTTTATGTCATATTCGTGCATTTTCCGGAACTAACCTATTAACAAGATGCCGAAGAGCCGCTGTCGTTTTCTGCTGTTTTTGGTTTCGTAAATCCTAGTAACGAAATATTCTCGGAATTGGACGAAATCAAGACCCGGGGTCCTATTTTGCCACGAACCTTCCAGAAGACCGAAAGGGATACGAAGTGGGGCGACGAGGCGCCGCCACCATAGGGCCGCGCGGCCGGAGGGGGCCCGCGCCGCCCTATGGTGTGGGCCCCTCGTTAGCCCTCCGACTCTGCCCTTCCGCCTACTTAAAGCCTCCGTCGCGAAACCCCTGATGCGAAACACCACGATACGGAAAACCTTACTGAGACGCCGCCGCCAATCCCATCTCGGGGGATTCTGGAGATCTCCTCCGGCACCCTGCCGGAGAGGGGATTCATCTCCCGGAGGACTCTACACCACCATGGTCGCCTCCGGAGTGATGAGTGAGTAGTTCACCCTCGGACTATGGGTCCATAGCAGTAGCTAGATGGTTGTCTTCTCCTCATTGTGTTTCATTGTTGGATCTTGTGAGCTGCCTAACATGATCAAGATCATCTATCCGTAATACTCTATGTTGTGTTTGTCGGGATCCGATGGATAGAGAATACCATGTTATGTTAATTATCAAGTTATTACATATGTGTTGTTTATGATCTTGCATGCTCTCCGTTATTAGTAGAGGCTCCGGCCAAGTTTTTGCTCTTAACTCCAAGAGGGAGTATTTATGCTCGATAGTGGGTTCATGCCTCGCATTGACACCTGGGACGAAGTGACGTAAAGTTCTAAGGTTGTGTTGTGCTCGTTGCCACTAGGGATAAAACATTGGCGCTATGTCCGAGGATGTAGTTGTTGATTACATTACGCACCATACTTAATGCAATTGTCTGTTGTTTAGCAACTTAATACCGGAGGGGGTTCGGACGATAACCTGAAGGTGGACTTTTTAGGCATAGATGCAGTTGGATGGAGGTCTATGTACTTTGTCGTAATGCACAATTAAATCTCACTGTACTTATCATGACATGTATGTGCATTGTTATGCCCTCTCTATTTGTCAATTGCCCGACTGTAATTTGTTCACCCAACATGCTTTTATCTTATGGGAGAGACACCTCTAGTGAACTGTGGACCACGGTCCATTCTTTTAATACTCGAAATACAAATCTGGTGCAATACTTGTTTTACTTGTTTTCTCGCAAACAATCATCTTCCACACAATACGGTTAATCCTTTGTTACGAGCAAGCCGGTGAGATTGACAACCTCACTCGTTTCGTTGGGGCAAAGTACTTTGGTTGTGTTGTGCAGGTTCCACGTTGGCGCCGGAATCTCCGGTGTTGCGCCGCACTACATCCCGCCGCCATCAACCTTCAACGTGCTTCTTGGCTCCTCCTGGTTCGATAAACCTTGGTTTCTTTCTGAGGGAAAACTTGCTGCTGTGCGCATCATACCTTCCTCTTGGGGTTCCCCAACGAACGTGTGAAATACACGCCATCACCATTACATCATTCATATAATGATATAACCTTGTTATTAATAACATCCAATGTTCATGATTATGAAACTAATCATCCATTAATCAACAAGCTAGTTTAAGAGGCATACTAGGGACTCCTTGTTGTCTACATATGACACATGTACTAATGTTTTGGTTAATACAATTATAGCATGATATATAAACATTTATCATAAACATAGAGATATAAATAATAACCACTTTATTATTGCCTCTAGGGCATATCTCCTTCAGTCTCCCACTTGCACTAGAGTCAATAATCTAGATTATATTGTAATATACCTAACACCCATGGCATTCTGGTGTTGGTCATGCTTTGCCCTAGGGAGAGTTTTAGTCAACGGATCTGCTACATTCAGCATCGATGTGTACTTTGCAAATCTTTACTTCTCCATCTTCGATGTACTCGCGAATCGAGTGGTAACGCAGCTTGATATGCTTCAGCCTCTTGTGTGACCTTGGCTCTTGTGCATTGGCGATGGCACCCATGTTATCACGGTAAATGATTAATGGGTCCAATGCACTAGGAACCACACCGAGCTCTACAATGAACCTCTTCATCCATACCGCTTCGATGAAGCCTCTGAAGCCGCTATGTACTCTGATTCTGTTGAAGACTTCACCACCGTGCACCGTTGCCGAGCTTGCCCAGCTTACCGCAGCACCATTCAATATAAACACGTACCCGGACCGTGACCTAGAGTCATCGGGATCGGTGTTCCAACTTGCATCGGTGTAACCGCTTACAACGAGCTCTTGGTCACCTCCATAACAAAGAAACATATCCTTAGTTCTTTTCAAGTACTTCAGGATATTCTTGACCGCTGTCCAGATGTTCCATTCCTGGATCACTTTGATATCTGCTAGTCAAACTAATAGCATGTGCTATATCCGGTCTAGTACATAGCATGGCATACATGATAGATCCCTATCGCCGAGGCATAGGGGATATTACTCATCCTTTCTCTTTCTTCTGCCGTAGCCGGTCCTTGAGTTTTACTCAAGACCTTGCTCAGTAACATAGGTAAGAACCCTTTCTTACTTTCGTCCATTCTAAACTTCTTTAGAATCTTGTCCAGATATGTACTCTGTGATAGCCCTATTAGGCGTCTTGATCTATCTCTATAAATCTTGATGCCTAATATATACGATGCTTCACCAAGGTCTTTCATTGAAAAACTATTATTCAAATAACCTTTAACACTTGCTTAATAGTTCTATATCATTCCCGATCAATAATATGTCATCTACATATAATATCGGGAATGCTACGAAGCTCCCACTCACTTTCTTGTAAATACAGGCCTCTCCATGACACTGTATAAACCCGAAGTCTTTGATCACCTTATCAAAGCGTCGGTTCCAACTTCTCGATGCTTGCTTCGGTCCATAGATTGAACGCTGAAGTTTGCATACTTTGTCAGCATTTTTAGGATCGACAAAACCTTTGGGTTGTACCATATACAACTCTTCCTCAATGTCTCCATTAAGGAACGCCGTTTTGACATCCATCCGCCAAATCTCATAATCGAAAAATGCAGCTATTGCTAACAAAATCCTCACAGATTTTAGCTTCGCTACGGGTGAGAAAGTCTCATCGTAGTCAACTCCTTGAATTTGTCGGAAACCCTTTGCGACAAGTCGAGCTTTATAGACGAGTAATATTACCATCAGCATCTGTTTTTCTCTTGAAGATCCATTTATTCTCGACAGCCTTTCGGCTATCGAGTAAGTCTACCAAAGTCCATACTTTGTTATCATACATGGATCCCATTTCGGATTTCATGGCTTCTTGCCATTTGTTGGAATCTGGGCTCATCATCGCTTCTTCATACGTCGCGGGGTCCTCATCATTGTTATCCACAATCATGACATTTAGACAAGGATCATACCAATCGGGAGTGGTACGTTCCCTTGTCGATCTGCGAGGTTCGGTAGTTTCCTTGTTCGAAGTTTCATGATCATTATCATTAGCTTCCTCTTGTTGCCGGTGTAGGCGGTACAGGTACAACTTCCGATCTTGCGCTACTCTGATCAACGAGTATAGATTCATCAATCTCATCGAGTTCTACTTTTATTCCAGTCACTTCTTTAGTGAGAAATTCTTTCTCAAGAAAGGTTCCGTTCTTAGCAACAAAGATTTTGCCTTCGGATTTGTGATAGAAAGTATACCCTATAGTTTCCTTAGGGTATCCTATGAAGACGCATTTCTCCGCTTTGGGTTCTAGCTTGTCCGGTTGTAACTTCTTTACATAGGCTTCGCAACCCCAAACTTTCAGGAACGACGACTTAGGTTTCTTATTAAACCATAATTCATACGGTGTCGTTTCTACGGATTTTGATGGTGCTCTATTTAAAGTGAATGTGGTCTGTCTCTAATGCATAACTCCAAAATGATAACGGCAAATCGGTAAGAGACATCATAGAACGAACCATATCTAAGAGAGTTCGATTACGACGTTCGGACACACCGTTACGTTGAGGTGTTCCCGGCGGTGTCAATTGTGAAAGTATTCCGCATTTCTTTAAATGCATGCCAAACTCATAACTCAGATATTCACCTCCACGATCGGATCGTAGAAATTTGATCTTCTTGTTACGTTGATTTTCTACTTCACTTTGGAATTCCTTAAACTTCTCGAAAGTTTCGGATTTATGTTTCATGAAATAGATATACCCATATCTACTCGGATCATCTGTGAAGGTTAGAACATAACGATAACCACCGCGCGATGCTACGCTCATTGGTCCGCACACATCGGTATGTATGATTTCCAATAAGTCGGTAGCTCGCTCCATCATACCGAGAAAATGGAGTCTTAGTCATTTTTCCCATCGGACATGCTTCGCATCTATCAAGTGACTCAAAGTCAAGTGATTCAAATAATCCATCGGTATGGAGTTTCTTCATGCGTTTCACTCCAATATGACCAAGACGACGAGTGCCACATATAAGTAGAATTATCATTCAATTTAATTCGCTTAGCATCAATGTTATGTATATGCGTATCACTACTATCGAGATCTAACAGAAATAAGCCATTCTTTTGTGGTGCTCGACCATAAAAGATATTATTCATAAAAATAGAACAACCATTATTCTCAGACTTGAATGAATAACCGTCTTGCATTAAACAAGATCCAGATATAATGTTCATGCTCAACGCGGGTACAAAATAACAATTATTTAGGCTTAAAACTAATCCCGAAGGTAGATGTAGAGGAAGTGTGTCGACAGCGATCACATCGACTTTGGATCCGTTTCCAACGCGCATCGTCACTTCATCTTTCGGTAGTCTTCGTTTATTCTTTAGTTCCTATTTCGAGTTACAGATATGAGCAACCGAACCGATATCAAATACCCAGGTACTAGAACGAGAACCGGTGAGATAAACATCTATAACATGTATATCGGATATACCTTCTTTCTTCTTCTTGACAAGGCCGCTCTTCGGATCAGCCGGATACTTGGAGCAATTACGCTTCCAGGTGTCCCTTCTCCTTGCGATAATAGCACTCGGCATCGGGCTTAGGGCCGTTCTTAGGTTTCATAGGAGGCGTGGCAGCTTTCTTGCCACCCTTCTTGAATTTTCCCTTAGACTTGCCCTGTTTCTTGAGACCGGTGGTCTTGTTGACCATCAACACTTGGTGCTCTTTCTTGATCTCAATCTCAGCAGCTTTTAGCATGCCAAAGAGTTCGAGGTAACTCCTTGTTCATGTTACGCATATTGTAGTTCATCACAAAGTTCTTGTAACTTGGTGGCGGTGATTGAAGGACACGATTAATCCCCGGTCTGTTAGGAATCACTATTCCCAAGTCAACGAGTTTCTTCGCATGCCCGGTCATGGCGAGCATGTGCTCACTA